>NW_004524710.1:5129606-5130567 GCF_000260255.1 Octodon degus | reverse complement strand
AAAATTCTTGAGGATAAATAGATAATAATGTCAGTGAGACAAATGTCTTCCAGCTGTCACCGTAAGACAGAATATCATACATTGGCCTTTGAAAGGCAAAGTATATACATAAATTGTGAGATATCCATCCATGCTTAATTTATTAAGGTCAAAATCCTTTTATGTTTCCAAGAATCATTATTCATCAGTGCTTGTTTATATGTGGAAGATACAGCTTTGAGGAAGTCATTACATCTTTGATAACTATAAAGATTTTTCCATGGATGCCTTCATCTTCTACTTAATGTGTCAAACTACACCAACTGCTACACCTACTGGCAGTGGCGAAATTGCATGGGTAGCCTCTTGTCTTTCTTGTCAAGCCTACATCAATGCTTTAAGGAAATAAAGTAGGCTAAAAAGGTCTGGCAATGCTCTTGTTTGTTTGAACAGAAAAGTAATCTACATATCACTGTCATTCAGTACCTTTGAAGATGTTAGGAGACAGGTCACTTCTCTGGGATGAAGTGCTTTTTCTTTTATTACCAGCCCTAGAACAAGATTATTGAAATGATTCAACAATAGTCATGCCACTGCTATAGAAACTTGTTGAAAGTAAATAATAAAAGCATTTTATCTGAATGGCTGTCATTTTCCTGTTGAGGGACACATCTGTTACTTAAGTATGTTTGTATGTGAGTCTGCCTTATGCGAACTGCTCTAATTTGGTTATCCTGATAGGTGCCATTGTAGCTTCAGCCTAACAATATTAGCAGAAAGGAGGAGGTTGGTCATTTTCAAACTGCAATTTGCAGTCACCGCATTCAAAGGTACTACAACATGATTGAAACCTAGTAAGAATGCATTTTAAAGAAAACATCTGAAAAGTTCTCAGCACCACACCATAATTTGGTATTTGAGCTCATACTAAGCAAGAGTAAATTAGCAAAAAGAAACAAGGTCACTGCATTTAGAGTAAAAC
>NW_004524710.1:5116041-5128576 GCF_000260255.1 Octodon degus | reverse complement strand
AAAATTCATTTGAACAGGGATGGTGGTGTACACTTATAATCCCAGCACTCGGGAGGCTGAGGCAGGAGGATTATGGCACGTTCAAGACCAGCCTGGGCTACAAAGTGAGCTCAAGGCCATCTTGAACTGCGTAGCTAGACACTGTCTCAAAAAGACAAAAAAAATCATTTGAGTGGGGGAAAGGAAAACCAAAGAAAATAATAGAGGATGGATATAAGAGGACAAAGGGATGGATCTCATGCAATAGGAAAGTGGTCAGGGAAACAAGGGAAATAGGTGAGAACAAGGGGAAGGGGAATAAGTTCAGTAAAGACATGTCATGAGCAAGAACCTAAGACCCTACATGAACTTACACATTGTATGCCCCAGATTGAGCTCAGAATCATAAAATCAACATGAATAAAGTTTTAAGAACATTTTGGGAAAGAGCATGACTGAGGGCATGCCAGTGAGTGAGGGGGAAGGAAGGAACTTCTGGTGACTTGAGCTAGAGATTTGCTACAGGGCACGGTTCAGGGCATGGAATGGACAAGACTTGGTAAAGAAATAAAATAAATGATGATGGCAAAGGAATAAAAATCATGGTTTTCTTGGACAAAAAAAACAGTGGCTGGTGGTGGACTTCACTGAGAAAGAATGGGAAACAGGAAAATTTAGAATGGCTCTTTAGTTCTATATAAGTATGTATTCACATAAAATATATAAAGAAACAGGACTTCATTTTCAGACATTCAGAGTGCATAAGTTTCAGTTACACAATGTTAAAAACAAAGTATGAAACTATTTTTATGCCTTCGTAAGAAAGAAAATTTGAAGCCTGAACAATTAAGTGGCCTCAGAACAGCACAATGAATCAAAGGGTTGATTGTAACACAAGTTAACATTTCTTTTAACTCTCACACTTCAAACTGAAAATGCCTCATAGACCTAACTTGTGTCTATAAAAGTATACCTTCCTTCCATAGAGCTGAATACCTGGGTGCCCCACACTGCCTGTAGTACCCACAAAGAAAATAAAAGTAATGAACACATTGTCTCTGACGTAAACACTATTGTAATTAATGCATTAATTACTGTACTTCCATACATATTTTGAACATGCACTATTGGCTAAATTTGTGGATTAAAAATGCAAAACATGCAATCTCTGATTTTGAGAAGTTCGTTATCTTGAAAGTACATAGACTCTGCACCTATGTTCAGTGAAAGGTCAGCTTCTATAAATAGCAAGACATGCAGAGGAAGAGGGTCCTAGGTTATCCTGGAGAAGGGCTCCCGCCACAGGGGATGCTGGGAAGGTTTTGTTTGTTGTTTAATTTTGTTCGTTTATTTAAATTTATTGGTACACTTTGGTGTATACATAATGACCACGTTCATTATAGGGAATTGTACCCATACAACATACATCCTGATTCTTTTCTTTCCGATTCTCATCTCTCCCTTTCAAACCCACTTTGCCTCCCTGTTCACAAAGCTCGGTTCTCATTTTATCCTTCTTTTCACATTTTTTTCCCTTTTTCCTTTTCCCCTCTGTCCTCCCTAGTTCAACTTTCCCTTTTGAATAATTTCTTCCTATTTCACGCTATCTATTGAACATTACTGTTTTTATTTGGGTTTTCAGTTTCTCATACCGAAGAGATAATATGATATTTACATATGTGTCTGATTTATTTCATTTATATTGATGGTCTTAAGGTCCATCTATTTATAAATGTCTCAATTTTGTCTTTCTTAAATATATATATATATATATATATATATATATATATTTCTTTTGTTGATGGGCATTCGGGTTGTTTCCAAGATTTAGCTGTTACAAACTGTGCCACTATAAACATGGGTGAACATATATCACTGTGATATGATGTTCCTAATTCTTCTGGGAAGATAGCCAGAAGAGGAATAGCTGGGTCAGACGGAACCTCTAATCCTAGTTTTTTTAGGAATCTCCACACTGATAGCCACGGTGGTCGCACCAGTCTACACTCCACCAACAGTGCAGAAGGCTTCCTTTTCCCACAGCCCACCAGCATTTGCTATTAGTTGTTTTCTTGATAAAAGCATTCTTTATAGAGTGATATGGAATCTCAGCATTGTTTTAATTTGCATTTCTCAAATGCCCAGCGGTATCTAACATTTTTTCATGCACTTATTTGCTGTTTGTACTTTTTCTTCTGAAAAGTGTATATTCATTCATCTTAGCTGCCCATTTCTGCATTGGGTCTTTGAGGCATGAATCAAGGTCTAAGGAATAACCAGGAGAAGACTGAGGAAGAAGAAGAGAGAGACAAAAACAAAGGGGTGGAGCTATGAAATCCCCTGCACAGCTGAGGAAGCATAAAGAGTTGGAGAATTGAGAAAGTATGTAGAAAGCCTGAAGTGTATTTTTACTTTTAACCAAGAAAGATAAATAGATTTCATCCTGATAGCCACAGGGAGCCCTTGAAGTTGCAAGACTTGTCTAGCTCCCCTAAGGTTAAATATCTTAACAATGCTGTAGTTCTTAGCCTTGAAGCCTATTTAGAATTGAAGAGACAAATTCAAAGATCATGTCATGTGGTGGGGGAAAGGTACAAAGGTAGACACAGATGTGAAAACTAAGCAGGCATTTAATGAGCTTGATCTGATGACCAACTAGACACAGAGGGGAGGGAAAGGACGATGTGCTACAACAAGAGGTACCTGCTCTGCACCACTGGAAGCTTCCATCTGCAATCACCGGTGTTTCTAAGTGCTACAGTTGTATTTGTTGCACTGATTCCTTTAACTCCTACATCCTAATGTGTATCAAAGTTTATTGACTTATTAGAGTTCTTGCGTTCCTCTTTGTTTTTCCAAATGTTAGTGCTTCATGGCATGCTTACTATGACAATACCTTATTAGCCATCTTGTATGTTCCTTCAGGTAGTGTGTTATGGTTGTACTTGCTTTATTTTCCTTCTTTCTGTGTGTTTTCATTGGTTCATATTCACTTTATGCAATATTGTATTAATGTACAATATATACAATAAGTGGTATGTTAATATTGTTATGTTATTATTATACTAAGAAAAAAATATACATCTTTGTTATCTTTTCTAAAATTTTGAAGTTATAGCAATGTACCTGCAAGTTTGCTATTTAAGTGCCTCGAAATGAATTTATAAGTATAATTAATACTCCTGGTTGTACCATGGTAAATAAAATGAAAAAATTTTTCTCATATTTTCAATTATAGTAAAATTTTATTATTAAAAAGCAGTGTTTTGAACTTGATTACTATGACTATGATGAGAACAGCGGATCCATTGTTATCATTAAAATTAATATTCAAATTTTTTTTAATCTTTTAAACACCTACTTGGTATAGGGTATCACTACACAGTTCAGACTCATAGTGATCCTTCTCTCTCTGCCTCCCCAGTGCTGGGATTACAGGTGTGCACCACCATGCTCGGTTTCCATGGCCATCACAGCATGGGGCCAGCATGGCATGAGGTACAAAGGATAGAACCCAGGTCCTTGAGCTTGCCAGGCAGGTGCTTATACCACTGAGCTATCTTCCCAGCCCATATTCAACTATTTTTAATATATTTAATTTTAAGTAGTACACACATGCAAGCTGGAGAAATTTTGAAGCATACATATGAACGAATCGTGCTAAATTGTGGACTGACTACTTTTAACTCCACCTTTAGAGTGTGTCTTAAGCTTGTGTGTATGAGTGTATGACATTTTTTATTTTTATAAATCAAACATTTTATACAACATAAAGCTGAGGCAAGTATAGTGTTTACCTCTACAAGTAAACCAAAATATTAGAAAAATTAAATTGCTATTGGAAGTACCTAAATATACACATATAACATTATAATTATGATTAACAGATGAGACAGTTCATAATTCATGTGTAAAACAATGTTGCCTACAACTACTGTCAAATTTTATTTTCCATGAATAGGTTTTAAAAGCACATGGAAACAGACGTCCTTCCCTATCCTGTATGGTGCTGTACATAAGCATCCATCAGCCGGCCACTCTCGGTGAAGAAAGAAGCTGAGTTGACAATATTTAATGGCAGACGTGAAGGGTAACTCTTAATGGAAAGAGAACATCTGACCAGGAGTCTTTTATCCATTTCATCCCAGCGGTGCAGTTGTTACTTTGACATTGACAGTCACATGAGTTATAAACTGAAAAATAATTTCCATAAAAACAGCTAGTTGGCTTTGTTAAGTAAAACAGGTCCCTTTACCTTCACGGTTTAATAAAGCACAACTAAAGAGGTGTCAAAGTGAAAGAAACGGCTGGTTTCCAGCCTTTATTCTCCCAGATTTATATATTTTATAGAAGGAGGAGTTGATTGGGTCATTTTCTAGTTGTGTTCAGTGGCGCTATAACACTTGGTTTGCTTTCTATTTGAAATATTTTATTTGTTTAACATTTTATAAAACGTGATGCTTTCACATATAGACACAGGTGACTTGGTTCAATTTAAGAGTTCTGGTTTTCATCTTTTCTGCCAAACAAAAGCATGCTAAATCTCTTGGGGAAATCTTAAGTCTGCATTTTGAAAATAAGAGGCAGTAAAGTAACAGACGCATGTTGAGCACCAAGATTTGGAGGAGTATTTTCCCAGGCAGTAAGAGTGTCAGCGGGAGACACAGAGGGTCAAACTTTGCGCTTCCAGAGCTTACCCAGTTTTTCACTCAGATCAACAAATGAATTCTGAGTGTGCACACGCCACACTGTCCATCAAGAGAGCAACTGTAAATATGTAGGTAGCTAAATTAGAGGTGGCTTTATTATTTATCGCGTTCCTTTGTTAATCTATTTCATGCCATGATAATTATCAAAAAAATCGATAGCCATTTGTTTAAGTATTTGAACATTAATGTTCTTCATATATACATTTCCTGAAAGACAGTATTAGTAAACTGGATAAGAGAACTAGTTTAAGCTAAAGCTTATTGTCTGATTTGGAGAAAATATACAAAATGCATAACCTCACATTAGCCTCATCAGTTTATAAGACAGATATTATTCCAATTTTTTAATGAAAAAAATCTAGAAATGTAGAGAAATCACTGAAACTATCATTCTCAAGTATTATCTAGATAGAGTTAAATCTAGTTTATTTACTATTCTACCTGCTGCAAGTGAGCTGTACTTGCATACACCGAGAAAAAAAATCACTCTACAGTAACATTACTGAGACACACATGTGAAATATGCCAGAAAAATGCTAGGCTTGAAATTAACAGTAAAGGTAGAAACTAATTTAATGCAACAATGGCTTCTTCACTCTAAAATGATGTCCATTGGTCATTTCAGATAAAGAAAAAATGCCAAACATTTCCCAAGTTCTGAAAACATTTTAAGTCTAGTGAACTCTTCATTCTTCAAGATTACTTTAAAGACAAGCTCTTCAAGCAGAGTTAATTGCCACAACCTTTGTTCATTTACCTTTATTTCAAATCACATCACCTTGCCTTACTATTATCTGCTACCATCTCTGTTTCCCCTACTATGCTTTGAGTTTCATGGTGTGTCTACATCTTGCTCCCAAATTTGTAGCCAAGAAGGACTTTGATAAAGTGGTGAGTATGCTGCAATAAAAAAAAATAATAAATAATAAATAAAGATTAATAATCTGGAGCAGCCACGTTTTCCATTCATGAGGAAAACATTCCAAATAGAGTTTTTGAGCTAACTTTCTTCTTGGCTGGGGACTTATTTCATGCTAATATATATTAGCATTTCTTTCAAGCATTATAAAAATTGCAGTATTCTGTACCTAATATCACAACATCCCAGCATTTTGCTGCCATTCTAATCAACTTTACAGTACACTGTTGTAGTAATAATTTCTTCAAAATGTAAGTAGGGGCCAGCCAAATAGCTCAGTGGATTAAAGTGCATGCAAGCAGGTGTAGGGGCCAGGGGTTCAATCCCCGGGCCTGCCGTGTGGGCCCCACACCCAGGGTGCACCGAGAGGGCAATTGAGACTGACAATGGTGGCACGCGTGTATAATCCCAGCACTTGGGAGGCTGTAAACAGGAGAATCACTATGAATCTGATCTAGTAGTGAGACCCTGAACATCCTGTAGACCCCTTCCTAAAATACAAAAAAAAAAAAAAACAAAAAGAACACATTAGGTGATTGTATTTTCCTATCAAATATCTATGGGTGACCTTGATAGACTACTTTGTTTGCACATCTAAGATAAAATTAATGGTTGATAAAATATGTAATAAATTAACATGTATCATCTTCCACCTCTTTCCATAAAATGGAGTAGAATGAAAGACCTATTTTGAATCCCTATGTTTTATCTACCTTTTTCTTATGCAAGTTTCTCAAATATGGGGAAACTTTTAAAGAGAAAACACAGGGGGAAAAAAGCAAAAATGTGGAAAAACAAAAGTCTCGGTCCGTAGCGCTACTCTTCAATGAACCCTGTTTTCTTTATTTCCATATTAAACAAAAGAGCTAGTCATATGTAAGTTAATAAAGTGAACACAAGGGAGATGGACCTCGGAATTAGAGCCAGACAGCGAATAACACGGGAGGAATGTACTTAGACCTGGTACCGGCTCGTGACAAGGTCTGTTCTCTGTCTTAGCCTTCAATTTTTGGAAAAGCTTCAGGAGCTATGAGAAAAACTTTTAACCTGACAAACACTTCAGGGCTGGGAAAGGCTCCTGTTCTAATGCACTCCAGATGTGATCCTTAATGAAAGCATTATGGTTTTGCAGCTGCAGAAGATGGTACAAGCATTTTAAGAGGAATAAATTATTTTAAAAGATTTTACTTTCCCTGTTACAATTTGCTTGACCTGTGTAGGGGTAACAATCTTATGATAGATTATAAAACAGTTTAGAATTGCCTGCATTTACAGTCTGAATATTGTATCAAACCAGACACAAAATAGATGCATGAAAACTCACCATGTATGGGATGTATAAATATGTTTATCATTCTGACATAAGATGCCTGATCCAATAATTCTCAAACAGCTAAGTTTCAGGCATAGCATATAGCCTGAAAATACTAAGTCAACCAAAATACCGATTTTCATGATATAAGCTAAATTATTTACTTGGACAGTTCTTGCTTATTCACATTTCCACTTTCTAACAATTCCTGACAAGCAAACATACTTATAGGTAAGTGTTATGTTTTCTGAATTAATTTTTAAAAGTCATAGACATAAAAAAGAATGCCACTTCTCTGAGGTAATAGTAAAAAGACTTTAAAAGAAAAAATATCCACAGGCATAACGTGACCTGCCCGTTCAATATTTTGGACACATACTGACTTGCAGCCCCTAAGTGTCCCCTGCCCTCATCTCAGTATGCTAGAGAATCTTTCACAATATTATTTCTGTTTTCACCAATAAAATGGAAACTAGGAGGACCAAGTGTAAGGAAATGAAAAGATACAATTATCTGGAAGCGATCTTTGTTTGCCTGTTGTTTTGGAAATGCTCTAAGTTGGGAGGTGGCTGGTGGGGAATCTAGGAAGAGCATTTTACATATTTATTGAAACATTTCCTAACCATATAGCATTCCAGCTAGAGAAAAACTTCCATTAAGACCATAAAATAGTTTTAAACTGTTATAGGAAGTTATTTTCTGAGAGTAACAAGAAAAAAGAAAAAAGAGGGACAAACCACATGATTGAAAGGTATTAAATGATTCCGCTTGAGAGCAGGAAATGCGGGTTATTATTTGCTAACGGATTATTCAGAACGAATTTCATCATTCTTGTTACAAATGTGTTTTTTGACACTTTAATTATGAAGGAACTATTCTGAAACACAATATGAGCAGAAGATGCTATAAGTTTAAGTAAAATGCTATTACATCCTCATTTTACAAAATTCACAATCACACTGAAATTAAACGGCATTTCTCTTTTGTAGCAAGAAATGCTTATTGCACAAATGGAATGCATGTGGATCCAGTGACATTTTAATCATTTTATTGTATATAGTATTTAGAAGTAGTAGAAATGGAATGCAGAAAGCTTCGCAATTTAATACATATACACACAGTATTATGAATATAGCACTTTCATGCCATAAAATGCCTTATTGCTAGTTAGTGAAAAGATTCTCTGCTATTTACTGAGGAAAGATGCTCATTAAAAACCGGTGAGTAGGTAACAGCTGTTGGTACCTGAGTGCACCAGTACTCAGCGAAGGCTTGTGCGTTCAGCTGGTTTTACCTCTTCTACGTCCACGTCCTCAATTTGCTAATGAACGTCTCCATTGGTAATTTATTTGGGCATATTTATTCTATGGCAGCCAGCCTATCAGCTCAATGACCATAATTTAAGGAAAAAAAACCTACAAATGATTTTTACAAGCCACACCTGTTAAATTGTGATTGTTGATAAATTTAACAGAAAATATAATTGCATGTGAGGTTATTGATAAATATATATTTTGAATAACACCAAATCAAGTGATGAATTGTAAACTTGCAGAGAATTCTCAGTCTGACCTAATGTGAACAACAGAATCTCAGCTGTTGAAAATCTTACCTATATTCAGCCAGTGGAGTTAACTGGAAGAAAAATTGCACCCTGGAAATCTAATTTCTCTTACTTGTAGAAATTTTCCCTCCATTTGTAGATGCTCATTTCAAATTGTCCTTTCCGTATGTTTCTGTGGGCACACCTCTAAGATATGGAAAACTTTTTGAAATCATTATTCTATACCAAATTTAAACGATATACATGTATATATACATATATGACTTTTAGATAAAGAGTCAAAATGTTTTTGATTTAAGGTAAATGCATTGCAGACAAACACCTGTTTTCAATACATTTTTATATATCCCAGAAAATAGACAAGTTGCAGGAGTATCCCCTCTTTTATCACATTTGTTTATTTCACATTTAAACATGTCTTCACCAATGCATGGTAATTCTCAAGGCTAAAACAACACTGCAGATGTATGTACCGCAGAAGAAATGCCAATTGGATATGATAATTTTATTTCTAAACAAGTTAGGAAATGTTTGGCAAGAATTTTACTTTTATTTTCCACTCTAGGAAAGAACCCTAGTTTATTAAAAAGGAAAAGCTAAAAAGCACATTCCGTCAAGTAGATATGAAATCCGTGCACTTGTGTAATGTGTATTGCATTGGTCTGTTTTTCTAAGTATTTCATTTCCTTATGTTGCAAGATTCCATATTTTTGAGGGAATTAAACATGCTGTAATCAACCTCATCTCATGCCTCAGAAATAATAATAGAGATAATAAATTACATATTATTAAATATTGCATAATATAATAGGAAAAATTATGCATTTTACTTATCGTGTACCTATAGCAACCTTATACTTAAATGAAGTATATTACCAGGATTTATTATATCAATCTCCAGTGAGTGCTTAATAGCCAAAGGTATTCTCTGTATCAATCTCACTTTGCAGGTGATCCATGTATTCGTTTTTTGTTTTTACCACAGCATTAAAAAACCAACTTTTAATATTTGACACGTATAAGATCAAATAAATGTCCTCATAAAAATTAGCGTGGTCAAACAAGTATGATGTGATATCAAATCATAAAATATTATTTTAAAATAAAAACTTTCATCTTTGAGGATTACAAAGAACATCCCAGGATTCTTTATTTGTTTGTTTAACAAAAGAAAGTATAATTTCAAGCTGCTTTGCTTGTTTTATCCCTTTTGTGTGGCTAGAAATTAGTGATGCATATGGTTCTGAAATGCAAATAGAATGCAAAATACTTTCTACAATTCAGTCATTGGAATTCATATTTAATGTATTGAAAATTAACATCAGTGGAATAGCATGACAAATTCAGTTTTGTTGGCTTTGCCTTATATTACTGAAGTTGGTTGCAGAGGATTTCAACTGTGACAAGCAGCAGTATTTTTTGTTCATTTCCAAGAAGCATGAGGGTCATCCCCTTTCTCCTCCAACTTCCCTGTGTCGCTTAATAGAAGGTGTCCTCATTTAGCAGCTACACCTCAACTGTGAAAATGCAGGGAAGCATAATTAAATGTAATAGAAGCTGCCCCTGTTTGGAAGACACTCTTGATTTAAAGCCACTCACAATTTAAAGCTGCAGGCAGATGTAATTGAATTTTATAGAAGCCACTGCTTTTAAGTGAAGACACATAATCTATGTAGCTGTGTGTGAACATACACACATATGCAGTAAAAAATGGAAAATTTTAAAAGTTATTCTTCTGTAATTATTTACTTGATTTAAAATCCATGCCATTATTACTCAAATATGAGAGGATTTTATAACAGATATAACTATAAGTACATAAGATAACGATATTGTACTACTATATTACAATAACATCTTATTGACTAAATTGATAAATACTAGTCAATATAATTTTATAGTTATTGAGTTATTACTGTTCTTTATCTGACTGTACATATTTATGACATCAGTGGAGAAAATGCTTTTGAAAATCATATATCTATTTTTTTTACCATCTGTGTACCAAAAGCATTTATTAAAATGATATATTGTTATTTTAAATAACCTAAAAAAGAAATGTCCATGCTTGCATTAGCATAAGTGGAATATTTTCAAAATGATCATATCATGCCTGGAAATATTTGACAACATTCAAAGTTGGAAAACACTATACATGCTCTTAACATGGTATCTGTTAATGATCTAGAAATTTCCACTTGAATATCCTATTGATAAAATATGTGAGGAGAATCAGGATAAGATACATATCTATCTTAAATTGTCTTCTCTCAAAACCTTTGGTTTTGTTTTTAGGACATCTAAGCTATTAATTTATGTGTTCAAATTTTATTGTAAACTTTTCTTGAAAGGGGAAAAGATATCAATTAAGAGTCTTAAAGTCATTAAGCAAATGTCTTATGTGAAACAAGAAAAAAAAACCTTTGTAGATTAAATCTTTGAAGAAGACCCTGTGAAGACCCTTCAGACTAGCTTTGTTCCTTTAATGTCTGTTTAATGCCTTGGAGAAGATATCTTCTGTTTTGACCCCCCTTGAACTTTAGAGACTAGCTCAATAAACCACAGAAAGACCAAAAGTTTCAAAAAGAATGGTCTTTAAAGCAAAAAGCCTTCCTCAGGGCAATGAGCTCTGTCCCAGTGTGAGAATAGGCCTAAGGAGGAAGGGTAGACCTCCTCTTTTTACCACCATTAATTACCCTCTCAGTGATCTATTCCTGCCCTCAGTGTAGCACTTTCCTGACTGTCTTTCCCATGCCTCAAGCCATGGCTCATCAACTGACCCCAACCTTTACTAGGCCCCTAAATCCTTCCCTTTTTGTTCAAGAATATTAAGCTAGGTAAACTGTATATCCAGATTTTGTAGCAAACAATCAGATCTTTGTTTATGCTGAAACTCCTTAGGGACCCACATGACTTGTCCTTAGGGACCCACTTAGAAGTGTGGGAATCTCTGTATTGGACTAAATATGTGGCATATTCTTTAATATTTACTATCATGAGGTAGCTAAAAATGATAGTAAATATTGGCTAAAACACTAATTCTTTATGATGCAATTTATGTATTGGCTTTATTTTTTTTCTTTTAGGAGTTTTCTTTACTCCCAGTGCCTTGCAAAATCATGTTAAGTGCTTTTATGCAACATCACTTACATTTTATGCTACAGAGACTATTCTGAAAAGAACTAATGAAAACCAACTCATATAAATTGAATTTAAAATACCTTTTTTCTACCCAGAAAGTACTAGTATAGTAATCAAAGTGTTTAACTCATTAATAATGACTATGGCAGTCCCTCCATTGTGTTAGGTGTTTAATGAATGTAAATACCATAAAAATGTCAACACTTATTATCTAAGGATAATGGAATAATGGGTGGCACTGATGTTCTTGTATTTTCTGTATTTTTTAACTTTCTACATAGATGTCTGTTATGTTTACCAGCAGAACAATATAACCAGAGATAAATGCACATACATAATGTTTCAGAACTGAAAGAAATAATTACTTTATGTAACAAAGGAGCATTTTTTTATACTAAAAGCTGTCACCTATTATCACAGTGTCTGGCTATATGTGCAGAAGTAGAGATGGTTATTTTCTCCCCATCATTTTCTATAAATAAATTAAATCACCCTAAATATTGAACAATCCTCTACAATAAATTTTCTTAAAAAACTTAAATTTCTTTCTTACTTAAATGCTGATTCTTAGGCTGAATTGTGATATAAAATTCTCATCTAGTGTTTATTATTACTGCATTTGATCATTGGGTATCCAAATCTTAGAGAAGTTCATAATTGAAGCTGTTATATAAGTCAAGTACTATCAACATTTTTTGTGTTAAGTACCTACATAAGATTCAAGGTAAGCTTAAAGGGGAAAAAAGTAGAAAATTAATCTTGATAATAATCATAACTCAGCTTATCCATAACACTAGTCAAAATTGTTCCAGGGTAGGCAAAGAGTTCATGGACAGAAATCAAATCGCACGGGTAACAGTTGAAAGACTTAACAACTGGGATCTGCTCTTACTGAGAAGTTTTTTCACGTC
>NW_004524710.1:5112529-5113962 GCF_000260255.1 Octodon degus | reverse complement strand
ATATAGTTGCATTCTCTTAATGAATAGAATGATTTGTTCTAATGGTTTTTGTAAATAGGATCACAAGTCTGCATCTTGTACAACAATTAACCACTAAGAAGAATATATGCAGTGTATTATTTGTTGAAACTGTACTTCCTATTTGATTAGAAACTGTCTCATTGCTATTTGTTTATCAATAAAACTTTGAAAAAAAATTGTTCCATTTGTATTGATTTCTTGATGAACTTTTAAAATTATAGTGCTTATGACAAAGCCTGTGTGCTCCTATTGCTTTGGCTTTAAATCCCTGTTGATTTTCACACTCAGTAAATTGTGATTTCCTCACTTGTGTTGAGCATTATTTGACCTTGATACTAACCTATTTCATTTTCTCATCTAAGAAAAGAGAGATAAAATATAACCCATGAGGTTATTGTAAAGATCAAGCCAGATAATCAAATAAGGGGTAACTATAGCATGTATCATAGAATGAATACAGAAGCCATCATTATAAAATACATTTATATACTATAATTTATGCATATCATTTTTTAAATGTATTTGGTACAGGGTCTCACTATGCAGCTTGGACTCATACTGTTTTCAGCCTCCCCAGAGTTGAGATTACAGGCATGTGCCACCACACCCCATCTCAGTCACTTGCTCAGTGCACTCAGGGGTAGAGCCAGCATGGCATGTCGTGCCACGGATTGAACTTGGTCCCTACACTTGCCTAAGCAGGGGCTTAGCCCACTGAGCTATCACCGCAGCCCATGCATATAAATTTTTATATGTATGTATATTTATCATTAAGCATAGAACAGAATTTTTCATAGGCTTTTTGTTCAGCCAACATGTAGACATATACTAGACTCAGTTTCTACTCTTCGAAGACTAATCCAAGTACTTTTACACATCTTTGTACTATTCTTTCTGATGGTGGAGTCATAATACCAAAACATTTAGAAATTTACTT
This sequence comes from Octodon degus, assembly GCF_000260255.1. Taxonomy (NCBI): domain Eukaryota; kingdom Metazoa; phylum Chordata; class Mammalia; order Rodentia; family Octodontidae; genus Octodon; species Octodon degus. The sequence goes on along the minus strand of NW_004524710.1, from coordinate 5,113,004 downwards.
AGAGAGCATGTCTGAATAGAGGAGGAACCACAGTGGAGCTACTCAGAGAAAAATCAATTAAAAGCACAGTAATTGGAGGAAAGGAAGGAACATACATCCAGATGTCAAAATCAGTCTGAAATAAGAAACTTGTAGATTAAAAAAATCTACACGTATATAGACATAGGGCTTTGAAAAATGGCGATCCAGCCCACAGGGCTGCCTGTGGTGCTGCTGGCTATGTCATGCTAAGCACCCAGGGGGATGGCTCAGTGGAATAAGCGCTTCCCTGGCAAGCACGAGGGCCTGAGTTCAATCCCCAGTTCCAATTTTTTTTTAAAAAAAAGAATAGCTATACTGGGAAGTCTCCAAGAAACTGATATACTGCAAAAGTGAAGCTAAGGAAAACCAAAGAGGAGATCTTTGGAGTATAAGCCCAGTGTCTCTTGTGTCTTTTTCCATACAGAGGATACAGCAGCTTGGCAGCAATGCTTCT
>NW_004524710.1:5110051-5111839 GCF_000260255.1 Octodon degus | reverse complement strand
CTCAGGCCCAAGCTCCCACATCCAGAGGCCATGACCAGCTCCACATGCAGAACTAATCCTCCTGTAGATCTGCCTGGGTTTCCCAGAAGTCTTAGAATCTGACTTTATCACTACCACTGGGCACCAGAGGATCTTCTTGTTGTTTGTTTGTTTTCTTTTTTCTGTCTGGTAGTTTTCTTTCTCTTTTAGGTTGTTTTAAGTCTTTAACTTTGCTTCTGTTCTACTCTTGCTCTCTTTTTTTGCTTTCTTTGTTTCTTTTGATTTTATGATATTTTCATGTGCGTGAACATTGTCTCTAATCTTTCTGATTGGCTTTAGTATTCTTTTGCCTTCTCTTTCATTCTCTGTCTTTTGCCTCCTTTTCCAGTTTTCCAAAGCTTGCATGATCATCTTTTGTCCTCCAGCCTGGATTCTACCATACTTCCTCTTTTTTGTCTCCCCTCTTTGTCCTTTATCCCTTTTAAATTTCCCCACTACAAGGTAAAAATCACTTTACTAAGGGGAAACTCCTTGTACACAAGCTTCTGAATTATGTTGGATATTGTGATATAACTGTAGCTATCATCCCTATGGGTAAAGGTACCAAATGAATAGTTAACACAGTTTTTTAGGTTCCAGTCTGTACTTGATGCTGTTCTTGCAAACTGTACTACTTAAGGTGGGTAGGCTTTTTGCAATCATTGTTCTCCCTTGTATGAAAACACTATGATTATCTTGGGTCATAACACTCACTGTAGTCCAGTACCAAGGACTGGGTACTGAGCCAAATAAATAGTAACATCTCACCCTAAATAAATTAGAAAGGAAGGATCTTGGGGCAGAAACAAAGATCAAAAATTATCTACACCTAGAAGACATCTGCGAGAAATAGACATTTCCTAGGAAAGCTTTGATACTAATGATACAATTATTTACTATAAGAAATTTACAAACATTAGCACAGAAAACAAGACTAAACTAAAAAATAGAAAGTGACTAGATGCACAAACAAAATGAAATTCCAGACATCCAGTCCACCTAGGACAAATTCAGGGGACAATGAAATAGAGGAAATCAGAAGTTATCCACCTTAATTTTCAGAGGTAATAGCAACAAAAATTAAAAACCCAAATGGATGAGACTATGGCAGCATGAGCGAAGAAATAATCACTAAGATTAAAACAAGAGAGAGAAAGAGGATGATTGTAATGAAAGGCTTTCTTAAAAATCTAGAGTACATAAAAAGAGAAGCATAGGAAAATGATGGAAACCATGTATGTCCAATACAGGAAACAGATGGAATCCATGAAATGTATTTAAATATATGACCAGGAAATTAAAACTCCCACGGAAAGTTTGAAGATACAGTTGAATTAAAGTAAATACAGACTATCAGATCTAGAAGACAGGATTGATCAAGTTAGTGATCATGAAAAGAAAGACATCTTAAAAATTGAAAGGGACCATTACAAAAAAATTCCAACAGCAGCAAGACCATGGAAACAAGAACAACATTATGCAGACCCAGTCCTAGCCCAGGTCCGGTGAGTGTGGGGGAGAGTTTCCCGCTACCCTGCTCCAGCAGGACCAACTATGGGTCCCAGCCCAGGCGCAGCATGGGTCAGACCCTCTTCCATTGCCTTGGGACGCCCCTCACCTCTCTGCAGTACCTCCCCCACCCCGTCCACCGAGTAGGAATTTCTGCCACATTCCGGGAACCCCCAGACCCAATCCTAGCCCAGGTCCAGTGAGTGTGTGGGAGAGCCTCCAGCTACCCTGTGCCTGCGGGACCAACTCTGGGTCCCAGCC
>NW_004524710.1:5103207-5103672 GCF_000260255.1 Octodon degus | reverse complement strand
AACCTTAACAAAAAAAGGGGGTACAGATGAATGTCCATTTTGTATCTGTGTATTTAAATTGGTTTGGATAGATATATAGTTACATTTTGTTAATGAATAGAATGATTTCTTCTAATGGTGTTTGTGAATAGGATATCAAGTCCACATCTTATACAGCAATTAACCACTAAGAGGAATGTATGCAGTGTGTTAATTATCGAAACTATCCTACCGATTTGATTTGAAACTGTCTCATTGCTATTTGTTTATCAACAAAACTATGGCAAAAAATAAAAAAATAAGTAAATAAAAATAAATAAATAAGTATTGGCTACAAAAATAGAAGACAGCTTTATAAAAGAACTCCTATTTTTTCTTCCTCCTAATGATTCCCATATTGTATTCATGAGAACTCTATTCTTGGCCTTAATCCTATGAGGACATAGTCTCAAATTCCCTAAAATAAAGTCACATTTCTCTACAAAA
>NW_004524710.1:5087226-5101592 GCF_000260255.1 Octodon degus | reverse complement strand
TGACATGGTGGATCAAGAAACAAGTTTAAACAATAAGCTGCATAAAGGAAATACATTTAAATCAAAAAGAAAATCATAGACTGAAAATAAAGGGATGGAACACAAAAACCCATGTGATATGAGCCCAGAAAAGAGCAGGGGTAACTATTCTCTTTGCAGACAATGTAAACATCAAACTAAGACTATTTAAAAGACATTTAAAAAGTCATTATATACTTGTTAAGGGAAAACTCCAGGAAGAAGTGATAATAATCTTGAATGTATATGCACCAAATACAGGTGTATCCAATTACATAAAACAAATATTAATGGACATGAAAAATCAAATAAGCACTAACAATTGTAATGGGGGACCTTAATACCACACTGTCACAAATAGATAGGTTAATTAGATAAAAATTCAACAAAGAAATATCAGAAATGAACCAAGCCTAAAACAAATGGACTTAGTATATGTCCACAGAATGTCTCAACTGACAACATCAGAGTGCAGTCTTCTCAGTTGTATGTGGGACATCCTCCAAAATACACAACAATCTTGCCCATAGAACATGCTTAAGTAAACACAAAGGGATTAATAATTATCCCATGAGTATTATCTGACCACAGTGCAATGAAATTGGACATCAATGGGAAAAGAAACTACAAAAACTCCATAAATGAATGAAAGTTAAATAACACCCTACTAAACAACTGAGGGCTCATAGATGAAATTAAAAAAAACAAATTAAACAGTATTTACACTTAAATGAAAATGCCAATACAACATGCTGGAAACTATATGATCAAAGCAGTCATAGATGGAAATCTATAGTGATAATTATCATATCTAGAAAACATACTTAGCTCAAATAAAGAACTTAATGTCAAACCGTAAGCTTCTAGAAAAAAGTCAAAGCCAAAGCTCGTATGATTGAGAGGGTGGAAATTATAAAGATCAGAGGAAAAATTAATGCATTTAGAATAAAATTATACAAAGAATTAATAAATCAGAGTTCATTATTTGAAAGATTAAATAAAATTGATGAACTGTTAGGCAACTTTAGCAAGAAAAATAAAAGCCAAAAAAAAAAAAAAAAAAAAGCACGTAATTAAGAATGAAGCAGTGAAATGACAATGGAAATCCAGAAGGTCATCAATACCTTTTAGGACCATTATTCTAATAAAATAACAAGCACAGAAGAAGTGTAAAGATTGCTAAACACATAGGAATTATCAAAGTTTACACAACACACAAATATCTAAAATAACAAAATATCAAAAAAAATTAAAAAAATATATCAGTCAATAAAATAGAAATGTTAAAAATTTGCCATGAAAGAAAAATCCAGATCCCGATGGATTCACTGTTGAATTCTATAAGAAACTTAGAGAAGTTCTATTGTCATTACTCCTCAAACCCTGTAAGAAATTTAAAGGGAAGCAATACTTCCAAATAGTCCTAGAAGCAAGTACTATCGTGATGAAAAAAGCAGAGAAGGATCTAAACAAAAAGGAAAGCTACAGGATGATCTCCCAAATGAACATGGAGGCAAAATACTCAATATTATACTGGCAAAAAGAGAGTAGTAAATCAAGAAGATTGTGCACTGAGACCAAGTAGAATTTCTAACAGGGATGTAAGGATGGCTTGACACATGCAAATCAATAAATGTAGCACACCATATTAAGAGAGCCAAAGACATCATATGATCATCTCAATAGACTCAGGAAAAGCATTTGACACAATCTAATACCTACTTATGATTAAAAACCCAACAGAATATTGAAGTATATGGTCTTTATCTCAATCTGATGAAAGCCATCTATTACAAATCAAAAGACAACGTCATGCCAAGTGGTCAAAAACTGAAAGTTTTCACACTGAAATCAGAAACAAAACAAGGATGTACACTGCCATGGCTCCTGTACAATACAATTCTTGAAACATTAGCCAGAGGAATTAGAGTAGAAAAAGAAATAAAAGTAGTAGTAATAAGAAAAGAAGAAGTTAAATTATCATTATTTTCATACTTTACATAAGAGATCCTAAAACACCACCAAAAGATGTCTAAACTTAATAACCAAATTCAGTAACATATCTGGATATAAGATCAACACTCAAAACTCACTGAGAGAGAAATTAGGGAAACAACATCTTTCACAATAGCATTCAAAAAAAAAAAAAATGAAAAACTTAGAATCAACCTACCAAAGGAAGTACAAGATCTCTACTCTGAATACTATAGTACTCTGAAAATAGAGTGAAGAGGATATCATAAAATTAAAAGATATTCCTTGTTCTCATGTAGTAAGAACCAATATATTAAAAATTCATTCTCCCCAAATTCCTATACAAATCTTATGCAGTCCTAATTAAAATATCATTAGTATATTCACTGAATTAAAGAAAACATTTGTACAATTCATTTGGAACTAGAAAGACTTAAAATAACAACAAAAAATTCTGAAAAACAAATGCAAAATAGGGGTTGTCACAGTTCCTCACTTGAAAATATACTATAGAAGTACTGTGATAAAATAGCATGTTACTGGCAAAAAGTAGACATAAAAGTCACTCAAAAATTCAGAAGCAACTCCAGAGATATTCAGCCAATTTACCTTTGACAAAAGGGGGAAATGTACTTTTTTTTCTTTCTGTATTTATGACAGGGTCTACAGGGTCTACAGGGTCTTACCAAATAGATCGGACTCATAGTGATGCTCCTGTTTTCAGCCTCCCAAGCACTGGGTTCACAGGTGCGCACCGCCATGCCCAGTCTCAATCACCATCTCAGTGTGCCCCCAGGGTGGGGCAGGCACGGCATACCAAGGATCAAACCCTATTCACTTTTGTCCACTGAGCTATCAGGCCAGCCCAGGGCCAAACATATTCAACGGAGGAAAGATAGGCTCTTTAATAAATGATGGTTGAAAAAATGGCTGTCTATATGCTGAACAGTGTAACTATATATGTATCTCTCACCACTCATTAAACTAAAATTGAAATGGATCAAAGATGTAAATATTAAAACAGAAACACAAAATGTATTGAAAGAGAGAATACACAGAACTTTGAAGACATGGAGTAAGCAAACACTTCATGGACAAAAATCCAAATTGCATGGGAAATACTACAAAAAATGAACCACTGGGAATTTGTCTTCTTAAGAAGATTTAACACTGCAAAAGAAATTAAAAAGCAGAGTGAAAAGATAATCCACATAATAGGAAAATATTCTAGACTTCTGTTCCTCAGATAAAGAATTAATATATAGAACATAAAAAAATTTAAAAATGACTCCCAAAACTTAATGACTCAGTTTTATTTACTTTATTATTATTTTTAATGTATTTAGTACGAGGACTACAGTGTCTTGCTACACAGACTGGAGTCATAGTGATTCTCCTGTTTTCAGCCTCCCAAGTGCTGAGATTACAGACCTGCACCACCACATCCAGTCTCAATAGCCCTCTCAGCATGCCTCAGGAGTGGGGCCAGCAAGGCACACTGGGTTCAAACCAAGATCCTTGCATCTGCCTAAGCAGATGCTTTAATTCTCTGAGCTATCTGGCAAACCCTAAAGACTCAATTTTTAAAAAATAGGCAGTTGAATTCCTGGGAAGATAGCTCAGCAGAATAAGCAGCTGCCTGGCAAGCACAAGGTCCTGAGTTCAAGCCCCAGTACCACACAAAAAATAAAATGGTACTGTGGACTGGGGAGATAGCTTAGTACAATAAGCACTTGCCCAGCAAGAACAAGGGCCTAAGTTCAACCTCTGGTTCCACACACACACACACAAAAAAACATTTGAGATGAATAGACATTTTTCAGAAAAAAAAATTACAGAGGACAATGTTCAAAATCACTGGTCATTTGAGAAATGCACATTAAAATAATGTTCTGATTCAATCTTCTTCCAGAAAGAAATATTATTATGAAGAAAACAACTAATAGCAAAAGCATGCAGGCTGTGGGGGAGGAGGATCCCTTGTCCACAGTTAGTGGGATTATAGCCTCATGCAACCACTGTGGAAATCAGTGTGGAGTTTCCTCAAAAACTACAATGAGAGATTACACTCTATACAGGTATTCTCCTTTTTTATTCTTAAAGAATTAAAAGCATCATACCACAGTGATACAGCACTCATGTTTGTAGCGATACAGTTTGTACTGGCTCAAACTTGGAAGCAACTCATCAGCCAATGAATGATAAAAAGATGTGATTTTTCATACACTAGAGTACTATTGTGCCATAGAGAATAAACTTAAAACTTTTATAGGTAAATGGATGCAACTTGAGACCATATACTTAAGTGAAATAAATCAAACAAAAGTATAAATATCGTATTGTGTCTCCATTTGAGAAACTGGAAGTATAAATAAGAATCAAATTAACAGACAATAATAGGCATAATAGATATTGCGAAATAGAAAAAAATTGTTGAAAATGAAAGGGGAACTAAGAAGAGGGAAAAGAAAGAACAGAAAAGAAAAATGGGAAAAGAAGGAAACATGGAAATAAAGCTTTGTAAATTAGTGTAAGAGGGGTTCAAGGGAAGTGAAAAGATTTAGAAAAAAAGAAAAATCAGGATATATCATCTATAGGTACAAATTCCCTGTGATGCATGTGATCATTATGTATTATGGGGACATTTCTGGTATAAGCAAGTGACCCCATGTGATGGCATAAGTCACATACCCTTAAAGTCTTGGCTTGATTAAAAACTTTAAGTGGGTCCTCAGCCTTCACCATGGGATGCTGCTGTGACTTATTCTGTATACAAAGTGACCATTTTCATCATACTGGTGCTGGGTTTGACCATAGAATTACTCAGTTTTGACCACAGGGATGAGGGCAGAACTGACATATACCAACCACATCTGAGCTCTGCAAGTCATCAGGGTCATTACTTGTGCTTCTGTGTTTTGGCAATACTTTTAGGTAAATAACTAAGTCTGTTAACAACTCTTTAAACACAATTAAAATAAGACAGTTATAAAACAAAGTTAATTTTAATTAGGATAAAAATAACTTCTTATTGATAATTTTTGCTGGCAAGATTTGAAACACTGTATTAGGTAATGATCATGTGCTTTGCCACAGGGTTATGTCCTTTATCATAAGCCATTCTGCAATACATTGTCACAATATTTTTTTATTTTTTAAAGAGAGCACAAAATAGTATTGACATGAAAAAAATTATAAATAATGAAGAATTTTACTAAACAACATTATATTTATTTCACAGTATTTGTTGTAATACATAGTACTGTCTTCAAATTAGTTGTTCTTATTACCATATACATGCATACAAAATTAAAAGAAGAGGTCTAGGGAGATAGCTCAGTAGATTAAGTGTTTGCCTGGTAAGCTCAAGGTCCTGAGTTTGATCCCTAGTACCACCAAAAAAATTTAGAAGAGGAAAGAAAAATATATATAAGAATTTAAGAAGAGAAAAAAGAGAAGAATTTAAAAAAGAAGACAAATCAAGCTTTAACTGCTCCTTTTTATAGACCAGTAAAAATTTATAGTACAGCTGTCCAAACCATCCTGCTTACATACATAGATATATCTCTTTCCCCTACTTCCTCTTCTGTCCTTTTCCTCATCTCAGTAATTCCTTCCTTTTGAACAGATTCATTCCCTATTCCCAGTATTTATTGCACCTTTCTGATTTTATTTTCTGTCTCACGTTCTCACATTAAGGAGATAATATGATGTTTGCACATGTGGATCTGATTTATTTCACTTAAGAGTATGGTCTGTACTTGCAGCCATTTACCAATAACAGCCTCCAATTTATTCTTTTTATAGCTGAATAATACTCCATTGTGTAAAAATACCACATTTTTATCTATTCTCAGTTGATGGGCATTTGGGTTGCTTTGAAGACTTAGTTACAACAAATTGTGCCGTGTTAAACATGTGTGCACATATATCATAGCGGTCTGATGTTTTCAGATCTTCTGAGAAAATACCTTGCAGAGCAATAGCTGTGTGGAATGTGAGCTCCAATCCTAACTTTCTGAGGAATATCTACCCTGATTTCCATGGAGCTTATACCAGTGTACACATCCACCAACAGTGGAAAAGGATTTCTTTTTCTCAATAGCCCCTCCAGCATTTGTTATTGACTGACTTCTTGTTGCTAGTCTTTCTCTCTGTGATGAGAATAATTTTGGTGTTGTTTTAATTTGCATTTCTTGAATGACCAACAATGTTGAACATTTTTTCATATAATTATGTGCCATTTGTATTTCTTCATCTGAAGGGCTGGGGAGATAGTTCAGCAGCAAAAGTGCCTGCCTGACAAGTGCAAGGTCCAAAGTTAGATCCCAAATACAAAAAATATATATATTTCTTCAACTCAGAACTGTGTTTTCATCACAGATGCCCATTTTGGGATTGGGCCTTTGAATTTTGGGGGGTCTGATTTTTTAAAAATTCTTTATATGTTGTAGATAGAAGGCATTTGCAGAGGGACAGTTGGCTATAATTGTTTCTCAGTTTGAGTTTTCTTTTTACTCTGTTGGAGATTTCTTTTGAAGTGCAGAAACTTTTAAAAAAGATGAGATCCCAGCTGTTTATTCTTTGAAATATTTTCCATGAAGTTTGGTTTTTGTTCAAGAACTCTACATACCCCTATGTCTTTAAGATGTCTACTTACATTTTCCTCCAGGAAATTTAGTGTTTCTTTTATAATGTTTAAATTGTTGATCCATTTTGAGGGTAGTTTGGTGCATGGCATTGCAATAAAATTATTGGCTACTTGGAACATCATATTTACATTCAAACTGTACATTTGTCTATGAACTTGCATATCAAATGTAAATTCTACTAAATCATTTTTATCATCATCCATTTCCACAAACACTCATTTGTTTATTCAAAAGAAGTGTGTTAGGTGCCTTGAATGTTCCAGAAATTGCTTCACTGCTTTCATGAAGGATTTTTTTCATGAGTGTAAAGGTAGCAAGGGATCTGGGGGTGGGGAAACATAGAGGTAGACAAGGGAGAAGGAGAAGTAAAAAAGATGAAAGTGTGATGTGTATGGGCACTGATTCCACACGAGGAGTGTACTTATAATATTTTGCAAACATAGTAAAAATGCCTTAACAAATAGCTAAAGAATTGACATAAGTGCTGTTACATGGCTTTTGTTATCACAGCATACACATTCCACTAGATTAACAATATTTTAAAAAATTCTGAATTCACAAGGAGGTTGCTATGATCTTAATGTGGCCTTCAAACCCACATTCAAATTGATCTGGTGTAAAACAGTGTCAGGTGTTGGGAACTCTCAGAGGCAGTTTGGGCTTCAGGCTTTGTCCTAATGAACAGGTTAATGATGCTATCATGAGAGTAGATTAGCAGTCCAGGAGTGGATTCCTGATCAAAAGGATGAGAGCAACTTGACTTCTTCTGTTTGCTGCTGTTAGTTTGTCTCTCTGCCATGCTATGATGCAGCACAGAGGCTCTTGTCAGGTGCTGGAGCCACGCTCTTGGACTTCTCTGCTTTCATTGAAAAGAGAAATATAATTATTAGAAGTTATTAGGCAGTGTAGGGAAAGGAAATGGTTCGAAGACATACGCGAAGGGGTAGACTTTTATAAAATTTCTGTGGCTAGGCACTGAAGAGCACACAAGGCTGGCATTCGCCAAAGAAAAAAAGAATCTGAACTAATAGAAGCAGGTGACACAAATCTACTTTCAATCACCTTTAATTGTCGAATACTGAAGATACACTGTGGGCTCATTTTATGGTGCTTTCTCGGTGGCAAAAACATAAACCATCCAGCTCTTTATCCCTTTGCCAAACTCATAAAATATTGTTCACTGTTCTAACATACCCCAATGAATATTCAATAAACACAAGATTGGGCTAAGAGGAAGCTACACATACATAAAGCCCCTATTTATGCTATCACAATTTTGCATTTTCTCATTTCCTGAGCCATGAAGTTGTCTATGTTGCTAATGTACAGATTTTCTGCCATTTGCTACCAGTTCTCAGAAACTGTTAAAACATAATCCTATGTTTGCTGAGAAATTAGCCTTGAAAAGAAAGCTGCTGAAGAGTACATAGCACCTTCTTTAGTAGCACACACCTCCCCAATTCCTGCCTTCCTTTACGAATAGAAAATATTATATGTATCTAGCCAGTGAACAAACTGATATTATTAAACACTTACTCTGTGCCAAGATCTGTGCTTGCTTCTGAGATACAAATATACTTAAGAAGAAATGCAAGGCTGATTCTTCAAGAATGTTATTAAAGGGTAAAGAGCAAATGCAGACTGCTCACTCTCACTGCTTGGTGGAGAAGGGGCTGGGAGACACCAGGAAGTTGTGCCAGAGAGGGAAACAAAGGAAAAGACAGAGTCCTATCCATAGGCTATGGTGGAAAACCAAGCACAGGAGAAGGGCTTAGACTACAGTATTACCAGTGAGGATTTTATGAAGCACTTGGAGTTGAAATATATATATTCAACTCCAAGTATAATAAGTATATATAATATCTAATATATATTACACAAATGTCATAAAATACTATAAAAATCAGAGATGTGTATGCATATAAGTATGTGATTGTCTATAGACATATATTACAATTACACATATATTATACATATATTATACGTATATATTATAATTATACATATAGGGTTTTCTTTTTATTAGCACGTATTTGCATTACATAACAAATACATTCTTTGTGGGGAGTTGGTCCTGCACACATCACACCTCTGTTGTTTTTCCACCCCCTTTCTCTTCCATTCTCCTCCCTTATGCCCCTCTTGATCCTCTTTCCATTTGAAAGAGACACATTTTTGAGGTGGGATCACTATTAGGAAGGATTCAAGGAAGGTTGGTAAAGCCTGCTATGGGAGACTTTAAGGAAAGGGACATCTTGGAGAGGGATTAGAAAATAAGCAGGTTAATATCAGGAACATTAAGGTTGGGCTTTCTATTAGATAGTCAACTGGAGATACAAGGGAAATGAGCAAGATGTTGGAGCTGAACATTAGCTTTAAACACCAGCACATTGCCAGTATTTAATGTCATGATGAAGAATGAGATCATAAAGAAATAATTTGAGGGGTCTGGGGTGGTGGCTCAGTGGAATAAGCATTTCCCAGGCAAGAACAAGGGTCGGAGTTCAATCCCTGGTTCCGAAAAAAAAAAATGTACATAGAGAAGAGAAAATGTGATAAGCAATATTGTCCTTTCATGGTATCTTGGCCGATGCCTACACTCTCAGTTCCACCCAGAAGTTCTGGGTTCCTAAATGCACTCAGTCTCTTCTAGAACTCACAAAGGATGCCAGTTCTTTTTCAGACACATGCTGCTAGCACCATGCTCATGTCAGAGCGTGAGCTGCATTGTCCTCTCTTTGCTGACCTTTTCTGAGGCTGTTTGATTTACAGAACCTATGACATGGATGAGCTAGAAGAGTTACGTGTTAAGAAAATTGACAAAAGCAGATCCCCATCATAAGCACGTCGTGGTCTAATGAAGGGAAATTTAAAATTGGTACTTAAAAGATCATTGCTTCCAGCTGAACTCATCTGTGTGCACGTCTTCCTTTCCCTGAGCTAAGGTAACACATGTCCTATTTGCTGACTACTCTCAGCCCTGTTTCTCTCACCAGTCTGTTCTTCCCTTTCCTTCTCAGTCCCCCCATCTTGGCACTTCCCCACCCTAAAAAATTACTTAAAAAAAAGGAAAGTTTCCCTTTGCAGCTTTTTAAACTCTCCTACACCACACAGACTCTTGGCGCTACAAAGTATCTTTATGAGGTGTGACAAAAATATGGCAAATGCTGTTGCTAAGTGTCATCCAACAGAGAGACAAAGGTGTGAAAATATTATGGTGTCTTCTCATCTACCTTATTCATCAGGTCTGGCACCAGGCAACTTTTGGCTCTTCCTCAAAGCCAAGAAAAGGTGAATGTTTTGAAAGGATTTGGGATGTTGAGGCAGGCATAGCGTCATAACTAAAGATTCTCACAAAAGCGCTTCCAGAGCAACTTTACAAAGCAGCATGAACAATGAGATAAACATGCTTGAAACCAGGGAGAGGATTTTGCAAGGGATTAGTGGCCATGTGTCTCCTAATAATTTTTTAATGCAACATTCACCATATTCTTTGGTCACTCTTTGAATGTTCAAAGTTCTAGTAAGATATTTTCCCAAAATTTCTTAGAGCAGCTTTTTTCCTAAGATAAATTTTGTCAGCTCTTAGAATATAAACAAACTAAAGCTTTTTAAAAAGATACTTTTTTCCTTTCATCTAATTACATCTATGTTGCACATGAACTGCGTATCACAGTTTTAAAGGGCTTCTAAATTTATACCTGTTCACTTTTAAGCTTGGTATTTGAAAAATCTTTTGCCAATTGCCTGAGAGAAGTTGACTTTTTGAAGCAGAAAAGTTCTATGTATATCTAATAATATAATTATTGTATAAAGCAGAAAGGAACATAGAATAATCTTTTTAGTTGATTAGTTTTCAATTTCTATTTCCTTTAAATTTTAGAGCCTCCCTTTTAGTATAAAAGTGAAGCAGAAATGATCAACTCAGTTATAGAAGTAAGAAATTTCTAGAAAGCCAGCAACAGAATTTTGGAGATAGCTCAGCTTTGGGAAATGGATAGATCTTTATCTGATCCTAACTCCCCTAGTTCCTAACTTCCTAGTTCTGAGATTTTCAGTCAACTGATCCTTGATTCCATTTGCAAAACATTGGGCATTATCTTGAATGACTGGTGTGAGGAAGAGAAAGTATCTGTAAATAGCTGTCATATAATAGGTCTGATTATCATCTGCGCTTTCAGTCTGTAACATTTTGTTGGAACAGCACAAGATGGTCTAACCACTGGGCTGGTCAGGTGAAGTCACGACCTTTGACGTAAACCTTCCCCCTGGAAAACGCAGGAGAATGTTCTCTGCATGCCCATCTCACTTGTCAGCTCTCATACCTGACTCCCATCTGCCATGTCAAAGTCACAGGGCTCCTGCTCTTGGCACTGAGCCCTGTGCTGTCACAATTGCTGACAGGTGAGACCCACTGGCCCAGGATCAGAAAGCTTGCTTGCGCTGCAAGTTCACTCACCTCACCTGTCAGCTGTCACAGTCACTCTTTTCACATCGCTCCACTCCAGGCAAAGTGATATCTTATTCAGGGGAATAACCGTCTACAGAGTTATGAAGTATAAATGAAGTGATATTTGTGTGTTTATTAGACCAAGTGTGCTGTTTCTTATACTGGGGTTTGCTTTCTCTGAGTATCTTCAGAAATTCCTTCTTCCATATTACTTTAGGGTCACAGCTGAAGGTTGTGAGTCTGACCATCCAGCTGATTCAGTGAAGTCTGTTGCTGAAAAGATCTTAAATTCATCATGAGATCCACCTGTCAGGTGACAGGCCAGGCATAGGCTATGGATGCTGTGGTGACATGGTGAGCACCACCTGTCAGCTGGGCTCCCAGCCAGCCTTCCTGAGTTTGGAGACCTAGTTTGAAACATGAAATACTGAGCTGTTTAAAATCAGTGGTCTACCCTGAGCATCCAAGTGTAAGGAAGCATATTTTTGAAAGGACCAAAGGACAGTAAATAATGTTAAACAACCACAACCTGGCCCATCACCACCCCATAAGTGTAAGCATAAACACCATCTTCCTTCGTCTGAAGCTGAAAACTGTAACAAATACTCCTTCCTCCTGCTTGCTACTAAGTCTCAGCGCTTGACCAAGTGACTAAGGTGTACACACACACCCACACACCCACACACAAACACACACACACACCACATATATCTATAGACACATTCACAAACATGCATATTAACACATTCTCATGTTTGAGCAAAACTCTAGTTTCATAGAAAAGATCTTTCAAATGCCAACTACATAGAATTAGAAATTTCTAAATTGTAATCTAAAGCTATCATTAAAATTATAATGCCAAAGCATTGTAGTAACATGGGGGAAAATGAGGAATGATATTAAATGATTTTAAAATTCACAGTACTTGCGATAGCAATGTGTGGCTCTAAAGTTAATTACAATAACATCTAAGTGTCAGATTTTTTCCCCAACTACTTTCCAGGGACATAGCTTTCTAATACATATTTACTCATTGTTATCTTCCTGGGGTTTGCTTTCTATGAGTATCTTTAGAAATCACCTGACAGGTAGATCTGATGATGAATTTAAGATCTTTCCAGTAACAGACATCACTGAATCAGCTGGATGGCCAGACTCACGACCTTCAGCTGTGATGTGCTACGGAAGAAGGAATTTCTAAAGATAATCAGAGAAAGCAAACCCCTGTATAAACTGATACTGGGATTGAACCTCCAACTAGAACTTGCTATTTTCTAATGTTAGAATTTTCCAGTATGGAGCTGTCTTTGGTGCAGGTAACTACTCAATGTAGTTTCACTCCTTCACTGAAGGAAGGAGGACTTTCTTTGGCTCTGATCATACAGAAACTGATACATGGATTTCTACCCATCAAGATCACTCACTGCTTCTACTGTAGCCAATTAGAAAGCTCCTTCTTGTGTTGGCCACCATCCAGTCCCCATCAAAATCATGCTTAAGATAATTCATGGTTAAAAAACAGTATCTGGCTCAGGGTTTCTTTAACTTGAAATATACTATAGAACTGGCAATCTTTCAAAAATGTTTAAGACATAGCAACTTAGTGAATAAGGAGTGCAGTGAGCAAGTTACTCTGGATGTGATAGGAGAAATGACCACTACAATCAAAGAGTATTTTTGCGACAGTCAGACTTGTCACTGAGGAATTGCTTCAAGTCAGTTGTCCAGTTAAGGACAGTTTGGATTCTAAGTAAATGTGAGATCTACTCTAAGGCAATTCATAATTAGTAAGAAATAACTGGAGCGTGTGAACACATTCCTTTTAGTACAAATTAATAAAGATTGCAAGTCAATATGGTCATTTTCATTTGCACATTTCTAAAATCTGTTTTTTATGACAGAGAAAGGCAGGGGACTCACCAAAGCATTGTGGAAGCATTTCTACCTCAGGGAAGATGTGCTACACTTTCTAGAGGTCACCTGCATCTGCACTGTGACAAATGGGTAAAGGTTCCTAGTCTAAGAAAAATATTTTCCAAATTAATCTTTATTGGGGAGACAATATAGAATATATTTATTTTCTTTTGTGAAGTATTTTTGCTTTCTTAAGAAGTAATACAAAAACAGTTTGAGTGTATGTTTCTGTTTTTGCCTTCTTTGCATCTTGCCAGCTGGAACTCTGCTTCATTATCTTCGTGGTTCCTTTGGATTTATTTTATGCTTCTTCACCTTATGACTTCATTTTTGTGTGATATTATTGCTCATCATAATTAGAAGAACTTGGGGTCAGGGAGATGGCTCAGTAGAATAATCGCTTTCCTGACATGCACAAGGGCCTGAGTTCAGTCCTCAGTTCACAAAATAATAATAATAATAATAATAATAATAATAATAATAATAATAAAATAACTTTAGGATGGTATACTTCTGTTTTTTCACATATAACCTATGCAGTACTGTCATGTATTTTAGTTGTACACGTGTTGTAATCCCTACACTATGCTGTTTTGGTTTTCCTTTTAATTTTCCTCTCAAGAACTTTCCATCATAAGCAACAACTTTATACACTAACATGCCGTCGCCAGCATCTCTAGTGCTCTTCATTCCAATGCGTCCACGTTTGCTGCTAGTCTCAATTTCCCTCTGCCTGAATGGCCACCATTACTCACAGTAAGACTTTGCTAGTCATGCAAACTTGCACTACTTCTATGTCTGAAAGCATTTATTCCACCTTCATTTCTGTGAGCTTTTTCCAATAAATTGACAGTTCTAGGTCGATGGGGCTTTTAAATTTCATTATTTTTATTATTTTTCCCTGTCCTCCATTCTTTCTTATCTATTTTTATTATGTATGTTTGCCACACTTGATGTTTAAGTTCTTTGCCTGGAGATGGCACTTGTCCTGAACCAGAGGGTCAGTTAATGAAGGTCACCTAGGGGAGGAGCGGGGAATTAAAGAGGGGACAAAGGACAGGAGACGCAAAGAATGGAGACAAGAAAGGACTCTGATCAAGTCTCACTTTACTCAGGGGAGGTGCTGGGTATATATAGGGGGTGTAGGAATGAGGAAGTCTGGGCTCTAGGGGTCAGCAGGTATCTAGGCAACGGGGGAAGATGCAACCCCTGGGGCATAGCACGTGATTCAAGGGGAATGGGCAAGGTGAGAAGGACCATAAACTTAACTCAGCAGGGGAATAGAAACTCAAGAAAACAGCTGACACTATTATAAAATGGATACCAGTTAATGGCCTCCCACAGGTACATAAACAAAG
>NW_004524710.1:5084625-5086008 GCF_000260255.1 Octodon degus | reverse complement strand
GCACATCCGCGCCAAGAGGAAGCGTGAGGAGCTGAGCAACGTGCTAGCCACCATGAGGAAGGCAGCTGCCAAGAAGGTCTGGGACCCTCTGCAATAAAGTTTGCAGAAAGTTAGAAAAAAACAAAACAGTGAAATATGATTGTCCAGGTATATACAAACCTTAAATGATAACTGGATCTGTGTGAAATGGCTAATTCCCTTTTAAAAGCTCCTGGTTTCTTGGAGAATAGCTTGCAGAAACTGTGTATAAGTTTCTATAACTAAGGAATGGAGATTTTAGGAGTTGTCCAAGCCATTGGGTATCTGGTATCACCAATCATGAGATAGTTTTTCTCCTAAAATGCTTTTACATGATAGGGAGTTTTCTTGAGAAATAACTGTAGATTGATCCTCAAAATAGGCAGTAATTTAGTCTGAACAAAATATTGTTAAGAATGATTTTTGCCATTTTAATTGTGTTAATCTTTTTATATTTCTGAAAAATTCCCTGGGAATGCTTTTAGCACTCGTGCAATTCTTGAAGCACCAGATTTCATGAGGCTTTCCTCACGGATCTACTGGCAGCACAAACCTTCTGCTGTACCACGGAATGCTACAAGTGGCATCGCGTTAGCATTCTCAGGGGTGTCCAACAACTAACAGTCATGTTTCTTTCTGCATGTAAGACTGCCGTCTTTACTATTACAGGTCTCTTGCTATCATGGTGCCTTCCATCTACTGTTACTACGTAAAGGACACAACATTTTTTAAGATGAATAAGTTATGTAAGACATTCAGGATTGGGAATATGGAAAAGGCACTGCTCGGAGCCAAGGATAACGAAGGAGTAGAGTTGCAAGGGTGAAGTTTGAATACGAAGGCTGGAGAAGTAAAAACATCATTATTTCAATTAGGAGAAACCACTAGTGATTGAAGATGCTTGCGTAAGGAAGACCACACAAGTTGCATAAACCAGTATTGCTTGTTTTTCCTTCTCCAAAGTGTAAAAATTTGATCATCTTAAAATTTCTCATAACATTGGTATTTTTAAAAATATTCAAAACAAGGTCAAACTACATAAAAATTTCACAAATTCCTAAAGCCCCTCCTACAGTGCAAAACTTCTCTCTCAAATACTTTATGGTGCTTTCTAAGTATTGGAAAGTATAGCTATTTTTAAAGCTACTTACATGAACTTTCAGAATTAGCACCAAATACTAAAATTCTTTTAGAGGTATTCAGCAGTCCATTACAATTCATGACTTTACAAGAAACCTTTTCTTCATCTCTGAGGAAAAAAAAAAATGTAAAATTATTTGAAACAGTATTTGGTCACCAGAGGAATGGGAGAGTCTGGTAATGAATTTCTTAAAACCCACTATTATTATGGACTACTGGACTATA
>NW_004524710.1:5083033-5084397 GCF_000260255.1 Octodon degus | reverse complement strand
CCACTAAGACAACAATATGCAATGTGTTAATTATCGAAAATGTGCTAGTAATCGGTTGTGAAACTGTCTCATTGCTATTTGTTTCTCGATGAAATTATTTTTTAAAAACATGCAAAGTGTTCAGAGCAGAATATTGAGTTAACAAGATTAGATCAGAACATATGGGTGACCACAGTATAAAGAAATGTATTTCAAAAACCCTGTAAGTCTTATGAGTATTAATGCAATTATGAGACCTCCAAAACAATGGCATAACCTATGCGAAGGGATTACTGAGAAATGAAATTTAAATACAAATACAAAAATAAAATTAATGTAACATGAAGCTCAAAGGAGTCTGCTAGTTTGCCACACACTGAGTGAATGCTATGCTGTTTGCTTCCTGAGCTGCTACGGAGAGCTTCAGACTTCTACCCTGGACTTTCTGCTGGCACTTGGGATGCATCTCTCGGCCCTCACACCTCCTTCACACTGCACACATATGACTTGTAAAGGCACTCACACCTTCTTTGGTTCTTCTGTTCCTTTGTTTCTCCCAACTTGAGTGCATGCTTATGTTGTCTGCAAAGAAAATGGGCATAAAAAGACACATCTCTTTGTTCAAAAAGGCACACAATGAAAGTAAATTTTTATTTGCAAAAAAAATCCCAAGACAAAAAAAAATCCCAACATGAAAGTTATTCTTCATTCATCTTCCCATTTTTCCACATCTGTTATTGTCCTTGCACCACAGAAGCTAGGAAGAGCCCTGAAGACATTGGTCCAAGCCCCTGAACAACTGATTTCCTGTTTCTGCCATTGAGAGAATGTTCAGCTGCATGTCTCTGGCAGAAGCAGAGTTCCACCAGGACAGAAGATCTCCTCTTCCCTGGCTCCAGTTTTCAGCGGCCTTGTGAACACTTTATTCTCTTCTTGCTTCTTTAACCATAATGTCTGTGATGACTTTTCATCATACCTAGTGTTGGATGCATTAACATCCTTGGCCTCTTCTTTTGTAAAGAGTCACTGAATGAGGGGGCTACATTCTGAGAAATTCATTATTAGGTGACTTGGTCACTGGGCAAACATCAGGGTATACTTACACAAACTAAGACAGCTATGGTAGCAATGTCTTAGTTTGTGACACATTCTTTTTTATTTTTTCAAAGAAAATAAAACATAAAAATTAGTAATGATAGAATTTCACTAAACAAGATTATAGGAACTCAACAATGGTTACTACATTACATAGTTTTATCATCAAATTAGTTGTTTAGATTACCAGATATAAGCATGCCAAATTGGCCAAAACATGTCCGCATCTTGTACAGCAATTAACCACTAGGAAGAATATATGCAATGTGTTAATTATTGAAACTGTCCTA
>NW_004524710.1:5080107-5082933 GCF_000260255.1 Octodon degus | reverse complement strand
GCGCAGTGTAGCAGGAAACTCTCCGCACACTCCTGAAATAATGTTCTTACCACTCTGTTGCTCAATAATCCTTCAGTACAACTGGCAACAGTCAGTCCTGTTACAGTTTGTGGTCACAGCCACAGTACCTCTCCTTCCACACCTAATAGTAAAAAGTGTAACAAACCACCTAAGTGGAAATCAAAGTATCAGTGTGTGCAGAGTTGTCTGTTACTCCTAAAGTATAATGATCATTGTATGGATGGGTGGAGAGGCGACTATTAGCCCAGGCAAAGGGGATTGTGGCTGTATCTACTCCATCTGAATGTAGACTTCAGTGGCTGGTTGTATAGAAGGGTAGGGTCTGCTGGCCCATGCCACAGTACTCATCCCATGTTTCACAATGAACAGCAGGGAGGCACACTAACTGCTTCACATGTAGAAAGTTCCAGAGAGCTCTTCAGAGTGTATTGGTTCTAGAAATGTCTCTGGGTCTGTTACTGCCAGGAGAGAAGGCATTAAGAAAGTGCACTATTGTTTTCATTCATCTAAGTTATAAGCAGCTCAAGAGAACCAGGAAGGGCCTCACAATGCATCGGACATGAGGGATGTCACCTACTGGCTGTAAGACTTCGCAGGTTATTTTACCTACTCTGCTTCTATGGGAGGAGAAAATTGAGGTAAAAAGGATGAATCTGGGATTCTTCTCTCAAAAATGCCCCATGCTGGGACAGAATGTGACATTTCCCTTCTATAAACATGTAAAGATAGATGATAAGGATTATTTCCTTATAAACTTGCCTAGAAGGACCAGTATACTTAATAGCAAAATAATTACCTGCAGTTTACATGGAAAGCTCCTAAATATGAACATGCACACAGTAGGCATTTAATAAAATTAGTTTAAGTTCATAACCATCCTTGTATTATCTGAACTATGATGGGAAGTTGTCAGTAATTACTAGTACTGTCTATTTTTTCAACAAGCACTTCAGTCACTCTTTATATATTATTGCTATTATTAAGTACCTAACAAGGTTTGTTGGCATAGAACAATGCATTTCCTTGAATTGAAAATAGGCAGTAATTCAATAGAAAAATTTATAGGCAGCATAGAACCCCTTAAATTGAATTAGATTCTTAAACATAGTACTTATAGTGCCCTTGATGTAAGCTTTTCTAAAGCATTAGAGGAATCAAACAAACAAGGTCTATATTTTTGCATAGGGTGTTTTATGTTCATGCTGCAATGTTTATGTTTGGCACTATTCACTCCATGGGAAAATATAGGCTGTGTGTCTTTTATGTGCTCAATAGTTCAGACGCACTGATACTCAAGGACTTACTACACCCACAGATTTTGTCACAATACTTATATGCTGAAAAGGAATTTTTCACCATTCAAAAGCAAGCCAAGTCTAATTTTGTAATTGTTATATACTGTAAGATGTTATTTAGTATGTGAAGTACCTAAATGATCCATCATCAGCAAGTGACAAAGCCTATTTTACACAGCAAAAATTCTTGCTAGAATCTCTTTCATTTCTAACCAATAGCCACTTTAATGAGTCCTGCTTTGTTTTTCTGTGATCTTAGCCAGTTGTTAAACTCACTACAAGTGTAAACCAGAACAAATAAGCCACTTCTCCCAGAGTTATTTAGAACAGAAAGGTTCTGGCTTTATCCTTTCAGTTCATGCTCTGTCTGTGGACTCTTAAAATATTCCTTTCCTTAAGGAATTTTGATAATTCAGGTCTTCAAATAATAATGGTGCGGTCAATATGGCAATATGCTCACTTCCATGGGCTATATAAGATACTTATTTCTCAGAAATCACAGAAGAAAAGCACTATATCTTGCTTTTAGTCATCAGGATCCATTGATATTCATTAGCTAGGGAAGTAACCAGAAGAACTATTGAGTGGAGGAGCTTACTGCAGTCAAGTGTGACCTCAAAGCCTGAGTACAAACAATGAAGCTAAATGGTGACTATACAGGTTCTAGGGCTTTTCAAAAGAAGGACCATGCCCCATAGAATATGTTTGTATTTTTTTTCCTTTTCAGTCTGTGTTAGCATTTTCTCTACCAAAGTACTCTAACCAGAATAAAAATATTTTTATCACCAAAATAAAGATAGAAAGCAGGATGATAGCACCTACCATTTCCTGAATATCTATTATGTGTCATGAGCTTTACAATCCCAATTCAATTCTTTTTCACGTGGAAAAATTGCAGTTCAGATAAGTTAAGTGCGTTGAACAGGGTTATGTAACTCATAGGTCAAGGACCGGGGACTCGAGTCAATTCAAAGCCCATGCTGTTTCCATTATTCTGCTATCATATAAGAGGAGAAATAATCTCATTAAACTGATTGTTTTTGTTTAGTTTGTACAGAAAACCTAAGCTATTAAGATTCTGGACCACGGCTATTTGCCAGTAATATTTCAGTAGGGAGAAACTACACTAATTTCAGTTCAATCATGCTTACTCAAAGTCTTGGGTTTATGATTACAAATACCTCTGTGATTCAAAGAGGCAATCCTACTGCCATTTTTTCAATCCATCAAACTGACTGATTCAGAATAAAACAGTGCTAAATAAGGTGCAGAATGTGGTTTTAAGCTTTTAAACAAGGAAATGAAACTACCATTCTTTGTGCCAGGTTTTCAGTTTGCTCTCTTGGGCCTGATGGATTTTTATGGCAGTAGAATGTTCATTATGTCAATTTTATAGTGAGAAATTGAAAAATCAGAGGAATCAAGAAGGTCATCAAAGAGCATGAACTGTCAATTGTCTAGCCATGTCAAGCAACATGATGCAGTATCACAGATGTAGAAAGAATGAGAT
>NW_004524710.1:5076315-5080007 GCF_000260255.1 Octodon degus | reverse complement strand
AAAAAAATTAAAAAGAAGAAAAAAATTAAGCCTTACCTGCTCCTTTCAATAGACCAGTAGAAATCAGTGATACAATTGTCACAGCTATCATGTGTATATATGTATATATTTTTCCCTTCCGTCTTTCTTCCTTTTCTCCCTTCCCTCATTCTAGTTGTCCCTTCCCCTTGAGCATTTTCTTTCCCTTTCACTGCATATGAGTGGCCACTGACGTATATGTGATCTGTGGTTGACTGTGTAATAGCTTCAGTGACACATAATGGTAGTTTGTTTATTTGAACAAACTAATGTGCTTTCTCCAAGTCCCTACCTGCTATAAAACATTGTAGGAAGACTTCGACAAGGCGTAAAGGGAAGTTAGGACAAGGAGCATATTTTTGTACTGCTACTTAAAAGGTAATTATTTTCCAAGCATACTGGCACAGAGACAGAATTATAGATGTGAAGAGAATTCCTACAATGGAACAAAGCATGGCTGACATTGATTATTAATTATAATTGGGTGAAGTGCAAGGGTATTGCCCAGTAAGTCAGATCCTTGAAGTTCATTTAGCTGATTCTCTTTCTAAATCTAGTTTTAGATTACTTACCAAATATGATAGAAAATTTTTACTTAAGAAAAAATGAAAACAAAATTATCATTTATTTTTCAGAAATTCTATATACTACACTAGTCCTTTTTTTGTTTTTATAGATGGTAAATAATATGCTGAGGGAGGTGGGCAGGTCTAAGGTGGAGAAGGTAAATAATTCCTTCCAAGAACTACCTAAACATAACATTGCACCTGGAGTGTCCATATGACCTGCTATAATGACAAAGCAATCTAGTCTTTAAAGCAAAATATCACGTATTAAAGTGCAGTAGTGGACTTTGAGTACTAGAATGGACCTTACAGATCACACAATGGCTTGAACCCTCTTTCTTAAGTCCTCATGATGTGCATGTTCCTAGAATATACTTAGACTCAGCTACAGGGATTTAACAATCTCTGAAGTTCCTTTATCCACTCTTGAACAGCATTAACTATATGCCACACAATTGCTCTTTGTGTAGAGCTGAAAATTAGCTTCCCCTTCTATTAGAACAACATTCCAAAAATTTATGCTGTAATGGTTGAGCATTATACATGTTCCCTTGGGAAAAAAAAATTCATACATTTCATTAGAAGCAATAATGAAAATATTTTCATTTTTTTCAGGAAAAAGAATCACTGAATATTATCTATCATATTAAAAACATATTACAGTAAGCAAATGTACTACATTTTATGAAATGCAAAAATTTTCCAAATATATTTCATAACAAAATATTTTATGATGATTACTTCTGGAGCATTTCTTAACTCTTTAGGAACTGATTATACTTCCTCAGTCCTAAAGAAATCAAAGCTGAGGCCAGCATAAGAGCAGAAATATTATTGAAGTGGCATAAACTCAAGGAGGAAATAAAGCAGGCATGATTGCTCACCACAGCACAATCGGCCTGGGGTGACACAGCAGAAGAGCAGAAGAGGATCATTCCTACAAGCTACAAGAAGGGGGAAGTTTGGGCTGGAGAGATAGCTCAGCTGTCTAAGCGCCTGCCTGGCAAATTCCAGTACCCGAGTACAAGCACCGGTACCGCTTGCTGTGCTGGCGCCATGCGTGGTGGCGCAGGCCTATAATCCCAGCACTGGGGAGACTGAGACAAGAGGATCACTATGACTGAACTGCGTAGCAAGACACTGTACCAAATAAATAAATAGAAAGAAAGGGGAAGTTTATCTGTCAAGCCTCCTCCTGTTTTACCCAAGGCATCATGAATCTCCTTTTGCCTTCAGATTTCAATAAATGGCCACTGAGGAAGTGAGCTCTCAAGTCCTGTGTTTGAATCCTGACGTGGATGAGGGGAGTCCTCAAACGCAGGCTCAACCTCGAGAATCTGGGGGCCATTCAGACCTTAGGCCTCAACCCAGACTCCAGGCAGCACCTGAGGCACAAAGCAAGAGCAGCGGCTTGCTGTGTGGTTGAGTGGCACCTTCAGGAGGAAGAGGAGTGAATAGAGAAAAGCACGCAGGGCCATCTCAGAAGTACGCAGGGTTTGAATTTTCCTTTCACCAAGTCGTTCTTTAAATATTAATAGGTTCAAGACCTCTCTGAGGATTTTTGAATTTCTAAGACTGAGTCTCGTGGTCCACCTTGCCTTTGCTCTTTTATTGATTGCTAGGCTATTTTAAAAGGATATTCTAACCTCAAACCAAGCCGTAGGTATCTAACTGCATCGGTCCATGTTCTAAATAAAGAAACATTTCTGATGCTGCCAGGCTGCACTGCTTTTCATGTTGGGCCGATTCACTCTTCTCTGACAAACCTCCCAGTTGTTTCTCTTCTGACACTGCTGCCTACACAGGCTACAGTGCAAGAGTTGAGGTTTTCATTAACAATGAATAATACTTGAAATTTATCTTTTAAAATGTATTGTCTCATTATACTCAGTCCAATGCTGTAGTCTACTCTTTTAAACCAGTGTCTTAACTGGTCATAATTTTAGCTTTAATCTGCTTATACATTTGCAAAATATGCTGTTGAGCTCTTCCTTTCCCTGCCTGCTACTTGAAATCTCCCTTTAGACTTGCACTAACCCTAAATCCAAACATCTCTGAATCTTCACGACCATAGTTTAAAAAATAATTAAAAGTGTATTGTGTGTGAATTGCATGTTTCTACAATGCAATATTAAGAACCCTTAAAATGGGGCTGTGGAGATAGCTTGGCAGTGTAAGCACCTGCCTGGCAAGCACAAGGACCTGGATTCAATCCCTGGTACCGATATCGTGCCAGCCACTGAAACCAGGTGTGGTGGAGCATGCCTGTAATTGCAGTACTGAGGAGGCTGAGACAGGAGGATCACTAGGAGTTCAGTTCTCTAGTGAGACCATATACCAAATACATAAATGACTTCTTAAAAATCTATAAAGAAAAGAAGGCCAGGGAAATAGCTCAGTGGAATAAGCACCTTCCTGGTAAACGAAAAGTCCTGAATTCGATCCCCACTACAAAAAAAAAAAAAAAAAAAGAACCACCCAAATCTTTCTAAATACCGATTACCTCAAATGAAATGGAAATCTATAGATCAACTATGCTAAATAATATTTTCTAAATTGGGGAATGATGTTTTCAGGGATCTTCTTAGATTATCATCATTTTCCCTTCCATGTAGCTAACAAAGACTGAAGTTTCAGCTGTGTCCTTTTCTTGTTCACTTGAGTTTATGTTGTAAGTTTTATCTTTGACATTTTTATTTCCTTAGGTGAATTTCATAAGCCTCTTACCTATTTTGTGAAAATGTCCATTTACTTAGAGCTGGATACTATAATCTTTAACCCAATCAATGAGGTATACATCTGTGTGGTACACATGGCAATACACTGAAAGCTAAAGACAGAGGTAAAGCTGTAGCCCTCTTAGCACAGAGTGATTAAACAACTGTCTGATATGCAAAACTATCACAGATGTTGCTTTAGGGTCCCACAGTAATTATTAGTAAAATTTATCATTTTGGTACTTTTAATACAAAGTATTAAAAAGTATTAAAAATACAAAGTATCATTCCTTGATATACCCAAGGAACCATCTAGCATGACTCACATTAATACTTACTATTCTAAGTTATGCTTCGTTTGTTAACCAGTTGAAATAATGTTCTTTTTTTT
>NW_004524710.1:5039772-5065747 GCF_000260255.1 Octodon degus | reverse complement strand
AAGTTCCGTTGTTGAATATTATAGGTGTGTAAACTCAGCAAAATATTCTAAAAGAGTACAGAAGCCCATAAAATTCTTTTGATGAACGAGTTTGGTGTAGCTTTTGAAAGTAATTCTTGAGAGCTCATCCTAAAGTTTCATTCTTCAGTCTTCTGGATGATTTTGTAACTATCCAATAACATGTAAGTTCCTTCCTACTCAAAGGAATGGATTTAAGGTGTCACTGAATTGGATGCTGTAATACCCATCTGGCTCTGCTTCATAGGTTTACCAAATACTGCAATGTGCATTTTGGATCATCTCGCAGCACTTACACCTCAGTATTCCTTAATACTTTAGCCCTTCTGCACCACAATTCAGGAGAACATACACACCAGGAAGAAGATAGGGATAAAGGAAATAAAATAAAACAAATGCAGCTGCCGAATGGAAGGTGTTAGCTGATGGGTTTCCTATAACTTTCTTGCTTCCCACTTTGCCTGATTTCTCTATCACATGTGTTGTGAAAGAAGTAGAGATCAGAGAAAATGGAGCAGTCACAGACATTGTTTTAGAAAAATCACATAACAGAAAACGAAGCATTAATATACTGAAATCATATTCAAGAAGTTTTATCTAATTCCTCAACCTTGGTTAGCAAGTCAGTCTAAATGCAAAGAGGAGATGCCACCCACTCTCAACTTTTGCATTTCCACTTCTTTATTTTTTTACAAAGAAAGTTTTTAATGCTTTACTGAGACATAATTAATGTACAAAACTGTGCACATTTAATGGATATATATTGATGATTTCTGGACATATGCACAAACCAATGATATAATGACCGCAACCAAAAACATAATGACCACTATCATGTCCAAAACTTTATTTGTATTCCTTTCATTTTTTGTAGAAATACTTACCATGACCTGCATTTTCTGCATAAAGTACATAATATCATACTCTTAGCTATAGATGTTACATTGTAGAGTAAATCTCTAGAACTTACTCATCTTGTATAATAGAAGGTTTATTCAATAATGAGTCATCCTGTTTGGATTTCCATCATGGATTGGAAAAACTTAAGGTTGTTAAAATACCTATGCACCCAAAGACATCTACAGATTCAATGAAATCCTTATGAATTGTCAAAGAGTATTTTATAGAGGTAGTGAAAGGAACCATAAGTTTTTTTAAAATTTTTTTTTATTTATCTACTTTTTCATACAGGTACTTGGATTGATCTTCCTATCCTACCTTCACAGTTCTGGGATTACAGCTGTGCACCGCCATGCCCAGTTCTGGGCTAGCGCAGTGTGCCTGGGATTCTGGGGCCAGCACAGCATGTGGTACCGGGATTTAACTCAGGACCTTGCATTTGCCAGGCAGGTGCTTATGCCACCAAGCTATCTCCCCAGTGCCTGCAATTCTTACAGAATCACAAGAACCTGAACAACCAAAATGATCCTGGGGGGTGCATGGAGGAAGTGTCATACTTCTCAATTTCAAAATATATTGCAAAGTTTGAATAATTGTAATGGTATGTGACTATCATAAAGTCAAGCATAAAAACCAACGGAATGAAATAGAAAACCCCAAAATAAATTCATGTACATATGATCAATTGATATTGGATCAGCCTACACACAAAGAGAGGTGCCTGTTGTAAAAAAACAATGGTGTTGGAAAAAACTGAGTACCCACATGTAAAGGAAAGAAATTATACCACTACCTCAAGCTTTAACAAAACCCACTTAAATGGATCACACATTTAAACATATGATTTTAGTTACAAGATTCCTAAAAGAAAACATAGGGAGAAACTTTTTGACATTGAATTGAGAAGCTATTTTGAGGAAGGTACTACATTAAAATTCAAGAAACAATAGCAAAAATAGATAAATGGGACTATGTAAAACTAAATTCTGCAAAGATAATAAGCCAACAGAATTAAAAATCATACTACAGAATAAGATAAAATATTTACAAACCATTCAGTTGACAAAAGAGTCATATTAAAAATCTATAAGAATCTACTGTATTCAGTATAAAGGAAAGTAATAACTTATTTTCTTAAATGGGCAAAACACTTGAACAGGCATTTTCTTAAATGGCCAACAGCTATAAATCAATATCATCTCAAGTGTCCAGATCAAAACAACAAAAAAAATTTTACCTCACACTTGTTATGATTTCCATTAAATGAATAAAGAATTGGAGAATTAAATTCTTATATTTTAGGTGGTATTGTAAAATGGAACAACCACAACTGAAAACAATATAGTCATTGTTAGAACTACTTTATGATCCAGTAATCATTCTTCTGAATATATGTATAAAATCCTTCAGTTTGGAACAACATAGATAAACTTGAGAACATTATGTTAGATGGAATAAGCCATTCCACAGAAGAACAACGTGATATGATTGCACTTACATGAATTTTCTAAAATAGTCATGATCACAGATTCAGAGAGAAAAACAGGAGTTACCAGGAGCTAGAGGAAGAAGGAAGTTGGAAATGATTCTTCAATGGAAAAAAAAACCTGTTTCTGTTATTCTGGAAAAAGTAGTAATTGTGTCTTTCTGATGAATTCCTAGAACTAAAAGCAACCCCTCATTCTAGCCCTGTCCCCAGTCACCTTACAAACCATGTAAGCTTGCTGAGGCTGTTGTATTTCAGTACATTAGGAAACCAAATTATCAAACTAAACAAACTATCAGTTCTTCTACAGTATCCCTAAAGGATGGTCATTTAACCACTGCCTATGTAGTTACAGTAATGGTTTTTTTTTTTTGTCTAATAAGAGAAAGAATTATCTGATGTGAGGAATTGTCAAGAATTCCTCCTTTATAGGAATTAGCCACTAGCTTTTAACATTTCTACTCCTTAAAAATATCATGTACATTTACATTATGCTTCTTGTACCCCATTCAGGTATAAATAAAATGACAGTGTTAGCCTCTCCCGGTGCATCTGCTAACATAATATTAACTCCTAACAGCTGATGATGGCTGGACCTTCACCTCTGCTTCACTCCCTCAAAATAACAGTTGTCAGATGCATACATACAAACATGTCCTTATAAATAAAACCTCAGAAATAAACATATGCAGTGAGTCATATGTTCAGACTAAAACAACCAAACTCAATCAATTGATGTTTTAGTCTTTGCAAGTTTGTGTGATAGTAGAGATTCCTTCTCGTGTTGGTTGATGGCATCAATAACACACAAATACAACACAGACAGGAGCCCATGAGTGTTTGTGGATCATAAATAAATAATATTTTTTTCTAAATTGGGAGAAGCAGGAAGCACATTATTAGAGCCTACTAGATCCAGTCAAATGATATAAATGAGAAAAATGGCAAAAACAAAACAAAATGAAATGAAATGACACAAAATTGATGTGTGCCACTTCTGGGTAATAAGAGTGTTTTTACTTCTGGATGAATCAAAGGCTTTCCATCAAGAAATGTGGGTCCAGCTTCTTAGATTTTTCCATTTTTACAAAGAAATAACACTACACTTTTAAAAGACAAATTCTATCTATACATATAGAACACAGATTCAATTAAAACAACAAAAGCAATTGGATACATTTCAGATTAGTGTAGCTTACATTTGGTAACTTATTGTTGGCAAATGAGTCATTTTCTGCTTCTTTCCTGGAAGTACATATTGACATTCCTTAATTTGCATACTTAGACATGAATAAGGTATTTGTCTAATTTAAAGAGTTGAAGCCAGAGGAGAAACTTTTTGACCTGAACTGTCTTACAGTAGTGGTTGCAACTTAAAATAGATGCAGTTCTATTAGATTGTAGCAAGACAGGAGGCAAGAAAGAAAGATATTACCTTATGGAAATTGTGTGAAGTCAGGATTAAGGTCAATGCTTCCTTGAGGATTCTGTAGTTATAGAAATGCTCTCTTCAAAACATAGCCACTGATTTTGGCAGGGTGCAGCTAGAAGGAGCCATCTGCAAGGCTCAGCCACCTGTCCACTTCAGTGAAACATAGCCAAAAAGATCCAAACACAGCAGCAAGATCAGAGTGGCCCAGCCTGATGAGTTTGAATTCAGTAGAATGAGACCCTAAGAGCTGAGGTATATTAATCGGTCCAACAGTACCCAGGCTGAGACCCAGTCCTACAGTGATGATCCTTGTGGCAAAGAGGTGGCAAGGAATAACTTGGGTAAACTAGTCTACCTAGATGTACCTAGACTACAGGTACATCAAAAGGAGGTGCCTCATTTGATCATTCTTGATTTGAAGTTCACAGATAATCTGAACTTCAAAGCAAGAATGATCAAATGTGATAAAGAAGGTCACTACATGACATTCAGTTAACTCAGGTATATAGAACTCCAGATAATATCAACCCAATTAACTAATTTAAATACAAATTCCCAATTTACGATCTGCTTTATTATGTAGCTATAATGTTTACTCCTATGCCTAAAGTGCAAACACATTAGTTACAAAGTTTTATCAATTTCTAAATTTCTCTTGCTGTTGTTAGTATTGCTAACTGTACTACTTTAAATAGGATATCATATCTCCCTTAAAGCACATGTTCCCCCTTGGGTAGTAATATCAGAAGGAACTTGGGTAATAACCTCACCAAAGCCCTAGACTGAAGAGCAGAGGACAGTGCCAAATGGAAACCAATATCTCACCCCAATCAATAGAAAGGCAAAATTTTGGGACACACAGAATCTCTCACACAGGAGAGATACCTAAAGAACAGACCCTTTACAGAGAGGTTCTGATTGCCATGATACAGTGAGCTACTATCAAACTTTCACAAAAAGTAGCCCCACAGAAATCAAAATAAAGAGTTCTTTCTGAAATAGAAAGTAACAAAATGAAGGAGCAAAATAGAAACTCAGGTTCCAAGAACACCCAATAAATTCCAGGACACATCACTACACAAGAAATTGGAAGTCACACACCTGAAAACTCTGAAATAAGAGCAACTAATGTTAAAAGAAAGGGTATAGAGGACATCAAAACAGAAACAAACTCCTAAGTAAAAAAAAGAAATGGTGACTATAATGAAAAAACTACTAAGCACTTCTAAGGAAGATACTGATAAAAAAAAAATAGAGGAAAATAGAAAAACAATGGAAACCTTAAATTAGCAATATGGAAAAGAAATATAATGCATGAATCAGATTCAAAAAAAGATATAGGAAATTAAAAACTCCATTAAAAGGTGGCAAAGCTGTTTGAAAGAAAGTGAAGATAGATTTTCAGACCTTGAAGACAGTGTTGCAGCTAGTGACTAGGAAAGGAAATTTTTCTTAAGAACCACAAGATCCAGGAAAGAAGAATTCAACAGCTGCAAGATATGCAAAAATGAATGACATAAGACTAATAAGTAACAATGAGAAAGAAGAAGACAACACAAAAGACTTAAAAAGGATATGAGTAAAAGTAATAGCAGAAAACTTCACAGATATGGGGAAACAATCTGACATTCAGTTAACTGGGGCATACAGAACACGAAATAATATCAACCCAATTAAAACTATACACAGACATATAATAAACAAGGTATGAGAAATTCAACACAAGAACAACATACTAAAAGCTGCTAGAGAAAGGAAACAGATCACATTTAAAAGAAAATCCATCAGAATAACAGCAAATTTCTCATCACAAACCATTAAGTGAAGAAGAGCATGGGACAAAGGATTTCAAGTCCTACAAGAAAACAAATTCCAACCCAGACTTATATACTCTGCAAAACTTCTCTTTAACATTTAATGGAGAAGTAAACTACTTCTATGACAAAGACCAAATAAATATAATCAGGACAACAGAACCAAACCTACATAGAGTGATAAAAGATTCTAGAAAGGAATCAAAATGGCCACAGTTCCAAGAATGACAACAGAAAGAACCCATGAACCATGGCAAATGATTAAGCAGAGGAGAAAAGTAGGGAACCAACAACGGAAAAATATCATGATAAACATAAGTCAATACATATCAATTATAACCACCAATGTAAATGGACTCAATTCACCAATTAAAAGAATTAGAGTGGATTAAGAAACAAAATCCAGTGCAAGCCAAATAGCTCAGCAGACTAAAGCACCTGCTTAGGCAGAGCGCAGTGGCTGGGTTTGCTGGGCCCGCCCCCAGGACACACTGAGAGGGCAATTGAGACTGTGTGGTGGTATGTGCCTGTAATCCCAGTGCTTGGGAGGCTGAAAACAGGAAAATCACTATGAGTCCGATCTACATAGTGAGACCCTGTAGACTCTGCAAACCCTGTACCAAGTACAAATAAATAAAAATTTTAAAAAAACAAAGAAAGAGAATTCAGCAAAATGCTATATATAAGAAACACATTTAAGCCAAATTCATAGATTGAAAGCCAAGGAATGGAAGACAATATTACATGCTGCAGGAGGTCAAAAGAAAAGTAAGGGTAGCCATCCTGTTCACAGACAATCTGAACTTCAAACCAAGAATGATGAAATGAGATAAAGCAAGTCACTACATACTCGGTAGGAGAAAACTTAAAGAGGAAGAGATATCAGTCATGAATATTTGTGCACCAAATATAGAAGCATCCAGCTATATAAGACAAATTTTAAAGGACATGAAAAGTCTAATAAGCACTATCACAATCTTAACAGGGGGTATTAACACCCCTTTTCCCAAAAATTGGATCAAGGAGGCAAAAAATTAGCAAAGAGGTAGCAGAACTTGAAACAGACCTTGAACAAATGGACTTAGTGGACATATACAGAGTGTTCCACCAAACAACATCTGAACACACATTCTTTTCAGCTGCACATGGGACATTCTGTAAAACAGATCACCTGCTATTCCATAGATCATGCTTATGTAAATGAAACAAAACAAATTATTTGATGTATATTATCAGATCACAGCGCAATGAAACAAAATTAATGACAAAAGAAACCGCAGAAACCCCAAAAACATATGGAAATTTAACATCCTCCTCAGCAACCAATGGGTTACAGATGAAATTAATCAAGAAATTAAAAAATATCTGCAGTCCAATGAAAATTCAAACACAACTTATTGAAATTCATGGGATGCAATGAAAGCAGTTCTCAAAGGGAAATTTATAGTGTTGAACACACATATTAGGAAAACAGAATGAGAACAAATAAATAACCTAATGTTGCACCTCAAGATTTTATAAAAAGAAGAGCAAACCAAACCCAAAGACCAGAGATAGGAAGAAATTTTAAAGATTAGAGCAGAGATTAATGCTACTGAGACAAAGAAAAGAATCAATAAAACAATAAAAAGAATCAAACAATAAAAAGAATCAATTAAACAAAAAGGTAGTTCTTTTTCTTCTTTTATTAATTTTATTCAGAAACAAGTAGCAATGACAGTTTCAAAGCTGATTTTTTAGGACAGTTTCAATAAGTAATACATTGCATATTGTTGTCTTCTTAGTTATTATTCATACTAAGATGCAGACATGATATCCTGCCCAAACACTATTAGTACAAATCTTTCTTCTTATTGAATTAACAGAAAGTAGCTGTATATCTATTGTAACTATTTTGTATATACAGATACAATGTTGTCCTTCATTTGTACCCCCTCTAAAAAGGTAGTTCTTAGAAAGACTAAATAAAATTGATAAACTCCTAAACAACTTCATCAAAAAGAGTAAAGAAAAAACCCAAATCCAAGCAATAAGTAATCAAAAGGCCAAAATTATTACAGATCCTGTGGAAAGTCAGAAGATCATCAATAGATGTTTTGAAAATCTTTACTCCCATATACTCAAAGACATAGAAGAAAAGAACAAAAATCTAGATAGGTACAAATTACCAAAATTGAATCAAGAAGATGTATAAAACTCTGAATAACCCAATATTAGCCAATGAAATTGAAAATTTAACCAACAACACACAAAGAAAATCCCAGGTCCTAATGGAGTCACAGCTGAATTCTACAACAAATTTAGAGAAGATTTAATCCCAATACTCCTCAAACTTTTCCATGAAATTGAAAAAGAGGCACTACTCCCTGGAGGCAAGTATTATTATAATAACCTCTTCTGTGGCAAGCGCAAGGGTCTGAGTTCAATCCCCGGTTCCACAAAATAAATAAATAAATATTTTAAAAAACTAAAATTGATGAAAGTTTCACTTACAAAGTACTATGAATTTCACAGTATTTGTTGTAATATATAATGCTGTCTTCTAACCAGCTATTCATATTACCAAATATATGCATGTAAATTTGGAACAAGGAATAAAAAAGGAAAGAAATGTATAAGAAATTAAAAATACAAAAAGGAGAAACAATTGAAAAAGCACAAACATAATTCTAAATAAATTCTAATTCTAAAACATAAAGAGAAAATTTGAAAGTCTTTACTTGCAAATCAGGTACAAAACAAGGATATCTTCTATTACCGTAAGTATTCAATATAGTTCTGGGATCATTAGCTAGAGCCAGTAGATAAGAGAGGAGCTTCTTGGTAGAGTAGGTAAAGAAGAAGTTAAACTATCATTATTCACAAATGATATGATACTCTACTTGGAAGATTTTAAAAAACTCTACCAAGAAGCCCCTAGAATAAATAAATAAATTCAGTAGCATAGCAGGACACAAAATCAACACCCCAAAATTAACAGCATTTCTCTACACAGTTAACAAGCTGGTGAGAAAAAAATTATAGAAACAATACTCTTCACAATAGCATCCAAAAAATGAAATGCTTAGGAATTAATCTAATAAAGGATGTAAAACATCTATGCTGTGAAAATTACAAAACTCCTTTAAAAAAGTGATTGAAGAGAATTTTAGAAAGGATACTCCTTGCTCCTGGATAGGAAGAACCAACATTGTGAAAGTGGCTGTACTCCAAAACTGTTATACAGTAGGTTTAATACAGTCCAAATGAAAATAGTATCAACATACCTCACAAGCTAGAGAAAACTTTTCTAAAATTTATTTGGAAACAGAAAAGATAGAATAACAATCCTGGGTAACAATTGTTAACAATCCAAACAGAAGGCCAGAGGCATTAAAATCCCTGACTTGATGTTATACTACAAACTACTGTGATAAAATCATCATGGTATTGGCAAAACCAAAAACAGAGAAAAAAAAAAGACCCAAAGACAATGAGACAGATTAGAAAATGTAGATACAACTATGAATGATCTAAGCCATCTTATCTTTCACAAAGGTACCAAAAATGTTCACTGGAAGAAAGATAGCCTCTTTTAAAAATGGTGCTGGAAAAATTGGCTCTCCACATGCTGAAAATTAAAACTGGACACAGGTCTATCATCAAGCACTGAACTAAAGTCAAAATGGATTAAAGGTATAAATATTAAAACACAAACACTAAATCTACTGGAAGAGAAAGTAGACAAAAATCTTGAAGACATAGAGGGAGGCAGTGAGTTCATGAACAAAAATCAAATTCATGGGAAATACTTCAAAGAATCAACAACTAGGAACTCATCTTATTGAGAAGTTTCTTCATGGCAAAAGAAATCACCAAGAAGGAAAAGACCCATAAATTGGAAAAAAAAATCTTAACCATCACTCAGACAAAGGTCTTCATTATATAAAATATATAAAGAACAAAAAAATTAGGCCCCCAAAATTTAAAGACCTAATCCAAAAATGGGCATCTGAGATGAATACACACTTCTCAGAGGAAGAAATACAAAAGTCAGGGCCAGGAAGATAGCTCAGTAGAATAAGCACTTACCTGGCAAGTGCAGGGTGCAGTGTGCAGGGTCCTGAGTTCAATCCCCGGTACCACAAAAAAAAAGAAAGAAAGAAAGAAAGAAAAAGGAGAGAGAGAGAGAGAGAGAGAGAGAGAGAGAGAGAGAGAGAGAGAGAGAGAGAGACAAAAGGCAAATAAATACATGCAAAAAAGGCTCTATAGCACTGGTCACTTGTGAAACACAAATTAAAACAACATTGAGATACCATCTCACCCCAGAAAAAAATGGCTATCACAAAGAAATCAACTAATAACAAATGCTGGAAAGGCTACGGAAGAAAAGGAATCCTCCACTGTTGGTGGGAATGTAGACTGGTACAACCGCTATGGAAATCAATATGCAGACTCTTCAAAAAATAGAGCTGGAAATCTCATTTGACCCAGCTCTTCACCTTGGGTATTTTCCCCAAAAAACTGAAAACATCATACAATAGTGATATATGCACATGTATGTTTATAGCAGCACAATTTATCATGGCTAAATCCTGGAAAGAACCAAAATGTCCATCACCTGAGAAATGAATGAAAAAGATGTGGTATTTTTATACAATGGAGTATTGCTAAGCTATAAAGAAATCATAATAATAAATAAAATTTAAAAGTTATAATAGGTATAGTAAAATGGAAAGAAACTGAAAATAAGGATTAAACAATGAAGATGAGGGAAAGGATAAAAGATAGGAAAAGGAAAGGGGGAAATATCATATAAGTATATATACAGGATAGCTGAGAGGATTGTACTAATAATTTCCATCAGTTTTTAGAAAATTGCAGTTAATGTTCAGAATTTTCACTTTGGCTAACTCTCTGTGCTAATATCTGTGAACTAAGCAACTACATAGAAGACAACAATATGTAATATAAAAACTATGTTTGAATACCTCTCATCTTGGTCTTTTAAATGTGTAGTTTGTAATATCTTAGCAATTATTGTACTTTCTTTAAAATAATTTTTTAAAGTAAATAAAGAGGGGCCAGGGAGATGGCTTAGTGGAATAAGCGCTTCCCTGGCAAGCGCAAGGGCCTGAGTTCAATCCCTGGCTCCAAAAAAAAAAAAAAAAAAAAAAAAAAAAAAAAAAAAAAAAAAAAAAAAAAAAAAAAAAATTTTTTTTTTGGGGGGGGAAGGAAAGGTTTATTTAGCTCACAGTTACTGGATGTTTCAATACATATTCAGTTGGTGCCAAGACAGAGCAGCACATGGCAGAGGGCAACCTTTCATGGTGGTGGCAAGAACAAGAACAAGGGAGGAGAGTAGCAACAGCTTAAGCAGCTAATTTCTCTTTCCTCCTTATATTGAAATTCAAATTACCTGTCCTAGGGCAGGTGCAGCATCCCCACCCACAATAATCAATCACAAACTCCAGAAGCCACCCCATGATTTATGAGGCTTTGGGGGCACATGTAGACACAAACCATAGCATTCTGCCCCTGGAACCCGAATGTCCCATGTACATCCCTTTATGCAAAAGACATTCTAGTCCATTTCTAAGAGTTGCCAAATTCCCAACAGTTTTAGCATTGCTGAAAAGTCCAAGTCCCAAGTCTCCTTCAAAACTCCTAGCTGTAAGCCCTCATACAAATGAAAACTTAAACACAACATTCAATGGCACAAGATAAACATTACCATTCCAAAAGGTACACACAGCAGGCTACAAACCACTGGGGCCAAAGCAAGTTCAAATTCCAGCAGGGCAAACATTAAGTCATGTAGTTCCATGTGGAATGTCCAAAACAATTTGTGATGAGTTATGAGCTCCAAAAGCCTTACACAGCTTCATCCCTACAGCACTCGTGGTGGTAGCTCCCATGGTTTCTCTTTTAGGCTGGCTTTGCTCCCTCCTTGCACTTTCCCTTAGATGATCCATGATCCTGGCTTTTCCAAACTTCTGGGGATTCCCCTGAATAGGCTTCTCACTCACAACTTTATGCACTGCTCTCTCAGGGGCACACTGCCTGGTCTTCCAGGCCTTTTGAAATTGAGGTGGAAGCCTACTTAACCTCAGAACTCCCACATTCTGAATGCACCTAAAAGCAATGCCACAGGGATGATGCCAAGGTCTGCTGATGGCTGAATCAGTAGCCAGGTTTTCCTCTCTTAGCTGTAGGAGTCGAGTGCCTGGATCACTGAGCACTCTGACTCTGATTCAGAGGAATATATTCTGCATGCCACTGCCATTGCCATTCTGGAACCTGCTGTGGCTGCTGCCACAATTCTGGAACTTGGGGTTCTGTGGCTTTCCCCTCAAGGCAAAGTCTCTGACCTTTGCAGTTCTGAGGCTGCAAAGCGTGGAGACCTGTCACCTCCTGTGATGCCCTCAGGCCATCCTTTCTCTTCTCTTGTTCCTTCCTGGCAATGGAGATCCTCTCAGCTCCATCTTTGCAGTCCACAGCTTTATTGGAGCTTCATTTCTGGCCAAACTCACAAC
The DNA here is from genome assembly GCF_000260255.1 of Octodon degus. Lineage (NCBI taxonomy): Eukaryota > Metazoa > Chordata > Mammalia > Rodentia > Octodontidae > Octodon > Octodon degus. The sequence goes on along the minus strand of NW_004524710.1, from coordinate 5,053,582 downwards.
ATTTTGAACTATACTTCTGGGATCCTTGCTCTTCGTTCTCAATATAAATCTGGCTAAAAGCCCCCGGCAACAACCAGGTCACTGCCCCAATATTTGGCTGCTTTGAAATATCTTTTGAAAGATTAATCAGTCTGCCATGCTTAAATCCACTCTCAGGCAAAGTCTCTAAACACATGCAAAATACAGACAATTTTTCTGCCGAATCAAAACACAAATGATCCAGAGTTCTTCTTCCCAGAAGAAACCTCTCCAGCCTGGTCTTTACAGGCAGGCTTTTTATTAGCCTTCTGGTCTTCTGAGCTCTGACCAGAATCTCCCCTACAGAAGAGCTAAAGCTGTTCCAGCTCATTGCAAGTAGGCAACATCTCCAAACCTTTCATATCTCTACCCATAAGCCCTTCCCAAAAGCTTGTAATACTCATAGTCAGGTTGAGCCAGAGCAATGACCCCATTCATGGTACCAAATTTTGTCTTTTTTTTTTTTTTTTTTGTGTGTGTGTGTGTGGACCCGGGGATTGAACTCAGGTCCTTGTGCTTGCCAGGCAAGTGCTTATTCTACTGAGTCATCTTCCCGGTCCCTTCAATCATTGCTGGGACAAATACCTGGCAATCAAATTAGGGAAGAAAATGTTTATTTAGCTCACAGTTACTGGAGATTTCATTCCATATTCAGCTGGCTCCAAGGTAGAGCAGCACATGGCAGAGGGCAACCTTTCATGGTGGTGGCAAAGAGCCTAAATAAGGATTATTGAAAACAAGTGTTAATATTCAATTATTTGACCAATATTTCTTGTCTATATTTGTTAATCTGAGCAACAGATTTGATGATAAAAAATAATACTATAACAACCATTGTTAATTTGAAGAAAACACACACACACACACAAAACAGCCACAAGCCACATGTGGATACTGAGCACTTAGAATATAACTAGTACTGGGGCCAAGGAGATGGCTCAGTAGAATATAACTAGTACAATGGACCAAAATTTTAAACTTGCTTCATTAACATTCTAATGCAGTTGGTGGCCACTGTATTGAGCAGTACAGCTCTAGATGCACACATCAGAGTAGGAAACCTGGCTTAAAAGATCTCCCTACAGAGACTATCAACTACATTTCCAAATTGACTTTACTTATTTATATGCCTAAGGATGAATATATTTTCATAGTTTATATTTTTAATACTTATCTTGACAAGATTTTAAAATGTCAATAGTTAAATGAGTCATAATAGCAGCTCCTATCTTACTCCCTTACTCTCAATTTTCTTTGTTAGGAAAATCTTATGGTATTAGCCCCGTCTAGCTGACGTTAATGTTCCAAGCAAACTGTTTTGTTGTACTTTTATCTTGTCAGATATTAGCATACTCTTCTTTAGTTGTATAAAATTATTCTCCTTGTTTAATTCAAAATTTTGCTCTGTCTATATTTTGAAAGGGATCTTTGTCATGGTTTCCCTCAGCTGGCCTATTACCTCAGGCTGGAAGGAATCCAACTCTGATTTTTACTGACCATGGCTATAGTGGGGCAGTGGCATGAAAACTGGTCTGATGCCTAGTACCATAGAAGAGACAGATGGAGCCATTGACCCATATTCTTTATAATAAAATGTTTGGATAATTGATGAGTACTGAATAATCCAACATTATCATGACACCACTACTTCTGGATAATTTTCACATACATTTACTTATTTAATGTTCTCAAAACTTTTAATGGGATAGGGGTTTTACGATAGACCTCTATTAGTAAAATGATGAGATATTTTTCAAAGATTAGTCTACAAAGTGTTTTCTTTACTTAAAATAAGTTTCCAAGATTTCATAAACTTAATTCAAATTTCAGGCAGTATTTTGTTACAACAGAGTTTTAGCCCTTTATTTTATTTCATTCACATTTTAAGTATGTCTTTTTTTTTTCTTTTGGAGAAGGGTCTACAGGGTGTTCAGGGTCTCACTACTAGATCGGACTCATGTGATCTGCCTGTTTACAACCTCCCAAGAGCTGGGATTACAGGTGCACATCACCACGCTCAGTCTCAGTTGCCCTGGGGGGGCAGGGCCAGCAAGGCAGGCCTAGGAATCCAAACTCCAGCCCCTGTGCCTGCTTGCAATTGCTTTAATCTGCTGAGCTATTTGGCCAGCCCTAAACATGGCTTTATGAAATAAATATATCCATAAAATATATTTATGATGCCATATGTTAACAGTGCATGTTAGTTATATTCATTATGGGCAATATATATATTCCACACCTTGATTGTTTTATGTATTCACATCTATATAATTTTTATTCTCAATATTTATACATACCTTGATATTTTTACACTTTCTTCCCTGTCTAACCCTAACCTTCTCCTCTTCTCCAGGCGCCCTTCCCCACTTCCTGGAGTCTATCTACTAGTGGTTGTGTTCATTTACATTCTCACAAACAGTGCAGAAGGCTTCCCTTTTTCCTCATAATATTGCCAGCATGTGTTATTTTTCTGAGTCTTTGATGATAGATATTCTTACTGGAGTAGGATGGAATCTCAACTTTGGTTTGATTTGCATTATTTGCAAAAGAAGCTGAACATTTTGCATTTACTTATTGACCAAATTGCACTTCTATTGAAAAGTGTCTATTCATTTTGATTGTCCAGTTTTTAGCTGAGAGACTAGTTTTGATTTTTTGTTTGTTTGGTTGGTTACTTTTAGTTCTTTATAAATTTTATATTCTATTTTTCCTTCACAGAGTGTTGTTCAAACTATTAGAATGATGAAGAGAGCCATATGGAGAAATAGACTACTTTCAAAACACAAAAACACAAGCCCAGTAGAAGTCTTACAGTAAGTTTAAATGTAACATGTTTTATTTTTATATCTACAGTGAAGTGGGTACAATTTTGTCATCTCTATTTTCTGGTAAACAATTCAATTACTTTTGTGGTTATTTTAATTAAAATTTATTCTTATGGGAAACCTGCGTAGGGTTGAAGGGCTGTAGGGAGACCAGTAGGACACGGCCCCTGAACCTTCTGGGTGTGACCTGCCCAATCCGCCCTGTGGTCGGGACTCAGCCCTGGGTTCTGCCTCAGTGCATGGCTTTTGATCTGCTGAGCCATCTGTTCTTCAGCACCCTGGAAAAGGGAAAACAGGCCTTCTTGGAGGAGCCCAGAATGCTGGTTCACTTCTTTCTGTCTTGCAGAGTCCCTTGGGGCCAAGGAAATGGCTCAGTGGAATAAGCGCTTGCCTGGCGCTGAGTTCAATCCCCAGTTCTTCCAAAATAAATAAATATAAAAGAGTCTCTTTTTTGCCTTCCTAGATCTACTCCCAAAGGCAGGCTCCAGCCGTCAAGACTCCTGCAGCGCCTGACTCCAGTGGATCTTCTTTGTGCTCACAGCTAGTCTGCGAAGGTGTATTTCTTAATAGTTAAACTGGAGCAGTGGACAGCATGGGGAAATCAAAAAAAGGAACTATAAAATGGACCACCAGCGTCAAGAGAACAGGGTCAGGAGATAGCTTGGTGACCTGAGCACCTTCCTGGAAAGCACAAGGACCAGGTTCTACCCCCGGCACCATATGTATGTCAGCCCTACTGCAGGGGATCCTGAGCAGACCACCGAGTCTGGGCATGGTGGCGCATGCCTGTAATCCCTGTGCTAGGCAGACTGAAACAGAAGGACCCCTACGAGTCCAAGCTGCATAGTAAGACTCTAAAGCAAATAAAAAGATTTAAAATAATTTTTAAAAACTGGACCTCTAAAAAATCAGACTGCCTGCCAGAGGAGCCCTTCTAGACTATCACCATCAAGTAAAGGAAAACTCAGTAAAGAGATTCATGTTTCAAATTAAGAAATTTAGAGAACAGAGCCAAAAGTATCATGAAAGAAATAGATGCTTAAAGGAGAAAGAGAACTGGCACATAAAGAACCTACTAAATGAACTAAATGAAAAGGAGTCAGACGGATTGCCAGTTGGGACAAGAGAGGACATTTAAAAGGCAATGAAGGAAAAACAGGCATTTGAGAGAAACCAGGAAAAGCACTTGAGAGATAGGCACACAGAAGTAAATAATGCTGAGAAACTGTTTCTTGAGAAACTCCATGAGAAAGAATATTGAGAACAGCAAGCAGGTAGTGAGTGAAGAGCATGCTGAATGCATTGCCTCCTTACTAAACGACATCAGTAAAGTTACAGAGAATGCAGAAAACAGGTCATGTCCATTGCAATAAAGCTAGCTCAAACTCTGAAAAGTAATATTGTTAATATTTAAAAGAATATAATGAAAATATACTAAAACGTCATAATTTAAAAAGCTACTATGATTACTCAAATAACCTGTAAACAATCAGAACACTGTTCTCATTTGCTCCATTAAAGAAGCAACTATCAGAATTATTTTCAAAACTTAGCTCTTACACACATGCCACAGAAGAATTCCAGATGTTGTAGATGTTTCTATAAAGATTTAATACATAAAACCCTGTATTAGAGGTCAGCCAGGTGCTGAAACGAGCCTTCGTGGGGAAGGAAAGGGTCCCAGAGGAGCTTCGTACTTCACAGGGCATGGCAGGTAGAGACTGCAAAACACAATGAACCTGCCTTCTTTTTATTTTATAGAGTACCAAATAGTAGTAAAGCAGAGAAATTACAAATTAGACAGAATTTCACTTCACAAAGTTATATGAATTTTACAGTATTTGTTTTAATGCATAGGGTTATCTTCCAACCAGTTATTTATATGACCATATATATGCATGCAAAATTGGAAGAAGAAAAAAAGAAAGAAATGTAGAAAACATTAAGAGGAGAAAAAGGAGAAACAATTGAAAGAAGGAGACAAAACAAATTAAGCATTCTCTGCTCTGTTCCATAGACCAGCAAAAATCCACAGTACAGCTGTCCAACCCACCCTGCTTACCTACATAGGTATATCTTTTTCCCCTACTCCCACTCGTGTCCTTCTCCTCAATCCAGTAACTCTTTCCTTTTGAATAAGCTTGTTCCCTTTTCCCAGTATTCACTTAACTCTTCAGATTCTATTTTCTCTTTCAGGTTCTCACACTAAGGAGAAAATATGATATTTGCACGTGAGGATTTGATTTATTTCACTTAATAATATGGTCTGTAATTGCAGTCATTTACCAACAAAAGTTTCGAATTTATCCTGTTGTATAGCTGAATAATATTCTATTGTGTAAAAATACCACATCTTCTTTGTCTATTCCTCAGTTAATGAGCATCTGGGTTGTTTCCAGCATTTATAGCAGTGTAATCTGCCATAGCTAAATCCTGGTCCTGCCTGTGAAGCATCTGTGGGCACTCACAACAGCACACACACTACCATATACTCACTACTTGACATATATAAGCCCTTTACTGCAAAAATGCATGAATGGGGATTGCCAAAAGAATCACTTATCACTCCTGTCAAGTACAGACTAGTCTAGTAGGCATGAAATAAGATTATGCCAGTTGTTACTGGAAAGGCTTCAGATTAAATTGTCCTCCTAGAGCTGAATATGCTACAGTGTGCACACCACATTGCCATTTTATCATTGGCTTTCTTTATTGTGTTCAGTTGGGGACCCTAGTGTCTACATGATTCATGTCCAAAGGGCCACAGTTATCCCATCCACCCCAGTTAACTAAATTTAACATCAATTATATATAACAGTTATTCTTGATTATCAACTTGACTAAATAAAGAAAAAACCTGGACAGGTGACTTTGGAGGTTTTTAACCTTATCAATGGCGTAACTCATTGAGAATGTGACAGATGAATGGAGTCATAGGACACGTGGACTAATTTGAGGACATAAAACCTGGGGACATGGCATTAAGGGTATGGTCCCTGGTTTCTTCAACTCAGGTTTTGCAGTCTGCTCTGATTTCTGGCTGCCATGATTGGAGAAGCTTTCCCCTACCGCATCCTCCCTTCTTGATGTTTCTGCCTTGGCACCGACCATGGACCAACACCCCCAAAACCATGAGCCAAATTAAATTTCTTCTTTAAACTGTGAATATAAGGCATTTTCTCCCAGCAATGGGAAAGATAACTAGTGCACTGTGCTTTCTTCTTCTTTCTCCTCCTCTTGTTAGAACCACTTCCCTAAATGTGATACACTGGCTTTTCCTTCAGAAGTACCATATACCCTTATATTGGGGGGCAGATTCTCCCACAACTGCAGCTTCAGGATTTTGCCACATCACATTATTCTTTAATATATTCCCCAGAAAGTTTATTTTCCAATTGTATTGTGAGGCTAGAACAATCATAAACCTTTTAGGACTTTCTGAATAAAATAAAGAGAGAGATAATCTTATTTCCACCTTGGAAATATAGAGAAAAAAATTGGTTGAGGATCAAATTCTTCTTCTTTTTTTTTTTTTTTTTTCAGAACTGGGGATTGAACTCACACCCTTGTGCTTACCAGGGAAGCACTTATTCTACTAATCCATCTCCCCGGCCCAGGAACAAATTCTTTTGCATATGTAGATAGAAGTAGACTAAAAATCAGTATGCTATGGCAAGGAAATGAGAGAGATGAGGGAGGGAGGGAAGGAGAGAAAAAGAGGGAGAGACACAGAGACAGAGAGAAAGAGAGCGAGTGAGCAAGAGAGAGAGGGGCAGATAGAGACATAGAAATGAAAAAAGACAGCAGACAGAGGAGGAGAAAGAAAAAGAAAACACCTGAGCACAGTGGCACATGCCTGTAATCCCAGAACTTCAAGAGGGTGAAGCAGAATGACTGCAAGTCTGAATCGTGGCTGGGCCACTTAATGAGATTTTCTTAAAATTAAAAAAAAAGTAGAAAATGCTGGGAAATAGCTTAGTATGAGGGCTCTAGATTGAAATCTGAGCACCACAAAAAAGTAAAAAAGAAGGGAAGGAAATGAGAAGGGAGAGAAAGAGAAGGAAAGGAGGGAAGGAAAAGAAAAAAAGGAAGGGCAAAAAAGAGGCAGAGAGGGAAAGAAGAACAGAGAGGAGAGGAAAGGAGTGGGAAAAGGAAAGGAAAGGAGAAGGGAAAGAATGGGAAGGGAAGGAAAGGGAAAGGAGAAGAGAGGAGAGGGGTGGAAAGGAAAGAAGGAGCAGAAAGAGGAGGTGAAAGAGAAGGAGAAGGAGAAAGAGGAGGAGAAGAAGGACAAGAAGGAGAAGGAGAAGGAAGAAAAGGATGGGAGGAGGATAGAAGAAAAGGGATACAAAGAAAAAGGAAGGTGAGGAAACTGCTGAGAAATATGGTCAAACTAAAGTTTTAGGTTGTACATTTTCCTCTGGAGATTTAACTATGTTCATAAACACCCCCTCAGTTGTAAGGGGAAACAATATTTTATTGCCCAAGTTAACATGAATTTTTGGTCATGTTCATCCAACAATTCCAACTAAAACACATGAACAAGTAGCCCAACTCCCAATGGGTACAACTCCTGGATAATACCTGTTATAATGTACCCATTCTTATGCTCCAGATGGTGAAATGGGCTTTCTAGTATCTGATAATTTCCAGATTACTGGTGCTTTCATCATACTTTCGGACACTAAATTTCACTTTCTATATATAGCTTTTTTGGTCATATTTAACAAAATCCAGCACCTTCACCTGACATGGCATTAGTATTCCACAAACTCCCATGGTACTCAACGTTGCACACAAGATTTACATAGGTTTTCCATTTCTTAATAATGACCTTCTATCTTACTTTGATAATGTATTTGGCTCAAAGAAATAAAATGATAAATCTATGCAAAGATAGCCTTGATAATATGTGAAGAATAAACAAAGGAGGTGAGTGGGAACAGCCCATACCTGAAAGCAGTAAGACAGGAGCTGGTGAAAGATGAGCAATGATTAGCAGGAGAAACAGTGGGGATGGAGGGGAATGTACCACCCACTTTACCAGTCACCACATGAGAAATTCAGGCTTGCTTTGATTGGATAACCATTTCAATGGAAATTGCAAGGAAACAGCACTTTCATTTCTTCATTACTAAAGCCAAATGCAAAAGTTCAAGTTTTATCAAGTGAAGTGTTAAAATGATGAGAGAATGCAGAGTAGAGAGTTTGAGTGTAGCTCATTGGTGTGGGGAGTCCAGTAGTAGCCAAATACATTATCAAAGTAAGATAGAAGCTCATTATTAAGCCTGTGAAAGAGACAGCAAACTAGAGAGCTCCACCTTCATTTCAATAGTATATCCTATTCTGCTTACACCCATGCAAGCTGGTAATTTTATTGCAATCATATATATTTCTTTGCTCAAGCCCTTTTTTCCAACCACAAGAGAATTCTCCTCTCAGGGACAAAGAAGGGAGAGCAAATGGATGAAGTCTGGAAGATCAATACCTTGAAAGTCTCAAGCATCAAGTGAGATCACCCTGGGTGTTCTACAGTTTTGCTGAGATCCCTGGAAGGCCTGGATCTCAACCTATGTAAATGGTTGCCTGCTTGTTAGCACCCTGTCACCATATCAGTCCCTTCTGTCTGATTTCTCTGCACTATAATCATTCTAACCATGATTAAGAGTCTTCTGTTGAGAAAGCCAGCCAATGAAGAACAATTTTTTTTTACAGTGCTATTGCCATCTGATTATAACAACAAAATTTTCTTATTGACAGTATTTTCAAAAATATACTGGTTTCAAGGAAGAGAGCAGACTACTAGAATACAGGTATGCATTTATTTGTAATGTTTACATAGTTTATAGGAATAAATATCAAGTAAAGTATATTCATCTAAGTTTGTATATCCACAATGGCACTGGGATTTTTAACTTAACAAATATACTTTACTTATCCATATCTTAATTTTCTTATGGGTACAATGTGGAGAGAGAGAGAGAGAGAGAGAGAGAGAGAGAGAGAGAGAGAGAGAGAGAGAACAAACAGGATTCTTATAATGATTGAAGTTAATAACATCTGTATAATTTACATATATCCATGCACATTCTTGTAGTTTATTTTAGAACTCTGAATTAAATAGAAGATCTACCCATAACTCTCCCTGCCTACTTGATAATCTCTATTCAATCTGAAATTTTCACACATAATGAATACTTAGAAATACATAGATCAGTAAAGAGCTCCCTTAAAATATTCAAAATTATGATTCTTCAAAAGGAAAAAGTACAGTTAAAAGATAAATATTTTATTTAAAATTAATGTACCACCCTGATCTGCCAGGCCGACCCTTCCCTCCCCGGGGCATGCTGAGAGGCAATTAAGTCTGGAGTTGGTGGCAAGTGCTTATAATCCCAGTGCTTGGGAGGCTAAAAAACAGGAAGGATCACTACTAGTCCGATCTGTGTACTGAGACCCTGTAGACCTTGTACTAAAAGACATTACAAAATAATAATAATAAAAAGTAAAATTACTATACCATAATATAGTATTTAATTGGGCCACTATTTGATGAACACTAAAACTAATGAAATGCTTTTCTACCAGTGGAAATATGGGCCTCCTCATAATAAAATAAGATATATAGTCACTCAGTTTATTAATTAACTTCTACTCCTCAAAGATCCTATGATTCAATGGAAAAGAGCAACACTGCTTTCTGCTTTCTGCTAGTACCTAAAAACCTCAAAGTCATCCCATTATCTTCCCAACTGTGAAGAAAATTAGGGCTAAGACATTGCTTTCCAGCCTCATATTAAACACATTACTTGATTGTTTATCAGGCTGTATTTGCTGGGTATAGTTGCTTTTCAGATTTGTTCCTCTCCAAAAGTATACAATGGATAAAACTAAATGTGTTAGCAGGTCTTAGTTTAATTTCTGTCTTTGCACAGCAAGGTATGAAATAGTAGAGAGTGACAAATAAAGGCTTAGCATAGTCTGATTAGGTGGAATCGATCTTGGTGCCCTCACCAGATGGCTGTGTGATCACAGGGAAACTACTAACCTCTGCTGTGTTGCACAGCTCCATCATTTGCAAAATGAGAAAAATGCCACCTGCCCTATGTCCCTCAGAGACTGGTAATAAGATCAAATGAGATGTCATAGTAAGTGCCTTGAAAAAGTACAAAAGAACACTTATTCTGGTAAAGGATGAAGCTTCACATCTTCAACAGAGTACACCCATATCTCCTTTTAAGCCACCAACTAGAATTGAAAGAGGCAATGTGTAATTATAATAAATATCAAAAGATCTGGTCTCCTGGGCCTCCTCTTCCTCAGTCTCTCATTGTTGTGGTAGATGATTAATCATCAAGCTTCTTGACTTGCTTCTTTGCTGGCTTGCCACCCTAGGGTCGAAGCTACTTTTCAAATTCATCTTTGGGCTTTGCAGCTATCCAGGGCAAAAAGCCTTCCCTGGTGTTAGGGCATGCCAAAGCTGAACCTGGAACCCCATTAGCCTAATTGACAGCATGGCTTTCCTCTGGGGGGAAGAGCGATAATCTGGCTATTTATCTTGTCTGTAGGTTTATCACCACTGTGCTCAGGCAGAGATGTTTAAATACAAAAATGAAGTAAGGCACATTCTTCCCAGATTGTTTGCCATTAAAGCTACGTTGGGGGTCAGAAGAATGAAAAGGGAACATCTGGGATTGTGGTCCACTCTGTTGCTACTTTATGTCTCAAGTGGCCTTGAAGTAAGGGGCTGCTTACGAGGGTACTAAAGGACAGCTCCTAGCAATTGGGAGCAGCCTGGAGCTGCATGGCCACCGCTACCTATGGAGTGTCTGCCTGCAAGCAGCTAGATGGCTGCTTTCCTGCAAGGCAGGAGAGGACCATTAGAAACATGAAGGGGCGGCTTAATTCTGCAACAAGATGTGTACAAATGTATGCCTCCTATCGAAACCCATGCAACAGCTTCCAAAGTTAATTAAAAGCTAATTTTCTAATGAGGTGGCAACACTGGCAACAACATGCTATCAGTATGAGAGCTACAGCCAGCAGCCGGTGAGGGAAAAAGCAGCCTCCCTTTTACAGGATGGAACATCCTACCTGCGTCCATTAATTAGCCTCCAGCTGTATTGCTTTAACACTAAAGACCAGTATAGACTATCATAAAAATCATAAATTGCATTGGCATTGCCAAGATAGTGTTGATACTTATTGTACAGCAGGAGTATTTCTAGCCATAACATTGCAGGCAATAAAATCCATTCTTGGAAACAGTAAATCTAGAAGCAGTGCCATGTACAACTGTTATGTCAAGCGCCATGGGCACTTTAGTCCTTTAGGCAATTGTTAATTGTAAGCCAGACTTGCAATTAGCTTTAATAAATAGAGGAAAAGTGCCTTAAATTAACTTTACTTATGTTGCTTTTCCTCTTGATTTCAGACTCATAGCCAAGCAGGATGACTTGTGATCATTATCGTAATGATATGTGTCTCTTGACCATAGTCAGAATGTGCCAGACACCTGTGGCCCCTCCTTGGCATTCTTCATAGGAAGTGTGTAATGATACCATGGATATAGATGCTGGATACCTCCAGGTTGTTTTTAAAAGGCAGTACTGGCAAAACTCAGGATTTTAGATACCTAAAAAAAGCTTGTTTGTTAAGTTCTAGCAATAAATAATTGGAAGATATATTTAAGGTCTCTAAGACAATCTAATAAATTAAATAAAAATTATTATATAATCATTTCATAGTACACAGCAGGTAGAAAACTATTTTGAATGTTTTGCTTCTGCAATAAGTTTTTTGCTAGTAGCTTAATAGAAAAGTGTTGTTTTATTATTATTTGTTCATCTTCTTAGAAAATAGCAAAGTATTTTCAGCTAACTGATCTTTCTACATATACAAAGATCTCATTTCTTATTCTTACACTCTGACTTTGTCTTTCTCATAGTCTCTTTTAGACTGTTTCCCTCTTTTTTACATCCATTCTTATTCTCTCAATCTTTTATCTGCTGATTATTTTGCTTCTCACTCTTGCTCTCTTTACGAGTACTTTCTAGAGCTCTCTGAAGTTTATAACATGATGACATATATAGTTTTTACTAGCTCATAGAAACTTCAGGAAATCCTCCTCAAAACACACTTGCCACCGTTAATTCATATGTCCACACTGAAACCAATCATTAGAAAAGAGAATGAGCCATAGGGTGGGTGGGTTGACTCAACTTCCTCTAATGCAATGACTTCATGGAAGAGGATGGATGTGGAAAAAACACTTAATTATGTAGCACATGTTTGTTGAGTGCCTACTGTGTACTGCAGATAGAGCAGTGAACAAGCCAAAGTCATTACTCTCAAAAAACTTTCCTCTCCCATGAAAGAAAGAGGTGAACAGATGAAAGACATAAATTAGGAAGTTTCAGATTGTGAAGAAACTCAGACTGTGTCAAAAGTAGAGAGTTCTTGGCCTAGGACTGAAACACATATCATTAACAAAATTTGTCAAAGGAAGCAGCTCTGAAGTAGTGATGAGAGAGAGAGAGAGAGAGAGAGAGAGAGAGAGAGAGAGAGAGAGAGAGAGAGAGAGAGAGAGAGAGAGAGAGAGAGAGAAACATCCAGCTGAAAGTAATGTTCCAGAAAGCTTTTGACTTGCCTTGTGATGGTTTCACTTCTGAAACATTATTTCAACAACTATGGTTAAAATCATTAACAAGGACATATCACCTGCCAAGAATTTAGGACACATAGCCACTCATTAATTAGTTATTAAGCTCCTACTATTTTCCAGGCACTCTTCAGAGGAGATTGCTAAGGAACAACACAAATAAATTCAGTGACATTCTTGCATGAGGAAACTGACACTCCCATCTAATTCTCAACCATTATGAAATAAACAAACAAGCAAGTCAGCAAATAATGTGGTAGATTTTAATCACATTTAGTAGGTGAGAACACTCTATCTCAGAGCTATTAAGTATTGTCATTAACATTATATTTCAAAGTTTAAAAAAAAGATACACCCTGTCTTAAACAAACATAATACAAAACAATTATAGCAAATGCAGGCAGTAACCAAATCTTAAGAGGGAAGCTTTCAAAATATTCGCTGTATGGACAGGCCTACACTTGTGATAGAGACCCTAAATAACAATTACTGAAATCAAATTATTTACATGAACAATTAAATTCCTTCAATAAAATGTCCATGATCATCATGATCACAAAAATAAGAAAGTCTCCAATTATGAGTACTGTAGTTGCCTTGTTTATATTTGGTCTTTCTTTATTTTTTTGTATTTTTTTGGGTTGAATTTAGATTGAACTCAGGCCCTTACACTTGCCAGGCAAATGCTTATTCTACCAAGCTATCTCCCCGGCCCCTGTTGAATTGGTTTTAGGTGAGATTTATTTTTTGGTTTTGGTGCCAAGGACCAAAACCAGGGCTTCCAGGTTTCTAGGCAAGTGTTCTACCACTGAGCCAAATCCCCAACCTTTCAAATTATGCATAATGTAATAAGGACTTGGTCCATAAGCATCTATGAATTTAAGTAACTTTTTGGGGCCAGGGAGATAGCTCAGTGGAATAAATGCTTGCCTGGAAAGTACAAGGTGCTGAGTTCAATCCCTGGTACCACAAAAAAAAAAAGTTATTTTTTTATAAGCTCTCTGAACTTGTATGAAACTTGCATTCACATGTGTGCTATTTTGGGAAGGGCTTTCCAGGGATTTTATCAGATTTTTCAAAGGGGTTTGAAAATTCAAAATGGTCTCTAATCACCCATTTTAGAAATTATTTCCCAGGTTCGAGCCCATGTATGGGGGGAGGTGGGCAGGGGAGGGGGCACAAGGATATAATTCAGAGGCTTACATACCTGCCTGGCAAGTGCAAGGTCCCTAGTTTGACATCTAGTAAAAAAAAAAAGAAGAAAGAGCAAGAGAGAGAATGAAAGCGAGAGTGAGAGCGAGAGAGAGAG
>NW_004524710.1:5038637-5039287 GCF_000260255.1 Octodon degus | reverse complement strand
CTAAGAATGTGATTGATATGTCTTAATCATATTTATATCTCATAGCTTTTGAATATTGCTATTAAAACTTAAGGAAAGATAATATCTATTTATCACTCTACTTAGATGTCTTTAAGATATGAAGAATTAAAATTTTTCACTTCAAACTTTCGGAATTGTACATATGAGTAAAATTACCCTGATACTCAAAAAGCCTATCTGAGAACTTGACTCCATTTGAATTTAGACTAGGTTGTTTAATACACATTTCATGAGCATTTAAAGTAAAAACAACACTGAACACAAAAACTTATACTAGCTCCATTTTCTTTTAACATAAGTTTTCTCAAATAAGACATGGAAATGTAATAAATATATTGCACACCACACTGTGTTTAATGTGTTCCTTCTTTGGGAATATTTAGGTTTTTGTCTATAACAGATCATGATCTTCAATGTTAAACATAAAAACTGGCAAACTAAATGGTTATGATGTGACTACATATTATTGAAAGCAGAGAAATATAGAAGTGAAATAAACATAGATAAAAGGATGGCTCAGACAATAAAATGTTTTTTATTTTGGAAACCTAGAACCAGATTATGACATTGAAAAATTCATTTTATCTGAGCCTCAATTTCTCAGTGCAAAATTGGAACAATATTATCTC
>NW_004524710.1:5026751-5038267 GCF_000260255.1 Octodon degus | reverse complement strand
ATAAATGGGCTTATTGAAAGTAACTGAAGAAAAAATAACTGGTATAACCTGAATATTTGTAAATATATTTCTATTTTTAGCATTCAATTACACAGAATTGTGAAAACACAGGTACTTCTCAGTGAATCTGTATCATTCCCACCACTCAGATGTCTAAAGCACTCTACCTTCTCTAGGATAAGAATTAGTGTGTTCACTCCTTAATTCAGGAGCTTGCTAGGCAATTTCAGATGTGACAGTGACTGTGCCATTGTGATATTAAACATACTTATTTCTTTAATCTTTATTCAGGCCACTCAGTGCATTGAGCCTACATCCAAAGCCAGCACAGACAAGAATGAGGGAGATGTGAGTCAGCCCCCAGAGAGATAACAGGCTAAATAATTAACTCTAATGCTTGCTGGGCTGCAAAAAGTGACTTATGAAACGTACATTTGAAGTGCTCTGGAGAGGAAGGAAAAAAATGTCATTTTGGTTGTCTTCTGAAGTCTGTTAGATATCTGCTTGGGCTGGAGGTGACAATGGAAAAGAACTGAGAAAATAGGGGCAGAATGGAGAAAAGAGGGAACATTTGGGTAACTCACTGGAGTATGAAGGAGTCTAATAGAACTGGGACAAGGTATTAGCACAGATTAAATAATTTGGGGAATGACAGGAAGAACTCAGACTTTTACTCTGAAGATCACTAAAATTTAGAACCAGAAATAGAAAACAGACAACAATGGAAGCTTCAAAGAATAGTATGTGACAATGAAAGAAAATATGATTTGGTAAAGCCATGGGCAAAAGGTTATTAAGCAAGATTTCAACCACACAACAGGTAAACTAAAAAATAAAAAGGGTCCATTGACCTGGACAGTCAGTAGATCAGGAGCGATCTCAACTAGAGCCAATACAGCAATCTTGAGGGCAACAACCTTTGAAGGCAGCAGTCAACAGGTAACAGGTAATGAGCACAAAGGTGGTGAAAGGAATTACTGAACATAGATGTACCTTATGTGAATTGTCCTGTATGATATGTAGGTGTGAGATAAGAGGCTCTCTGTAGTGTTTTAGCTCTGAAAGAAGATGTGCCCAGGATGAAGACAGCAGTATGCAAAGGAGTCCAGGTGTAGGTAGATCCAATGGGAAGCCAGCACGGCTTGCCACGTAGCTGCATAGGAGGGAAAAGGAATCACATGGAACAGCTGTGTTCTTACAGAAAAGTACACCACTGGCAAAGTAGAAAAATAAGAATTGAGAAAGAAGTTGATGGGTTCTTCTTTGGGTAAGCTCAATCTGAGATCTTTTCAAATCTTAGTTTCTAGGTTGGTGGTTCACGAGGTAGTTTGTGCACTTAACAGCATTTAAAATATTTTGTGCTAGGGCTGCAAGATAGCTCAGCAGACTAAGAGCCTGCTCAGACAAATGCAGGGATCGGGGTTCCTGGTACCACCATCCCAGCACTGTGGAGGCTGAAAACAGGACGATCACTAAAAGTCTGACCTGCATAGTGAGACCCTGTACCAAATACATAAATTTAAAAAATGATACTAATTAAATGAAATTTTTTGTGCTCATTTATTTTGGTGGCATTGCAATGTGTTGTTACACTATTGCACGTGGTTAATTTTACACAGGTTAACATCTTTGTAATACTTTGTAAAAGATTGGAATCATGATTTTCATTACTGTAAAAGATACAGAGTTTATCATGTAGCACCACATATAAAAGAGGGGTAAAATTGAAGAGATGTTGCTTAATGACTGTCTAAATTTGCTTATTCTTTATAGAAATATTTTCTTTTCTTGGATCATAGGACACCATGGTGAGTTAATTCTCTTACTTTACTGGCCACTTTTTCTCAGTCTTCTTTTCTGGAGCTTCCTCATTCCACAGAACTTTTTAAGCAATAACACTCTGAAGGGTCTTTTCCTAGGACATTTCCTCTTGTCCAGTTTTACTCATTCCCGAATTTCAGCTCTCTCTCAAACCTTTAACTTAAAAATTTTCCCTTCTCTAACTTCCAATTGTATTTCCAACCTTAAGCCCTCATAACTTGAGTCAACCATCAAAGACCTCCATTTTAAACATCCAACAAATATTTTTAAAACACTTGTTATGCACCATGTATGTGTTTCAGTACTTCAGATTTTTAATGATTGAGGAAAAATTCTCTGCCTTATGGATCTACAGTCCATAAGGAAGAGACTGGGAGTAGACAATATATAGATGCAAGTAGAGGAACACTAAAAATGAACAATATGCATTGTAACTAAGTCAGATATTTATATTTACATTAAGTAGTGGAGAAATGGCAATGGTAATTCAGTTGAGAGTGCAAGCTCAGAGCAGGACATCAGATTAATTGGGGTTGGCCTCTTGAGAAGGAGCTATTTAATCAAATGTTAGAAAGAGGATTAAAAAAATACAAACTATGAAAGGAATAGCAGTGCAGAAACCCTGAAGTTAAAGCACTGGAAAGGAATCAAGAATAATCTGAATTGTGGCTTTCACAGAGTTAAGTGAGGTAAGTGTGACCCATTCTTCTTTCTTATCTTATTTTCCTCCATAACTCTTCTCATCACCTGGAGAACTATGCTCATATAGTTGTAATTTTTCAATTGTGTATCTTACATTTACCCAATTTTCTAGGATATGAGCTCTGTATGGAGAGCAATTTATTATTTTTAGCTCACCACTGGTTTTCCAGTTGCGACTAAATACCCCAGATGTAGTAGAAAATATTAGTGAAGTGAACAAATAAGGAAAAAATATAATAATACAATGGGGCAATGTCTGTCTACATTCATATATCATTTGATTTAAGACAGCAAAGATTTGGTATACTGTAGTTTAGGTAGAGATCTAAATACAAGGAATTCACATACTTTATATGAATATGAATATTTCATAAAGCCTGGAAGATTAAATAGCAAAATAACAAGTATATGCACGCGCACGCACACACACACACACACACACACACACACACACACACACTTAGGCTGTGATATTTGATGAACTCATTTGAACAACTGAAACAGAGAAAGGAAGGCCAGTGAATATTAAAGTCTTGCTTTAAGAATCTTATTATAATTTTTGGTTCAGTGGATTATAATTGTGCTCTACCTCCACAAGCTACAATTTAATGAACCTGGTGCCTCATTGCTAGGACCAAAAAGGAATGGGAACCCAGAGCTTGATAATGCTGTTTTGTTTCATTAAATGTTCTTACTGTCTGTGTAGAAATAAATGTGACTTGTTCCTGACAGATGATAAAAGGCAGCAGACATCATTAGTGTCTATCACATGACTCCTGACACCTACTGGAGAGAGGGTCTCTGCTTGCTCATGATCAGAAGTGAAATCCTTCTACAGATTGATTTCAAATTGCTTCTTAACTTCAATGTTCAGATCTAGCCATGAAGCCAAGAGTGGCTGCTATTCCAACCTGAAAAACCCTCTGAGGTTTTAAATCATGGCAGCTCTGTATTGCAGGGTATTTCAAGGGACAGGCTTGTTCACAAAGGAAGAAGGCTCTGCAGAATGCTTTATTAGAATTTCAAAAAAGAACCATAGTGGAACTGCTCATTACTAGGAACAACCTGATGCCATGCAATTTATGATTATTAAAACATATAATTTGCATTTAAATTAAATGAATTAATAAACAGTAGAGATTAAAATGATGTGTTATATTTTCCTATTGTTTGCTGCTTTAATTTTTACACATACTAAATTAATAAAATTTATAGGTCTTCATTTTATTGTAGAGAAAATATTGAGAAAAATATAAATTGGAGAAATTAGTCTATATTATCTTTAGTTCTGTGGGGCGAATGTGTTCTTACAGGCTTGTTTTCCTAAAACATAACTTTTTTTAAAAAGACGAATCATCATATTATATTTGTTCTAAATATATTTCTCAACATTTATCTTTTTAAAAATTTTCTTAAAAGACATTTAAATAACCCAAATCAGTTTTGGTCAGTATTTCATTAGATAAATAAATAATTGCTTAAATGATTAAAACATTTAATACTTATTGAGACCTTGAAAAGTATAAGTTGCTGTGCTCTATATTATTGCAACTACAAGATCCCTCCCCTCAAATTGTTGAGTCAATTGTGAGTATACAGCCTAAAGGCACAAAAACATTTTTAAATTGAAACATAACACAATAACGAAGACAATCCTAAGGTGATTTTATTGTATACATTCAGCCTAGCAAATAATAGATTGCAATATCTATTTCTAAGGAATTTCTGGGGCGTGGGGTAGCAGTGTCCTTTTTATAAAGGGTTGCTTCTCAAGTCATCGCCCAAACTGATAACAGCAAATAAGACTGCATGTATAATTACAAATGGCTCAAAAAGTCTCCAGCTCTACCAAAACACAGACAATAACATGGCCATCATTCCTACACGTTGGGACATAACTACCATATTCCAACAGACCTGCTGACACAAATGTAAGCCTAATGTGTTGGTTCTCTCATTGCTGAGGCAAAATGCCCAACACACAAAATTAAGGAAGGAAAAGTTTATTCATCTCACAGTTTATGGAGGTTTCAATCCATACTTTGTTTAAGGTAGAGTGGCACATAGCAGACGGCAACAGTTTATGGTGGCAGAAGACAGCAAAAGCAACAAGAGAAAAAATTGGAAGACAAAGCAAGAGAGATGACTTTTTCTGTCCCTTGTGTTGAAAGCTGCCCATCCCAGGTTTGGTATAGCACTCACATTCATCATCCCAACATTAGACCATGAATCAATCACAAACTCTACCAACCCATTGCATGACTGCATGAGGCTTTGGGGGGACAACTAGACACGAACCATAACATTCTGCCCATGGTCTCCCAAAGACTCTTGTGCATTCCTTTATGAAAAATGCATTTTAGTCCATATCAAAGAGTTGCCAAGGTCCTAACAATTTCAGCATCGCTAAAAAGTCAGTCTTAGGTCTTCTCCAAGATGTAAGGTAAACTCTTAGCTGTGAGTACCTGTACAGATGAAAAGAAAGTTAAACACTTAAATACTCAGTGGTACAAGGTAAACATTACCATGCCAAGAGGACAGACAGAGGATACAAAGTGTTGGTACTAAAGCAAGTCCAAAATCCATAAGGGCAATCATTAAGTTCTGTAGCTCCAATGGGGACCATCCAAAGCAATCTCTGGTAGGTTGTGAGCTCCAAAGGGCTTGGATGGCTCCACTTCTGTGGCACTTCTGGTGGTTTTAACTCCCGGGCTTTTTCCCTAGGCCTGCTTTTGCTCCTTGTTGTTTTCTCAGATGATTCCTGTTCTTGGCTTTTCCAACCTTCTGGGGTTTCCACGGTATCTTGGCTTCACACTTCCAGCTTCACACACTGCCCTCTCAGGAGCAGATATTGCCTGGCCTCTCAGGCCTTCTTCGGAAATTGCGATGAATGCCACTTTAACCACATAACTACTGCATTCTGTATGCACCTAAAACCAGCACCATGTAGATGGTGCCAAAGTCTGCTGCCAGGAAGAGCAGAAGCCCCTTTCCTCTTGTCTGTAGGATTTGAGTGCCTGGTTTGCTGAGCATTCTGAATTCAATTCTGAGGACTAAATTCTCTAAGCTACTGCCATTTTGGAACATGGTGCTCTGTGGCTTTCTCCTCAAAGCAAAGCCTTTCACTTTTGCAGTTTTGAGGCTACAAAGAGGGAATACTTGCTGCTTCTTGTGTTGCCCTCAGGCCATCTTTTCTACTGTTTCTTCTTAGCATTCAGGATCCCCTCTGCTCTACCCTTTCAGACCACAGCTTTACTGTATATTTCCTTTCTGGCCAGACTCACAATATTAAAAATCATCCTTTGGGGTTCTTTGCTCCTGATTCTCAGGGGGCCAGGGAGATGGCTCAGTAGAATTAGCACTTCCCTGGCAAGCCCAAGGGTCTGAGTTCAATCCCTGGTTAAAAAAAAAAGAAAGAAAGAAAAGCTCTTGATTCTCAACATAAATCTGACCCGAAGTCCTCAACAATAGCCATGCCACCACATCAGTATTTGGTTGACTTGAAGTTTTTTCTCAGTTTAATTAGTCAACTGCCTTTAATCTTAGTCTCTAGCAGTTCTCTCTGCACATGCACAAAATGCAGACAAATTTTTTGCCAATCTGTTACACCTCATCTGGGGTCCAAATATTTGTTGTAAGCAGCTTAGTTAGATAGAAACATAAGCAGTCAGATAGGGCTAGGCCTTTGAAGGAGACAGTATGGAAGATGAGATAACTTCAAAATGTGAGAGAGACAGACACCTCCAGCTGTGGGCCAGACATCACAACAAAAGATAAAATAAATATACCCATATACATCCCTAAGGATAGATGTCAAGGAGTTATATTGTAAATAGAAGGTCTCTATCACCTTGAGAAATCCAAGAAGAGTCACTAAGCCAACACCCTATAGGAAAAATCACCTGTTCTGTATTCACACCAGCTTTCTATGTGACTCACTTCCCCATCTGACACTTATTTAATAAATTTTACTTGCACAATTATGCTTGCACTCTTGTTGGTGGACCATAGTTTTGTCCCACTTCATACCCACCATAAAATTTCCCATGTTTCTCATCATTGACCTACCTCATGTCATGGATTTGTTGTATAATAATCTCTAGAAAAAGCACATCCCTTGGAAATCTACTTCAGTCCCCTTCTGTCTCTCTTTTGAACAGAAGCTTTCTTTTCCTCAATAAATAAATTCTTCTCTCAGCCTCCACTGTTCCTAAAATTCATTCTTTGGTACTAGCAAACATGAACTCATCCCAGGTATTTATCAGGTTGAGAGTAACTTTTCCCTATATTACAACAATCAGTACAGTCCTTCTTCCTAGTAGAAATCTCCAAAGCCTGGTTGTTGTCAGCAGGATTTCTATTAGCCTTCTGGTCTTCTGTGCTCTGACTAGAACCTTCCACACAGAACAGTTTAAGATATTTCAGCAATACATTTTAGGCAACTTCTCTGAACCTTTCCAACTCTTCCTTCAAGCTTTTCCCACATGGTCAGGTATAATCACAGCAATGACTCCACTTCTTTGGAACCAAATTCTGTCTTGGCTACTTTTTTCAATGCTGAGACAAAATGCCCAACATCCAAAATTAGAAAAGGAAAATTTTGTTTAGTTCACATTTCATGGAGGTCTCAGTCCATATTTGGCTGGCTGTAAGGCAGAGTGGCACATGGTAGAGGGCAACAGCTCATGGTGGCAGAAGACAGAAAATGCAACAAGAGACAAAAGAGGAATAGAAAGCAAGAGAAAAGTCTGTTTCTGTCCCTTATGTTGTATGGAGGCTGCCCATCCTAGAGAGGGTGTGGCACTCACATTCATCAACCCAGCATTAGAGCATGAATTAATCACAAACTGTACAAGGCCACCCAATGACTGTATGAGGCTTTTGGGGAACATCTGGGCACAAACCACAACACCTATGGGTACAGAAAAAAGTGAAGCTTCAGAGACACCACAAAAGATAAAGCACAAAGACACGGTCTAAACTCCTCAATGAGAAAGGAAAACAATTAAGAGACAAGTCTGGGGTAAGTATTTGAGAAATCCAAACACTGGCTGGAGGTGAGAGGCATGAACAAGAGAAATGCTGCAGAAATCAGCTGCTTTGAAATGTATTGCTTCTTGGAAATAATCATAAAAGTAGAGGAAAGATTACGCACTTGATGATGCAGCAGAAATGACAAAGAAGAACAGAAAGTAAAGCTAAGCAGAAGCACTGCAGACGTCTCTGCCTCTGTACTGCCGTCACCAGCATTCACTGGAGAATCCTGCCTTGCTCTACTGAGAGGAAACATTTGAACTAGGGACTCTATGCTTCAAAATGCTTGGGAACAGAAAAATAACCAACTGCTTACAAAGTCTCTGGAAGAAGAAAAGATATTTCTAAATATTATAGGTGATAAAATGCTCTCTAACTAAGCCAAAAATAACAACAACAACAACAAAAAATCCAAAGAGAAGAAACTTGCAACACAATTAGTGCAGCTTTACCTCATATTTAATTTAAAAAGCCTCAAACAAAAAGCACTTGGAGATTATCTCTCTAGATCTGTTTGTTAGTCTATCTATCTATCATCTATCTATCTATCTATCTATCTATCTATCTATCTATCTATCTATCGTCTATCTATCATCTATCTATCTATCTATCTATCTATCTATCTATCTATCTATCTATCTATCTGTCTGTCTATCTGCATGGTACATTGACTGGAATCAGAAATTGAAAAACAAAGAACAGAAATCAAAAATGCATAATGTACTAAGTATCAGCTTATCTTAATATAGAAGCAGAAAAATAAAGAAAAGGTCATCTTAGAAAAATAGAAAAAAAATTAAAAATACTCAAGATGCAAATTTGAGTCTATTGAAAACTGAGTAAGAAAGAAAGAAAAACAGAGATAAAATACAGTAGTTCTCTTTGACCTACAAGGGATAATTTCAAGACATCCATGCACTCATGTCTCAAACTGCAAATAGCACTGAACTTTCATCATATTGGCCTATTTTTATCTATCCCTGCATACATATGTTCATATATACATACATATATACACATATCTAAGATGAAGCTTAATTTACAAATTAGGCATGGCAAGAGATAAACCTTAGCAACCATAGCATGTATTTTTTTCTCTCCTTATTGGATCATCAACTTTTACCATCTAATTTAAAGGAACTTCTTCATGACTTCTTGGCAAATTGTGAATTACAATTTATTACCCTTACACTTTGAAGTCATCATTAATAAGCACAAAAACTGTGACATCATAATGATCAATTCGATAGTCAAGAGAGAATAGATACAGTGGACAAAGGGATAACTGAACTTGGGTGGGTCATAACATGATAGTATATGTTTCATTACACTCCTCAGAAGAAAATGTAATTTAAAACCTACAAATTTATTTTTTTCTTAAAAAAATCTATTTAATATTCTTGGACCATGGTTGACCTTGGGTAACAAACTTCAGAAAGCAGAGATACAAATGAAGGATCGGTTTGTATCTGTATATACAAAATAGTTACAATAGATATACGGCTACTTTCTCTTAATTCAGTGAGAAGAAAGATTTGTAGTAAGAGTGTGTGGACAGGATATCATGTCTGTATCTTGTACTATGAATAACCACTACGAAGACAACAATATGCAATATATTAATTATTGAAACTGTCTTATTTACTGGTTTTGAAACTGTCTCATTGCTGTTTGTTTCTCAATGAAATTAAAAAGTAAATAAATAAATAAACAGCACTAAAGCTTTGGCAATTAAAAATTCAGGAACTCTAAAAAAAAAAAAAGAAAAAAAGAAACAAAAAAAAGTAAACTTCAGACAAAATGAGACTTCTGTAACAAGTAAAGACATCAAAGAGAAAATAGTTGAAAACATGCAAAAAGTGTCCAACAAATCTTTAAACTCTGAAGAAAAAAAAAATAAGAAATTACAATCTAAAGAATGTTCTAGTACTGGGATTAGTTTCACACATTTAAAGGACTTTATGCATTCATGAAAATTCAAAAATACCATAATTGAGACATGTTCTAGGAAAATAATTAGAACTTAAATACTAAAAAAAAAAAAATCAAAACATAAAGGCAATAGGAAGGTGAAAAAGGTCATAAAATAAACTCACTGCCTATAAGCAATGGGTATGAGTTAAAGAATACAAAGGATATAGTATAAACCATTAGCAAAAATTATTTCCAAAAAGCTATATTAAAGGCACCCAAAGGTCGAAATATAGAGGTGAACACTGCAATAATAATATCTACTTTCAAAAATAATTTTTTCAAAGAAACATAAATGGTGGCACACAATGTTACAAAATGCAGACGATAAGTATAACATGAGCACATTCAGAAAAAATACCAAGCTATCAGCCATATCAAAAAATATAGATGAGTTTAACTCATATTTTAAAGAAAAAAATTCAAACCAGCTGATAGAGCAGACCCCAATTCTGCATTTTATGTGAAAGACATTAATGGCTGAATTGATAGAGAAAATGGGCTATATACACAATAGAATACTACTTAGCAATAAGGAAGGATAAATTTGAAATATTTGTAGGAAAATAAAAAGATCTTGAGACCACAGTGCTAAATGAAATAAGTAAGATGCAGAATGATAAATATTAAATGGTTTCTCTTATATGAGAAACCCCAAATCTAAATAATTTAATGAGGAACACAAAGGAGAGAGGGCAGGTAACAGGAGGGGTAAGACTTTGAGGAAATGGAGAAGTGCCCTGGGGAAGGAGCAAAAAGTAATGTAAGTGTGAGGTATGAGGGTAAAAATGACTGAGATATAATATGAGTATGCATGAATTCCTTGAGAGAATATAATTACTATATACAACAAAGATTTCCAGCAAAAAAATCTGAGATTTTTTTTCCCCAAACAAACAGAAACCAACACAGCAGTCCTGCCTGTGACATATAAATTTATGTATCAAACACACATAGAAATGCAAATTAAATGCCACTTGGATTAAAAAGAAAAATTCAAGCAGGAATTAGAGAATTCTCTCCAGTGGATCTGTGGAATAAAAACAGAGATAGTAGAGTCAGCCAAATAGCTCAGCGGATTAAAGCACGTGCAAACAGGTGCAGGGGCTGGGGGTTCGATTTCTTAGCCTGCCGTGCCAGCCCCACTGCTGGGGCATGCTGAGAAGGCAAGTGAGATTGGGCGTGGTGGCGCATGCCTGTAATCCCAGCGCTTGGGTGGCTGTAAACAAGGGGATCACTATGATTCTGATCTAGTAGTGAGACCCTGAACACCCTGAAGACCTTCCCCTAAAATACAAAACAAAAAACAAAATAAAACAAAAAAACTCAGATATAGTGAATTGTTACCTTAAATATTTATATGAGTAAAAATTAAAAAAATAAGTAAATATCCAATGTCATAAAAGGGAAACTTAGCAACAAAAACAAAATATAAGCACTAAAAATATAAAAGTGATGAAAATAATAAATAAATGTATTTATTCTTTAAAAGTTAAACAAAGTCACCAGCTAAATTAAATTAAGAAAAAGGATGAAAAACCAAAATGTACAAAATAAAAATGACAAATAAACATAACTTCCTATAAATAAATATTTAAACACTACCATAAGGCTAACAAAGAGACTATGTCCATAATTTTGAGGGCTTCAGTAAAATAATTTTTCAAGCAAACCTAATATAAAATTAACCTCAGTACTAATAGATATTTAAAGGACAAATAAAACAAATTCCCATAGAGGAAAGAAAAATATCGAAGAACATCACCAATATTAGGAGTAGATGACTTCACACAGGATTTATATCAAACCAAAGAAACTAAGTATAAATAATGCATCATAATTTGATTTAGAGCCAAAACAATGAAGAAAACCTTCCGAATTCTTTTTTACAAAGCAAGTGTAAGAAAGAACAAAACTAAAGAAGAGTATCAGGGCTGAGGAGATGGCTCAGTGGAATATGCACTTCCCTGGCAAATGCAAGGGCCCAA
>NW_004524710.1:5018931-5026201 GCF_000260255.1 Octodon degus | reverse complement strand
TAGTATAAAATTTTTCTCATTGATCTAAGAGAAAGTAGATATATATCTATCCTATTGTGTGTGTGCATGTGTGTGTGTATCTATATATATATATAATATCATTAAGGATGATATATTTGTCCTTAACCTGAAAATCCCAAATTCTGAATTGTTCTTAATTTTAAATTTCTTTAGCACCCACATGATACCTAAAGCAGAAAATCTTATACTTGACTTCATGCCACAGGATATATGAACACTAATGTGTTACTTAAAATTACCATTAGGCTATGGAGATAAGTTACACACAAAATAAATAAATGTTTTCATTAAGACTTGGATTCCGTTCCCAAGATCAATCTTTGCATCTATGAATTCCACTAGCTAGCTAGGTAGTATCTATTTACAAAATTCCAAAATCTGGAAAAAAATTTGGAAACCTTCTGTCCCTAAGAATTTCGTTTTGGACAAGGATACAAGATTTGTAAATGTACACACACACATAAACACACAAAGAGTACTAAATTAAAGCTGCAGTTTAATGATAAACAATTAAAGCTGTAGTTTTATTTAATGGTCGAGTAATTCCTACTAAGGTTAGGAGTAGGAGGACCACTATGTTCTTAGATAAACAATAGTAATTGTTGAAAAAAAGACTTGTAAAATAACAAATTAAATTATTTTATTACAGATACTAGAATAGTATACTTGGATACTCCTAAATAATTAATAGTAAAACTAAGTGAAACAATGAAATGTTTGATAATGTAGGCTATAAAGAACTTTAGCCATTGAGTCACTTGCTTAGAATAAATTAGAGAGTAACTCAGCCCATGTTCTTGGTGGCGGTACAGAGATAATAAACTAGCACATGAATAAAATGTGACTGCGTCAGGTGGTAGCAACTGCTACAGAGAGCACGAAACAGATTGAAAAGCCCCAGAATGGATGGGGATTTACAATTTTAAGTGGGTTTTCCTGTTGTTTTTCTCTTACTGATATGACAATTGTGTGAAGAGTTGGAGGATGTGCCAGGAATAAGACTATATATTCTATACTGCAAGGTACTGGAGGCACTAGCTCAAACTGTGAGGATGGAAAAAAATAATCGTGTATTTCATACATATATTTAGCATAACATAAATATTAACTTTATCTATGAATAGCTCTAGCCAAAACATAAGAATTGTATGAAGAAACTTACAAATCTTTGCTGAACTAATGGAAAAGAGCACCATGCTCATTGGACTAGAGATGGAATATATTCAATGCAAGAATTTTCCCCAGGTTGATTTAATAGAATTGCAGTAAAAATGTTATGCGGGCTTGTCAAGTGACTGAAAAAGTTATTTATAATCCTGGACAGAAATTGAAAGGAACATAAATAATACAGTCACTTCTGACTCTGATGAATAGGTGGTGAAGCAGCCCTATACAACCAAGTTAATGATATCTGTACAGATGTCAAGATAGTGTGATGTCGGCATAGAAATAGACAATGCAATACATAAATTAATAAAACACATTAAGTGAAGGAACTTGAATACAGTGCAGGCTTGAAGAACTGTATTTGTTTTTGCCTGACATAGCAAAGGAAGTCAAAATGCAATGCAAAGGTGGGTGTGGAGGACCACCTGGATGATTCTCCTTGAAAGAGGAGCAGTTGTCCCCATTTGGCTGAGCCTGATCCTATTTCCATGTATTGATATGTACAGGGCTGGCTGGGAATTTTCCTTATCTCTTCAATTGGCTTTAAGCAATGCATATTAGTCTAGTCGAGGTGCTGGGAGTAGTCTTGGTAAGCGTGTTTCCCTGGAACTCCCTACCTGCTGCTCCCTAGTGTGACCCAGGTTGCAATGAGATGAAGAGCCAATGAACCACACAGTGGCTGGGATGGAGCCTCAAGAGAGAGGCTATGACTTCCTGGAGCTTAAAAGATTACACATCAGTGCTGAAGCACAACCCAAAACATTCAATAGAATCTCAATTGTGTAATGCATATTACTCTTTGTGCATATCCTTCCCTCTGCATATTTTAGAGGTGAATGCAGGCCTCCTGTCTAGCCCAGCTCATGACACTCATCTACTTCTCACAATTCTCACAGTCTCCATCCTCAAGCCGCTCCTTTCTTCATGAATAAGTAAAACCCAGGTTCAGGCTTAAGTTGAAGGCTTTGTTCCAGACAGCCATCATTATGACTAGACCTGGGACATCTTAGCTCTCCCTAAGTACAAATATGCTTTATGTCTTTACTCTTGCTGTGGGATGCACTGGGTGTGGTAGATTGGAATTAATTTGATGGGATTCCAATAATTTATCCATGTGATTATAAATACAAGCTTCCTGGACAAAGACAAAGGCCAGAAAGGGCTCACTACAAGACAGAAAACATAAAGATGTATTTGAGACACAAAAGCGCACCCACAATTGATAAATATTAGTATCAGAATACATTAAAAAATGAAGAATTCCTTATGATTTGTAAGAAAAATGTCAAAAATTTAAATGAGAAAAAAGCATTAACACAAAAAATTATATATTCTCTCTCTCTCTCTCTCTCTCTCTCTCTCTATATATATATATATATATATATATATATATATATATATATGTTCAATTTTAATGATATTCAGGAAAGTAAAATTTCAGCAATAATTTTATACAGTTTAAAATGGAACCAGGCATAGTGATACACGCCTGTAATCCCAGTGCTGGAGAGACTGAGATAGGAGGATCACTGAGTCCAAGCGGGGTAGTGAGACCCTGTATCAAATAAATAAATAAATAAATTTTAAAAATAAAAAATGGACAAAATTAAAATATTCTAGTCATATTAATAGTTTGGGTACTCACACTGGGTACAAGGGTACTAATTTAATTATTACTTCAACAACATAAAAATACACATTTAAAAAAATTATCACTTCCAGTTAAGGAAAAGAGAGTAAATAGATGTTATAGTCACTGTGTGAGTCCCAAAAAATGTGATTATGCAAGAAAGTTTTCAAATGTCTTCAAAGAATTAAACATGTTTCTAAGGTTACTATTGTATTACTTATATATAAAAATCTTTTGGTTGCTCAGAACAATATCTTTATAATTTTAAAAGAAGTGCAAGGAACCTATATACTATTTTAAAAAATCATTTTCTCCGTTAGAAATGTTGTTTAGAATACGCCTAAAATATCTTATAAAAAATCCAAGAGATTTTTTTTACTTGATACTATTTAACTTCTTAAAGTCTTCCTTTCCATTGAGTATGAAACACATTTACAGTCCATCAGTAAGATTTGAGCATCCAGTTTATCAACTGCAGATATCTTTCCTCTTGACATATGCCATTTCTGTCTCTCAGGGCCACAGCCAACACAAATATCATGGTACGGGATTTGAGTTTAGGACTTAATATAGAATTAATAATGGATGGACTTAAAACACAATGCTTCCTGTAAAAGACTCCAAGTCCCATTCCACACTTTCCATTTTCCACATCGTGTTCATTAGGGTTGCAACTTTCACAGCCCAAAGGCTATGGTTCCCAATGTGTCTGGGGCAACACTGACCAAGGGCAACTTTTAGCAATGTTTACATGCTCTTTGGGTTTGTCATAACTGGGAGGGGAGATGCTGCTGGCACCTACCCACACATTAGCATCTAAGAATCCTGCTAAACATCCTACAATGCACAGAATTATCTGGCTTCAACCAAAAAGAAAATTATCTGGCTTCCTATGCCAACAAATATAACATTGAAAAATGTTGTTGTGGAGAATGAGGTGTAGCACTTAGATATCCAAAAATATGTACTGTGTGCACATTTGCAGTTTAGAGTATGGCTTAGGGTTTGAGATACAGCAATAAAACCTAGAGTCTCTTAAGAACTTCAAAGTCAAACCGGAGAATCAGTAACATAAATGAATAATTATTGTAGAATAAATTCTGTGAAAGACATAGAGAAGAATAACTTAATCTTGAAGGTTAGGGCACTGGGAACAGAGGTGTCTTACAACATAGATATGTAGGAATTTTTTAAACAAGAGGTAATGGTTTTAAGGAAAAAGAAAGCAACAGTGGGCACAAAGAACTAACAAACAACTTGAGTACCCCAGTTTGCTACATATATTGTTCATTTGGGCCTCCAGCTGAAAAATGCTAAGCAATAATATGTCTCTGTTCTCATTGTTTTTCCCCTCATATGCTATTTTATTTTCCTGCTTCATGAAACGATCATCTTTTGAGACGATTGTGAGAATGTTTTGTTCCTATGTTAACGTTCACTGATTTGTTGCAAGCAGAAGAATTGAGACTAGCATTTAGCAAATGTGCAATAAATATTTTTGAATATCAATGAATTAGCACAAATATTAGTTCCTTTCCTAAATGTTGTTCAATTTCTCACTGTTAAAAAGCAGAAATAGCTGCCTAATAGTCACTGGATAAATAGAAAATAGGAAAACGTAACAAACAAAACAAATAAATCTGCTGAGGACTTGGATTCTTGATACAGTACAGCAAAACATTTCCCTCCTGGGCTTCACTGAGGAGTAGAGGGGGGAGGATTCACTAAATATGAAGAAGTCACTATCACTTAATTTACATTTTATTCTCAAAGACAAGCACTCCTCTTGCTAGATAATTTTTCTGCACATTTCACAAAGCACAAGCATACACAGAAAGATATGCATATTGCAACAAGATGGAATTATACTACGTGTAACTTTTTATAACTGTTCTTCACTTTGCTTCATGTCATTCTATATAAATAGGTATCATTGTAATGAATTCACCATGTTTATTTTGTGGAGGTAAAATGACTCCTTTAAAAATTCCCATTCCTTGTTGGATGCTTATGTTTCTCTCAGTCTTTAGATGTGATAAGGAATTCCATGGCTAATAGACTTCACTCAATTTGTATACTACTGGTATTGTTGCCTTCAGATGAATTCTAAAGCATGTATGAAATATAAAGCTTTGGAAGCACACTGTAAAACTGCTTTACTGAAAATGTGACTACTATTCCCTCAAGCAGTGTGCAAAAGACACTATTTCTTTATACCCTTAATTAAGAAGAAGGCTGTATATTAGATTTGAATGTAATACGTTGTAAGAGTTTTTCCTTTATAAATTTAGTCTTAAGAATCTATGCTTGAGGGGGCTGGGGAGATAGCGCAGTAGAATAAATGCTTGCCCGGCAAGCACAAGGGCTTGAGTTCAATCCTCGGTTCTGAAAAAAAAAACAAAAAAAACAAAAGAATCAATGCTTGAAAATATTTTTTATCAAAAGCCTCAACTTATAATTATTTTTATGGTTTTATTTTTTATAAAAAATCATTGATTTCATCATGGAATACATGTAATTTAATAAATGATATTTAAATAGTGCAATATATTTAATAAGTAATATATTTTTTATCTTTGTCACATTTGACGTATTAAGCAAATGTTTGTAGTTAGACTTCTGTACATAGCATAGTTCTTTTGGTCTGCCTATTTTCTTCTCAACTATGATACTACTTATATTTATATAACTTGCTATTTCACTTAAGGTGAGTACAGACCTGAAGAATGTAGGGCTTGCTCAAGAACTTTGTTCAGAACAGAGACTCAGACCCCTTGCCTGTACTCAGAGAATAAATCTTTACTTGATGGGCAAATATACTGCTCTGCTGTGCATGAATGCCATCCTTGTGTTGCATGAAGAGAGTTTCCTCAAGAACAAGCTCAATAACACCAGTGAAAATCACACCTCCAGGAAGATGGCAGAGCTGTAAGCAGCAAAGAAGGAGCCTCTATGAGCTTTGCTGTCTATATACTGGAAGAACAATGTGAGGAAGAGAAGGAAGAAGGAGTTTCCCTGGACACAGGAAGGATCTGAAGGGAAGACTGAAGACAATGGAGAGATCAAGGAGAGAAGCTTCAACATGGAAGGAGGTAGTGGGTAGCACCTAGCCCTCTACAAGCAAGTCAGGACTCACTGTGTGAGAGGAGCAATTCAAACCTGTGGACACAAAGTGACTTCTGTCAAACTTAGAGGCCTCCAGAGAGACAGCAGTGGAAGGTAGTGGTGGCTGTGAAAGACTGTACTGGCTGGCAGTGAGTGCTGCAGGATCAGATGTTCCAGTGAGAAGTCAGTGGCCAGGAACCAGAACAACAAAACAACTGCTGGGTTCATCTAGCAGCTCCTGACAAGGTCAAGATTGTGGGTGGTGCATTGACTGCTGCAGGCTGAATGGGTCTAGCCCCAGCCTCGCTGCCAGAAGCTAGCCTGAACTTCAGGGGAAATAAAGGTGCAGGCCTATCAAGATTCCCTAGCACCCAGCTGTAGAGCTACTGCTGGCTTGCTGGGATAGAGCAATATACTTTTGGACTCTGTCTCCAGATGTCTACCAGTGACAACAGAGACAAACAATGAAGGTGATAATGTTTTTTCTACCTTTTCTTGGTTTTTTTCTTAATTTTTTTAATCTTGTTTTTATATGAATATGAACATAGATTCTAGCCCAGTCCCTTTTTGTTAGTGGTTCTGTTCTGTTCTTCCTTTTATTTCCTTATTCTCTTTCCCTTCTGGCTACTGCACAAGTTTCCCTCAGTTTGCATGATCTTCCTTTGTCCTCCAGCATTGCTTCTAATCTTTTCTTTTTATTCTATTTATCTACTTTTTCCCTAATTCCATTTACATTTTCTTCCCTGAGGGTAACCCTGGCATATCGAGTGCTTATTTGATGTATATAATTTTCTGACTTGATCCAGATTCTGTGATAGAATCACAAATCTCTAAATGTGCCAAATTAATGGCTACCTCAGTTTGTCATTGTCTGGGCTGAGTTCACCACTATTGTTACTGGTGATGGAACCATGGTATCCAAAGTGGCATAGCTATTCTAAGCAGCTGCCTTTCCTCATACGTCAAGGTTGAGCTTGCTTACCAGTGACAGCAACTGTGTGGCAGTGCCAAAGAATGAGGGACAGAGCCCCTGAGGCAGCAGTTCTTCATTTCCAACAAATAGAAGAGGTATGATCTTGCAACAGACAACCCAAAAAACCCAGCTACACCTGGAAGACACCTATAGAGAGGTAGTCATTTCCTAAGAGTGCTAAGTACTAACAATAAAACAAATCCCCATAAGCAATTTACAAGCATCAACCCAGGAATTAAACAAGAAAGAAAGAAAGAAAGAAAGAAAGAAAGAAAGAAAGAAAGAAAGAAAGAAAGAGAGAGAGAGAGAGAGAGAGAGAGAGAGAGAGAGAGAGAGAGAGAGAAAGAGAGAAAGAGAGAAAGAGAGAAAGAGAG
>NW_004524710.1:5002325-5018831 GCF_000260255.1 Octodon degus | reverse complement strand
AGAAAGAAAGAAAGAAAGAAAGAAAGAAAGAAAGAAAGAAGAAAGAGGACACTTCAACAAGATGCAACCACAGATATCCAGTCCACAAAAGACAAACCCAGAGGCTAATAAGGTGGGACAATTTGAAGGCTACCCATCGGGTTTCTCTGAAATGGTAACCACAAAGTAAATGAATGCGGCTTTAGAAAATATCAAATCAGAAATAATTTCTCAGAAAAAAAGAAATAATTTCTCAGATAACTACAGAGCCAGTGACTACAATGAAGAACATGCTTACTATCTCTAGAGCAGATATGGATAAAAAATAGAGGATCTTAGCAAAATCATGGACACCATGAATGCCCAACATAAGAAAGAAATGGAATTCATTAAACAGATTCAAGCAGATATTCAGGAGACCAAACATTCCACTGAATGTATCTGCAGCAGAATGAACCAATGTTAGGAATCTCAGAAGTAGAAGACAGGCTTGTGGTTAGTGATCATGGTAAGAACAATTTCTTAATAGCCAGGTGTGGTGGTGCATGCCTGTAATCTCAGCACTCAGGAGGCTGAAGCAGAAGGATCATTACAAGCTCAAGACCAGCCTGGGCTACAAAGTGAGTTCAAGACCATCCTGAACTACACAGCAAGACCCTGTCTCAAAAAATTTTTTTTTCTTAAAATTATTATACTTTAATATTTTGCAGATTAAGGTTCTCATTTGCATTCTTAGAACAGAATAAAATGTATATTTGTGTAACTGAATCTTCATATGGAGGAAATTCACTCATTTTTTTAATTAGAGATTCTTTTGTATGTTTAGAGGTTTATTTTCAATGCTGGGAATTGAAGCCAAAGTCTGAAGCTCTATCCCATTTTATTTTCTATATTGTACTTTGAGACAGGGTCTCATTAATTATTTGCTAATTTGTCCAGGCTGGGCTTGAACTAGTGTTCTTCCTGCCTCAGCCTCTTACAACCCTGCTAAGAGAGGTTTGTGACATCCTGTCTTGTATTTTATGTAGTACTTTTAAATGATGATTCATCACATTACTTAATTTTCTTCACATTTCATAATTTTAATTGCAGTTGTAAAAGATACTTTTTAATTGTACTTAATTCTATAATTAACTTTTATACAGATAAGGCTATGAATTAACATAGCTTTCTAAAGAAGCACATTACATATATGTCATCCAACGTTTTGTTATTTTTTATCAAATTATACAATCTATAAGTGCTGGGTTTTTTCCCCATTTTTCCATATTCGCCACTTCTGCCTGTTTTAAAAGTCTGATTGTACTGGTTATCAATTTCAAAAAAGTAATGTAAAATAAGACTAATAAAAACAAATGACTTTCAGGACTTTAATAAGAATATTTCTAATGTTAAACATAATAACAGAATTCTCATTTCAATACTAAAAAAATGATAATTTCAATAGTCTGTAAGTATCAAATAGATAAAATCTACAACTTACAATAACAAAAGCAGCAGTAATAGCAATGGAAATCTTCATGGATTACTTTTAGAGAAGGCTAATTCTCAAGTCTAAAATGTGACAAAAGGGAAGGAAGATCCAAGTATTTACCCTTCATTTCTTTATTTTTACTTAACCAAACAGTTGACAAATAAAATTGTTTTTAAAAATCTAATTAAATGGATTGGAATAGTAGGTACTAGAGCATGGGAAAGACAGGGAAGTGGAAGAGTATGAAGAGTTTAGATAAAGATCACTGAGACACAGAGAGGACCAATAAGATCTGATTTTCTACATCATACTAAGATAATATTGGTTATAATTATTCATGGTGTATTGTAAAGTAACCAGAAGACCTCAACATACGGAAATGATTAATGTTTGAAAAGACGGAGGAGCTCATTACCCTGGTTTGAGCATTATATGTTATCTACGTGTATTATTTATCACTCTATGATTACACGAACATGTTTCAATAACAATATATTAACAATAAAATAATAACACCTATTAAATGCTTAAGAAATGGTTGGAATGTCCAGTGAAATGACAGATATAAGAAACAGTTATGAATTATATGCTGAAAGCTATAGATTAAATATTTTAAGACTTTATTGTGGATGGGATCAGGATATTAGGACATAAAACCATTGATAAATCAGACTCACAGGTGAGCAAACTGAAATTATGTTCATTGTAAAGTACTGAGAAGTACTTTTTGTTGAAACATAACCAGAACAAAGGCTTGCCTGCATTTAATCTAGCTGATGTTTAAATGCCAATTTATAGAAAATATAAAAATAGAGCAATAAACTGAATAAGAATTGAAAAAGACCAACTGTGGCACAGTAGACATTCAAAAGGACCTGTAAAATGCATTGCATGTAAAATGTCACCATGTTTAGGCTATAAATATTTCAGCCTATATAATTGAAGGAAACTCATAGAAGAGTAGAAAAACATTGATAATTGTCAAAATTAAGTGAACCGTATATTGAAATTCATTTTATTATTTTCTTTTTTTATGTGTGATATATAGGATTAACAGTGAAAACAAAAGCAGTTAAGAAATAAAAGACTGGAAAATAGATAAGGATCAGGGATAACTGTAGGAGTAGTTAACACACTGAGCACACAATGAACCACAAGAGAGTGCTAACCCATTAAAGGAAAAGTGAAGTTCAAATGAATGGCAGAAGGGAAGAGCTGCAGAAGGGAGCTGAAGCTCTCCTAGAAACCTAAAAAAGCATTCACTATTTGGATCACAAATGTTTGAAATAGTTTTTCTATTGTATGGATTATTTTTCATTAGTCTATCAACTCCCTGCCATTGATATTTCAAGAATGTTCACAGGGGCTAAGATTACGATCACCTGCTTCCTCATTATCATTACAACAAATGTTGCAGCGCCTACCTTTAAAAAAAAAAAACAAAAAAAACAACCCTATTTTACAAAACTAAATGTTACAATTAAAGAGATCCAAAATGCCTTTAAAATCACGCTGTAAACACAAAAATCCCTTAAAAGCGGCTACCTCTGCATTTTATGTTACTCTAAGACATACAGAGAAGGCAAGCCAGTGAAGACCTGCCTGGCTGCATTCAACAGCACAACTGAAGAAGCAATTTGTTACAAGCAGATGGATAGTTGAACACTAAAAAGGATGATAAACTAGGAAGAAATTAGATATTGAAATCAATTTCTTTTAGGCTTACCATGAAACTTCAGTTTCACACAAACAATTGTATTTGAAGAAGTCAGAAAAAAAACGCCATACTAAGATGGGTGCCCGTGAAAACAGAACTTTACACATGCTATAGCCTTTATAGTCACCATTTACTTGATTGGTCCAAATATTTATAGTTCATTGTTATGACTGCCAAAACTGGCAACCACAAGGATTGTTGTCTCAATTAGGACAGTAAACAGATTGTCTCTTTTTTTAATGAAAAAATCTAAAATGTAATACTTCACAGTTTAACATGTTTATTCATCTAAACGAGCTAAAAAATAATGGTGCGACATCTGTTCGAGAAGCACTGGTACCTCAAATTTTGGCTGCCTCCCCACCAATTTGGTTGTTGTTTTAAAAAATGAAGAATAGGAGGGGGTACTGTCATCAAAAAATCTTCTGGCATGTAACGTATCTTATTTTTTTTCGTGAAATAAGGATCTCATATCCGTTGCTAGGGATTAAACACATTGTATAATGAGAAGGCAGTGTTCTGTATACGGCTGCAGTTCAATTGTTGTAAATGAGTTAACGATCGTATTTGCACATTGGTATAGTTCTTTACATGGCTCTCCCAGTTCCCTCTACATTTACCTCTATTACCCTGCACAAAATGGTCAGAATGACTTTGTAGGTATTTATTTCATCTGCTGCTCTTAAAAGAAAATTTTACCGAGGGTTGTACTGATCCTAGATATGGTGTCAGTGGAAAACAAGCTAGGACACTTCCTTCTATCCAGGCTGCATTGGATCATGT
This sequence comes from Octodon degus, assembly GCF_000260255.1. Lineage (NCBI taxonomy): Eukaryota > Metazoa > Chordata > Mammalia > Rodentia > Octodontidae > Octodon > Octodon degus. The sequence continues at coordinate 5,014,878 of NW_004524710.1, read as the reverse complement.
CTAATAAAGAAAGCAGCGCTGCTCAGGGAGGAGTGTAGGCACCGCCCCAGAGGAGTCACAGGTAAGTGTAAAGTCTGATTGTTGTTAAGGAGAGAAGATACGTTATTTTAGGTAGTGTATGGTCAATGAGCATGTTTTGGATGAAATGCCTTAGAATTGGATGTTTCATTCCTAAAAATTGATTTCTAAAGCTTCTCTCAAGAAGTAGTCTCTTCATGGTCTTATCATTGAGTATAATTTAGAATCTTGAAAAAAAAATATGTGCTTTACTATTCATACAAATGTTATAATAAGAATTTAGTTTTAGTTTTTTGGAGTCAAACTTAGCTGTTAAGTATGTCTTTAACTAAACATACATACTTGATTTTCTTGAAAAGCCAGTATTTCTAGCTCATAACAAACTTAACACGATTTTTTTAATCTTCGACAGAAGCAGGCTGAAACAACAACCAATGGCCATAATTGCTAAATGCTGAGTTGATCAATATTTTGGTGCTTATGTTTGACTTACTGAATTTAAGCAATCTTTGCTCTTCTACTAAATAGAATTTTGCTAGACTCTGAGAGAATTAAAATGTATTACATTTAATTTTAACAGGCATGTATTATATTTATGTCCAGATTTCTACACTATAGGAATGACAAAAATGAATAAGAATATATCCTCAGCATTTTATAATCATTGATTAGGGTAAGGGTATTTCTTCAGTCCTTGTGAAAAATTGAAGAGAAGCCTGAATTATTTTTGTTCTCTTAAAACAACTTTGTATTTGCACTAAAATGGGTCTCAAAAGAAATATTAGATGAAATCAAATTTTTATAATTTCTCCCTTCAAACAAATTTATGTATTCTTTACGCTAGTCCAGATTTGCCTGCAAAGTCAGAACCAGCAAATGTTCACACTCCACTCACAGTATCCCACGGGTTATATTTTATGTCTCTTAAGTTATACATTTATTTTCAGGTGCATTAAAAAGTAGATTCCAACATTTTGAAAAGACATCATAATTTTTTCTGGTTTTGTCTTCTGCCTACAGTAGGGGAAACAGCTATGTCTAATATCTGGCTGGTGCCAGTCTCAGATCTATGCCAAACCTATGCCCTATTCAAAAATATAGTCCCCTGAAACAGCAGAAAGACATCACCTTTCTGTCTTCAAAGATTCAAACCAGACTTTTAATCAGGGATTTAGCCTCACAGGATTGACTGCTTCCAAGTTAATACGAGTTCACAAAATTTGAATTTCATGAAAACAGTACATAAACATATATTGTATTGCTTCATTTTGCCTATTTACTTAAATCAATTTTAAACCTTTGGGATTTATGGTTCTCTGAGGCCATTAGGAATCAATCAGTTATACAAATGGACTAGATATAGGCTCAGGATATTAATAAAACTAGGTAATCAAATTTGCTATAATTATACTATGTTTAGATTCATGTTTATTATCAAAACAACATTTTCCCATAAAAGAAAGCTTCATGATAGACCAGAATGGTGAAATTTTTCTCAGAATGATGAGTTTTTGAACATTTCCTAAAGTATAGTCACCTATTTTATACACTGTAAACTCTTGTTAATAGCTCACTTGGATAGGCACCTAATAAGCAATTATTGTATATCCTAAATTAGCACTCAAAACCAGAAGTAATCTTTATTTAATATGACTGTTTTTAACACCATATGGAAGGGAAATAACTAAATGAAAATTGTTCACGTACATGTGATAGGAGTGGAAGAAAGCAGCATTTCTTGACATGTGGCATGTCACTCAGGAAAGCAAAAGGCCCATCATACCCAAAATGCCAGCTTGGATAGTCCCTTGCCTCCCACTTTGCGAACAGACATACCACATGGCATAAAATGCTGCAACCTTTCCTAAAAATGCCACTTGGATGGGTCCACTATGGTGAGTGGGGTGTACGAACGCTTGGTCTGTCTCTTGAGTTTGTGAGTTCAAGAGGAAGAGTCCAATAAATAACATTGCTTAAATTCTGCCCTCAGACATTTGGCACAAGTAATCTGTGAGGAAATTGGGATCTTTGGCTGTTTTCACACTAATGAAATAACATATGTCGCATAAAAAAATCCTACAATGTTGGACTACACTATCAAATTCAAGTTTTTGCAAAAGTACCAAAGAATGTCCTTTGCAAAAAATTGTGCTTATAAAGCCCTATGAACTTCTAGAGTATTTACCCATGTTTTGTCCTTTAGTCAGCATGGAAGCAATCTTACTTTTGTAATTTTCTTCATAAATACAATATATACATTGTAAAACATTTCTTTGTGTATATATTTCAAACTAGCCATTGTCTCTGCATAGGTATCTAATGTAATTGTTAAACATTCTCTTTGGCAAGTTACTTTCCAAATTTCTAAGTTCTATGTGTTCTAAAAATCTAGTAAAATTTAATTACCAATAAAAATATTAAATATCCTAGTCATTCTGCTCTAGTAAATGAAAAATACATTGAAAACTATATAAACAGAAAACTATATATGAAAGTAATAAGAGACATATATTTTCTTCAAGTATTTATTTTTTCTAGTTTTAAAGTGTTCTAATGGATTAACTCTTAAGAGACAAAATGTTATTTTTGCAAAGCAATTTTGTATTGTTCAGATTTAGGGCATGACTCGAGGAAATGATTGTGAGTAGGTAAGACTTCTGCTGTTTCTGTGGTACGAAAAAGACCGCACTATTAAATGACAGATTGCTACATAGCTCCCTAACAAGAGGGGCAAACTGATACTGCAGGCAGCCAGAACAACATAATTAAAATAGAATTCCAAGTTTATATTAATATAGTAATAAGTTAATTAAAACCGAGATCAACTGAACTTTCTATTTAAACCAGTCCAGACAGCCCAAGAGGAAAGGGGCTCTATGTGAGAGACATATGTGACTCTTTGAGCTTCTGTCATCCAGGTGCCATTTCTGATGAAGCACATGTGCACTGAACAGTTGGCAAAGCAGGAACAAGATTACCATAGATGTATGTGCAGATAGTCTCACTAATGATACAAAATATGTCTGGAAAGAAAGTGAGGATTCTTTGTGAAATAAAACATTTTGTTCCTTCTTAGCTCTGAACGCGAGTTTCTGAGCTCCGTACTTTTATTTGAAAGAGATATAGAACAAAACCATATTTAGTAATCTGTATGCGAAGGAGTTGTTATGCCCATAAATTTGGTAAGAAATCTGAAGAATTTAGGATCAGTTATTCATCTTATCTAAATGCAAAATAGGGTACCTGTCAAAGCAGGAAGATTTACAAAAGTATCTCATAGCATATATCACACAACACCACTAGATTGTTCTTTTCTTGATGTCCTAATATGATTGTTTAAAAAGACATTTCTGGAAGCTGAAAGTACCAGAATAAGACGTTCAACATGTTGTAGTTTCAGTACTTCAGAAAGTAATGGTACCAAAAGGTGCTTTTATGAAACGAGCACTCATTCATGTAATGATTGCTGTCCAGCTAATCTTCATTTGGGTCCAGATCAGGGTCAGCATCGGCCGACAGTCTGAGATAAAAGAAAGCATAGAAAGCCAGCAGGAGGGCCAATATAGCTGCAAGCACAAGGCCAACTTCCTGGGAAAGAAAGAAAAATAGGCTTGAAATTGATGAAGGAAGACAGGATATTATCATCAATATCATAAGGTAAAAGAACCACATTGTTCTACAGTATAGACAGCAAGAATAATCTGAAACAAATAATTCCATTCCTTTTGTTTTGTTTTTCCCATTAAATAAATTTCCTTTGCCAATGACAATATCCACTGCAATCGAAAGTATATCAGTGGGTCTGTCATTCTTATTCTAGTTAATTTTGGCTTTATTCCTAATAGTAAAACTAAAATTTGTTGCTTTAATATACTTTCACTTTGGATACCAAAATGTTAGTTTGGATCCACGCAGTTTATCTGTTTTGTATTTGGGAATGCTCAATCGGACTTCTTGCTTCAATCATACATTTGTTATAAAGGGATAGTGTCTGGATACAGATTTGTAAAATTACTTACCATTTCATTTCAAATGAGAAGAAACGTTATTATATATAACCAGTTTTAGGTTCTGTCAGTGTATACCTCCTCATTTAATATGACTTTGTTCAAGCTTTAATCTTTAAATCCTGAATCTATCGCTTATACATAGAGGAGAGAAAATGAGTGTTCAGCTCAGGCTACATAATATAGTAAAATTTATCACCTCTGTGTAGGATGGTACTGGATATCTCATTCAGTAATTAAATATTGATTATATTAAGCAACTATACAAAAATGACTAAAACTTTTACCACACAGATTATGATATAATTATATTATCTCTCAAAAGTCTATGTATTTGTGATATATATATATATGTATAAATGCATAAAATTTCTCAATATTAACGTATTTTGATAAATAGAAGAAAAGCACCAAGTGCCAGTTCAGCACCCTAATGGACCTAGTGTTTTACTCTGGTTTTCGTTTGTGTATCACATCACTTACCTGGCATTGCTTTATGGAAAGCAATTCATTTGCAATCACATGAGTATGTTTTACATTTCATAAGATTGTAAAATAAATAATTCAACAAATGCCACTTAATAAACTTTAAAAACATTAAAATAAACTTAGTTCATGCTCAACATCAAATTTTTACCTAAACATTGAAATGACACATACATATTTTATACAAACTCTATAACTCTGCAATTCAATTATATAGCTAACTAAACTTTCAAAATAAGTGTTAATAAGAGCTATGGGGTTGAAAAGCTCAGTATCAACCATTTTGTAAGATCTGATTTTTAAAATCTAATATATCAATATAACGTCAAAAGAAAGTGAATTTTTCTTTGTTACAACTGAACACTTTGGTATCTCGAAAGGGCATGGCAGCATCAGACAGGTTTCATTTATTTTCTTATATCCACAGCTGTGCTCCCAGACCCATCTGGTTACACAGCTACTAATTTTAAGAGGATGTAATAAACAAGTGACACACAACTGCAAACTCCATCTGTTCTGTATAGTGGACAACAAAACTGATCAACAACAGTCACCATTCACCCAATCCTAGTGCAAAAAAGAAAGTTTTTATCCTTGACTGGAGGCCATGCTGCTTGTCTTATTGATGATCAACTTTAATTGGTGCTTTTCAGTTTCTTGTCCTTAAAGCAAATCTGTATTTTGTTTCGCGTATGTTTCCAGAATATCAGAAGCATGAAAAAATAATTTTAAGGCTGGAGAAAAGAAAATATTCACAGAGCACAATTTTCAAGTGTCCATAACCCACTTGTGTCAGTTTATAATATACAACTGTGAGCCCCAAATGGAGAGGTGTAACAAATAGACATCTCTATTTTGGTGAGAAGACAAGCATTGTGGGGGCTGAATGCTTGGAGTATTCAAACAGTGGTACACTTTGAAAATAATTCTTTCAGGATCTGAGGACACTAAGCATGAGTTAGACACCTGTAGGCATTTATGACAATCCTGCCTGTGGGCCAATGTTAGCATTAAGTTAGAAATAACCACAAAAGAACAAACATAACATTTTAAGCTACATATACCAAGTGGTTGTTGGCAGGATTTGATTAACACTGAATTCTTAACTTATGTAAGAAAACTCAATTTTAGATACTTATTTCTTTTGTTATGCTTTCAAATGGACCTTTTAAAAATAACTTATCAAGTCTATACCCTATTCCTTTTGAATATGGGGAAATACCAGTATTGGTGTTCTTCAACAGTTGAGTCATGTAGCACTTCTTACAAAAGATTCTAATTTAACAGCAACTAGAGAGAAAATTTAGCTATGTAAATATTTCTTAGGTGACACTGATTACATTAGTATCTCATAAATTATGACATATTTATAAGATACAAGAAATAACACAACTTCTCAAGTAGAAATTAATTTTGTATTTATTATAATCTATTCATATCTAACAGTGGAATTGCTTACTTTTACCCTGAAACATCTTCTATTACTAAATACACATTTTAAAAAGCACTGGAAGACTTTGGGAATCCTATTATATAAATTGTTCATTTCTCTAACTTGTAGTTTTTCAATTGTATTACTGATTTAGTAGGGTAATTAAAACTGAAAGTTATTTCTTGTATAAGTTCTTCTGAGACAATCATGTCTTATTTTTCATTCCATAGATTCTACTATATTGCAATACTTATAATAATATTTAAATACATAATGAATTGGAAAGTATTGATATGCTCTCTAAGCAAAGCATTTTAAAATTATACAATGCTTTTAAAACTTTACCAAACTAATGTCCATGAAAATATCCCTATAAAAATCTGAGAACATTTTTTAATACAAAACAGGAACAAAAATGCAAAAGTAATTGAAGCAACTGAAAGTCATTGACAAATACTTGAGGGAAATCTGATTTATACATTACAAATTATAACAAATGTTTTCTTGAGCAGTTAACAATTTATAATGACTTCTATGTAATAAATTTGAATCTCACTGTTTTTATGTATCATTTTTGTTTCCTGACAACACAAGATAAATGGAATAATCTCCATTTAAAAAATGTGGCACCTTAGACATTAGGGATAACATGGCAACAGTGACGGTCACAAAGGGATGTGATCCCAGACTTCCTCATCATATGTTCAGCATTGGTCCTCAGTGCTATTTTCCTATACCACGCACCTGTTCACAGTGTCTGTACATTTAAATTACTTGATGAGCATAACTATGATTCATTCAAAAGAACAAGAAGTAAAGTGATAAAGTTGTACAATATTATGGTCATTCTGTATCAACTAGATAAGAGTCTAATATATTTGATGTTCATTAGTCCTTAGTTGCTTCTCTGACATTATCAATATGGATAAAATCACTCACTGGGGAAATTAAAAAGCATTAAATGGCAATTGCTGAAAGAAACTTCGTTATTTAAAGTCCTATGCCAAAATGACAAGGCAATCAAAGTTTGACAGGGCAAACCAATTAGTATGCCAGATTTGAAATGTAAAACACCTCACGGTTCTGATTCTAAAAAGTTTCATATCATCCTAATGGGCTCTTCACATAAATTTTCAAGCAAAGTAAACAATATTTAAAGTCAAGGTCTTTTTCCCCCACAAGCTTACAAATCAAAATGATGTGCTATCTTATTAAAAAGGAGCTATGTTCTGATAGAAGAAACTTTTCTGTATAAAGCTTAAATTGTAAAGGAATTATAAGAAAAGAACTGTCATAAAAGGTTAATTCTCCATTTTAAAAAAGGAATTAGATAACTGTACTATAAGGAAAATTTTGTTTCATCTTGGGAACCCAGCTATTTATACAAATTACATCCATAACAAAAATAGAGGGGCAAATAAAGATTGCTGTGTGCAAAGCATGTTATGTAAATGAATGACTGGAGTATTTCTTCAAATCCTAACATACAACTGCTCATTAAACAAACAAAAAACCCACCACACTCTGCAAGACAAAATGAAGTGGTAAACTGGCTTAGAGGACAATGACAAAAAATGTCGTTATTATGAGAGACAATAAGAAAGTAACTGGATGAAAGATTTAAGAAAACCTAAGCATTGGTTTGTTGTATCATTGAGATATTTTCAAAGATGAACAAAACTTCATATGAGCTTAAGTAAAAGCCTTCAAAAGATCAATCTGTCTTTCAAACAAAAAGGTTATTTAATTTTTGTCATTGACGATTGACACACAACACTCACTGAGGAGACTGTGTTTTGAAAACACACCACGTCACTCGGCAGTGCTTGAACAAAATCAGCAATTGGAGGCAGAAAGAAGGTAGTGTTTTGTGATCATAATAGCAAGTTCTGGAAGGCAACCAAATATATCATCTGGCAAGCCAGCAGCTGTTACAGCTTGGTAGTAATACCTTGGCATTTGCTGTGAGCTATAACTTAGAAAAATTGATTTTTCATCTGCCAGATAAAAACACAAATCTCCTTTTAACATTTTAATATTTAAATAAACTATATGTACTGGTCATTTTTATTTTACAGATTTATAACAAGGCCACCAATTACTGTTTCTACTTAGTTTACTTAAATTTTAAATATTTGCCAAAAATATGTTATGGGTAATAATGTATCATTTTGTTTACTGAACAAGCACAGTGAATTAATATATGTTGGTGTCAATCTCAGTTGTATTTATCTTTCTTAAGTAGAGAAACACTGATTTCCTAAAAGGACAAGTTTGGGGATGCCATTAGAATTTGAGCAGCAGCAATACTGAAACTAAGTAAAATTGTACACCTTAATGATCTAAGTGTATGTAATTATAACTATAACTTAAGCAACTAAGAGGTGAAATTCATTGAAAATGAAACAATTTCTTACCAAAGCCATATACATCACGGAAATGTTTGAACAATATATGCAGTAGCGCTAGAAAAATAAATTACGTCTTTAGGTAGAACTGGCTTTCGTAAGTAATGCTATTTCATTTTGAGGTCCCTCAAAATCTCAGCAGAGAAAGGATATTTTCCATTAAGCAAATTCTTTTCAAAACCTTCAACTCTAGCATTCTATTTAGATCTTGAAATGTCATAAAGCATTTAAAACTTAACATTTATGCAACCCAGTTTTAGAAAATGAAATGACATAAACATATCAAATTACAAACTTATCAAGTAGAGGCCTACCTTTATGCCTACTGCTGTTTTCTTAGCTTCTGCTTTTAATTTGGTTGCCCGCAAAATTGGTTTGGTTTTTTTATAATCCTGTTTACCTAAGAAGAAATAGTTTCAGACAATGAGTTGTGCTGATACACAATTCAAGTTCAACACTCATCAGAAATGCCAAAGAATGTTTAAATAGAGTAAAACAGGTACACAAAGCTGCAAAGCAGTTTCCTCATGTGATCATCATAAACTCATCACCCAAAGGTCAATTTCTACTCTTTTCCTTTTTCAGGAAGAAGATTCTGACAGACATCTTTGATGTGACAGGCAGTGAATGTCAAAAAGAAAAACAGAAAACAGATTACAACTTATTTTAGAGGATAAGTTTATAATGAAAAAAATAAGCCTGTTGGAGCACTTGAAAATATATTAAAAAATGAGGATATGTAACATCTGACTGACAGATAAAGTTAACTTTGTCTTCGTAATTAAAGAGTGATAGCTCATTATAAATTTATCATGAGTACATTAAGTATTCAAATAATCAATTTGAGAAATATTCCCTAGTTTTCTCTAAGAGACTAGAAAAGGAATCTGTAAATAATTAACTTTTAGTATTCTGAATTCATTAGGAAAATATATATTTAAATTTTGTTTCCTCTTAATAGAGAATAGAATAAATATTACTAGATACGAGATGTAGCATATATACATATAGTTATTAGTCTTAATCATTGATATCACATTTCACAGTCCAAAATGAACAAAACTGAATTAGTGTCACAAAATTTATTTTGTTGGTATACCATATGGTGACCTCACCAATAAGGTGAAAAAGAAATATTATACAGTATGGGGAATAAACACACTTAGCAACAAAAGTATTAACTACAGTAGTGTACTTTTTGATAACTAAACTCTTATTGGTATTCTGAATAGCAGTTTATGCCTATGTAATCTCTCTGGCTATTCTTGTTATTTTTTTCTTCTAGTTTCTACCTCATTCCCCTCCTTTTCAACAATCAATTCTTCTGTAATATTAGCATACATTTCTTGTATTTAAATGATAATTTCTAACTTTCATTTCTACATCTTCTTTACACTAAAGAAATCTAAAAGCAGTTGACCTAAGATGTATTATAAAATTTTAGTGGGCAATAGATTTGTTTCTCAGTGTGTTTGTTAATGATTCAAAGGTAATTTAAAAATTTCATATAGAGTTTTAGAATTAGAACTGGCTGATAGAAAAGAGTCAAATGATTGTGAATAATATAGAAATAGTATACTTGTGCTCATCATACATATGAAAGTTTTTGGCAGAAGGACTATGTATTATTTTTTAAAGGAAAAGATATATGCTCCTTTCTTAACTGCTATTTTATAGAAGTCATTCTGAATCCGTAAGCAGAAGCTTAATAAATATTATTTGATAATGGGGTTTAATGATCCAGAAATGAGCCAATTGTAAAAATGTATATCAAATGATCTAAATTTAAATCATGGAATATATAATATGCAAAAAAGTATTACTCAGACTCACTTTAAATTAGCAACATTTAATTTTGCTGAAAAAACCTTGACAAGTGTTCACTCTGATTTCACATTTCAGCAGTCAAATTATTCATGCCATTATTCCTGCTGAGATATAAACAGTTCAGAACAATGAAAGTGGTAACACATCAAATGCTTCCACTCAGGGTTATATAGACAGTTCCTAAAGAAAACCTAAAAAGAAATTTGAAGATTATATACTTGAAGACCTAAAGTTATTTCTTGTTTTAGTCAGTATATGTCCTATAATACTCTGAGCACAATGGAGATGAAAATTAATAAATAAGTGTATTATTTAATAGCATTTTTCATATATAACATTTTGGTTTACATATCTCTCAGAAAAGTCTCACATATAACTGTAAGAATCAATGTTAAAGTAAGAATTCATCACTGTATTTCAAATGACACGTAATTATTGGTGAACAATGAACTCTATTTCAATTCAACTCCTATATCTTCATACAGCATTCTTATAGATTTATATAAAACATAGGAATGTTTGGAACTATATTTATAATATATATTAAAAGTATTACACACTTGGTACTTGTCCAAACTGTGTAATTATTCCTAATTTAGTCTTCACCTCGAAGACTATGATATCCAAAGTATATACACTACAGAATTTGCTTTCACTCTACTGAGTGAAAACATTTACATGGCGTCTGTTAATTTCTTTGTAATACAATCTGGATCTTTTTATTTTCCCAAGTTTTCAACATAAAAATTTGTATGTCTTCAAGACAGACACCTATGACCACTTGACTGAAAAAATGGAAAATACAGAAGTCCTTATCTTCTAAGTTCTTTCACAGGAAACATAAACTAACATAAATACAGAGTCACATTTTCTTCAGCAAGTAACAGCTATTACATTCAGGTCTCAGTAACTAGTCATGAGTTGGGGATTATCTAGCTTAAAAATATTTTTAAAGTTGGATGTATCATTTTAATGTTAAAAAGTCTTTATAGAAGGCTCTTTAAATTAGATTGTTATGTTATGATTGCTATCCTTGAATACAACTCAAAAAGACTATGAAGAGGAAGCCTCTCTTGGTAGTTGCAGTTTGAGCTATATTCATTATTGTGTAGTTTACATAATATTGAAGAATATAAGAAAAACACAGTATTTGTGCTCTTGACTGGGAAGCAGAGCTAGTTGCCTAGTCAGTTTAGATTTCTCATGCCTGTAGGCAGACAGGATAAATGGGAAATCAAGCATTAGCTATCATGAATTATGCTTGTTATCTAGGATAAAATGCCTTATTGATACAAAATAAATGTCTAAGGAAGTATGGGGAGTGTCAGAGAGCTCCTAAGGGTAAAAACTATGGTCATTCCTATATTTCTGCCTAACTTTAGATTAATAGTCAAGGACTTAAAATTTTTGAAAATGGAGAATTTTCATGAAGGCAAAGACCTTTAGCAAACTGATAAATGTTAGACACAGAAGATTTGAAATACTATAGGAAGAAGGAAGTCACAAATTACAACTGCTACAACCAGCTAGAGAACTGAGTAGCAGACAGGATCTCTACTTTGTCACTTGGTCCTAGAAAGTAGTAACTATTTGTCCTACATAACCAAATTCCCTATAAAGTCGCAATTATAAGAATTTTTAAAATGTTCTTTCCTCTTCCTTTAGGCTGGATCAAACTAGAACCAAAACAAATAAAACAAACAAGACCATCTTTTAAGATCCCCTGGATTTAGAGAATAATAACAACAACTCAGTCTTGGATGAGACAGGTATCTGGTTAGTGGCTGAGGATGCTGGAGCAATCTACAGATGCTGCTCAGGATTGTCATTATAAGTGATAGAAATCTAATTATGAGAGAAAGAGAGACAGAGATAGAGAGTTATAGACAGAAACAGAGAGACAGAGGTTCTAGTGAATAGGACAAGAACTAGGGCATGACTTGATGTAAACTGGAGTTTGACTCTAAATCATTATCTCTTTCAATCATCAGTTTCTGTTTCTTATTACTTCTCTGGAATAATGACTATTTCCATCTCTGGCTTTACATATTCTAATAATAAAACCAAAATAAAATGGATATGAACTCTTTTCCCTAGGATCATTTAAATCATTTTTATCATGCACTTAAAGATTACCTATCAGTTTTCTTCCAAATACACATAACTAAGATTCACTCAATACAATATACATACTCCCAATTCAAGAGCTGTAGGGCTGGGGATATAGCTCAGAGGCGTAAGCGCCTGCCTGGCAAGCACAAGGTCCTGAGTTCAACAGTACAAACAAGCAGTAGCTTAAAAATTTACACCTGAAAGCACATGATACCAGCAGAAATTTCTCCTTCAAGTTTTAGATGGGAATTCATATATATATA
>NW_004524710.1:4998182-5002225 GCF_000260255.1 Octodon degus | reverse complement strand
AACTCAAGGAACTATTAAAGATAGAAAGTAATAGTTAAAAGGTACATTAATGCAAAGGAACTCAAAACTTAAGTCTGAAATTTTTAATAGCAAAGGCAAAACCACAAATATTCATAAGTTTTATTTGTATCTATTTTCAGACAGACTTCATATATGTTTCTTAAACAAAATACTTTCAAAAGCCATTTTAAGCTATAATTTCAACCAGCAGATATTTCTGTGTTAAAAGTTTATTTGCTTATGTATCATTTTGTAAGAATACAACTTATTTAAGCATGATCCCTGTTCCTATAAAGAACCATATATTTAAATAAATATAAAACATCTACTAAAGCATATATTAATGTATAGATACAAAAACATACATGAATATTATCATAAATATTTTAGTACCTCATTATTATCACTCCTTATATTACATTATTTAAGGTAGTGATAAAGTAATCTGTATACTCTCCTCAATTCAATATAAAATCCATATTTATGTCAGGAATTATTTCATATTTAAAGGAATAGCTTTGACTATGGCATTGTTTTATATAGCTGTTTCTTTAGTTTAATAAAACAATGGGTACTTTGGTTTGGGCTTTCTCTGTAGAATTCTATACCTTTCCCCAGAAACTAGAGTGCACCTTTGTCCTTGGTAGATACTGCTTCTCAGGCTCATTATCATGTGACTATCTGAGTATTGTTTTATAAATGTCCATTTTTCAGAAGGTCACTGATTTTTTTCCTTTCCCAATAGTCAACTTTACACTAGCCATATTCATTATCATCTTGCGGCAGCACTGCTCTTCTTCTGCCTTTGCTGCTTTAAAAATTAATGCACTGTTATTTTCTGAATACTGCATAAGCTGCTTATGAGTACATTATGCTATCAAGCAAGCACATGCAGAAAAGCTCCCTAAACTGTTATTCTTTCAATGAAAATACAGCTGGTTCTGCTTCAAAGGCACATCTTTTCACCTGCAAATGGACTTGCTCCTACACTTATTCCTCAATTCATTGTCTTTTATTTGTGTCTGGAAATCTTTAATTGCCTTTAATTAGAAAAAAGTAAATTCACTGCTTTAATCTTGCAAATACATTCAATCATAATTCTGTCTGGGATGAATACCAAGTTCTATTCACTGTCTGATCTCTGTAACAAAGATATATAATTTATTGTCCATTTATATAGACCACATTAATTAAGATACAATAGAAAAGCAGGGAGATAAGAGTCAAAATATTTGAAAAGAAAAATTTGCAATCTAAATTTAGTTACTCAAATGAATTATTGGAAGATGAGTTATTTACAACATTGCAAAAATACTGACAAATAGTATTTTTTAATCAACAGCAAAGACTTTTATATTGCCTTCAACATTTTTAGAAGACATTTTCAGTAGCTTAAAATCTTTGTTTCCACACCTAAAACATTATCTGCAATCTTACTTTTCTCATATTGCCAAGATAACATATAAAATCTATGAACATTTTCTGTAAAATAATTTCCCATATAAATGCAAATTTTACTTAGTATATTACAACTATACAAGTGTAAAAGGCATTATAAAATAAATGTCAATAGTCATCCTTAGGGAGCCCCCTATGTCAATAAAAAAAAATGGTCTGTCTTTTGATATCTTCAAGATAAACAGAACTGCAAGTGCTCACAAAAAATACCTAATTAAAATATTAATCAATCAGTTTGATTAGAATACAATTATTCAATACCAGAAACAATAAAAATGGATCCTGTGGATTATCACCAACTTAGTAAAATTATATATGTAAGCAATTATTATAACATGTTTCCTGACAGGAAGAAAAAGAAATATTATCTAAAATGGTGAAATTTACACAAATGAATTACTCTGAAAATTGAAAAATGGAGTGCAAACCACAAAACATGAAAATCTCATGCAATTTTTATAAATTGTAATAATATCACAAATATACTCCTACAAATGATTATTTTTCAATGCCTAGATAGAATGGCTTGGCATTACTCATAAATGAAAAGTGACATCGTCATTTAACATTATATACAGAAAAACACTCAGCTTTGTGCTGTTGCAGAGTTAAATTGGCAAGTTGTTTATGAGTTACAGAATATGCCCAAGAAGGGCATATTAAAAATGCTACACAAGCAATAACTTACATATGGAGATGAAATATAGTTAAATAGAAGATACTATAAAGGGTATCAATCTTTAGTTTGCACTTAACAAATATTACACCGAAAATGCATTGAAGTAACTGTTTACAAAGTACGCTTGACAATAAAGCAAAATCAAGAGAAAACCACAGAAATGATAACAGGAAAGAAAACCATAAGCCTCAGAAAAGTTCTAGTACATGTTTCAGTAAGTTTTCAGGTTAGTAAACAACACTGCTTATTATTTCAGGAGATATGACAGAAAATTAATATAAATCAGCAATATTAAACAAAAGGTAGATTGAATTTTAAATTCTTATAGTTAAAGGAGCTGATATTTGAGCAAACGTTTGTCAGGGAACTTCTAGGAATAACAGCAGTGATGAAAACACAATTAGGAGGACCTTCTGCCTTTAAGAAATTTTAAATTTCAGATATAAACAAAAATTATATGTGAAAAATGTAAAAAAGAAGAATATATGTGCTAAAAACTTTTATAGTTTATATTTCATCAGCTCAAATGTGTAAAATAGAGAATAAATGAAAATAAATAGAAAACTTAAAATTTAAAGAATAAAAACAAATAGTCCAAAATTGTAAAAGAAAAACTAATGTGGAGACCAGCAAAGAACAGTAACTACCCCCAAAAAATACAAAATGATTCAGGATGTCTACATTTTCACTCACATTTAACTTTGTTTGCTTAAAGCTAAGATTCTTTTCTACATTGCAAAACATGAAAATGTTATTTTAAAATACAAAGTAAAGGAAAAATAAAAACTATTAAAATGTTACACAAAAAGTGATTTATCAATATTAATATAAAAGAAAAAACTAAGAAACTTTGTAACTACTTTATAAAAAGGTTACCACAACGCAAAAAGGAGAAAGAAATATGTAAAAAGTTACAAATGTTAACCAAAAAACTCTACTTCAAGTCATCTAAAGCAAAAATGGACAGAAAAGAACTGCAAGAATTGCAAAATTTACATAGAGGACTTTTAAATTTTCCCTTCTTGAAAAATAACATCTAATCCATCACTACAAAATAATTTAAAAACCAAAATTAATAGAACTAATATTATAGCCAAATATTAGAAAATACTCCTTTCAAGCAGAGAGGGAAGGTAAACAACATGGGCTATATACTAAGTGGTAGAGTAAAGGAGGAAAGCTTAATATTGAAAATTGCGAGAGCCGGCCAAATAGCTCAGTGGATTAAAGCACCTGCAAGCAGGCGCAGGGGCTGGGAGTTTGATCTCTGGGCCTGCCATGCCGGCCCCGCCCCAGAGCACACTGAGATGGCAATTGAGATTGGGCTAGGTTGTATGCACCTGTAATCCCAGCTCTTAGGAGGCTGTAAACAGGAAGATCAGTACAAGTCCAATCTAGTTGTGAAACCTTGAACACCCTGTAGACCTTTCCCTAAAATACAGGGGAAAAAAGTAAAGAAATTTGCTACCATATAGAAAATGCCCTGAAACAACAACATAAAAGTTAAAAATCAGCTCAAAGAAACAAAAGGAAAGAGGTTTTTGCATCCAAGTGAAGTTATCAGCTTATGGTACACTTTTAGGTTTTATGTAAGCTTCATGGTAATCGTAAAGAAAAAATATCTAATTATATCAATATAAAGTCATATTTCAAAGGAAATTAGCAAAAAAGAGGGGAAGAAATATAAAACACATAAAAATAACAAAATGTAAGAGTAATTCTTTTCATATCAATAACTTTAAAAGTAAATAGATTAAACTCACCAATCAAAAAATAGAGTAATTGAATGGATTATAAAAAGATCCAGTTTTTTTATCATATCATGTAGGGACTTAAAGTTCAACATATCAATACTTGATGAAAAATACCTGTTCCTTATTATGCCTAAGATGTTTGAAATGCTATC
>NW_004524710.1:4992487-4997394 GCF_000260255.1 Octodon degus | reverse complement strand
TCTAATGCTGTTTGTAAACAGGATCACAAGTCCGCATCTTGTACAGCAATTAACCACTAAGAAGAATATATGTAGTGTATTATTTGTTGAAACTGTACTTCTGATTTGATTTGAAACTGTCTCATTGCTATCTGTTTATCAATAAAACTTTGAAAAAAAAAGATCCAGCTATATGATGATGAGACTCTTAAAATTTAATGACACACACAGGCTGAAAGTGAAACAATAGAAAAAGATATTTATGACTATTTCACACTTGGTAAGCAAAACAAGAGCAGGTGAGGACAGTTATATTGAAGAAATTGACCTTAAGTGAAAACAGTCATGAGAAACAATAGAAATGATTATGTAATGTTAAGTGAGTCTGCTAAACAGGAGACACAACAGTTACAAATATGTACATTTATCCTGCAGTATTTGCAGGAGAATGTATCTAGGACCCTCTGTAATCGCCAAACTCTATGAATGCTCGTTTCCCTTGTACACAGTGGGATGTATTTGCAAATAACTTACATATCCTCCTGTATACTACAAATCATTTCTAGATTGCCTATTGTACTTAGTATCATATAAAGAATATATAAGTAGGTGCTACAATTTAGTGTTCAGAGAAAATGACAATGTTCAGTTTCTATGTAATTTTTCTCCAATATTTCTATCTATACTCTTAAAGTTAAATTTATGGATGTAGAACTTGTGGACATGAAGGGTTGCTGCACATGAAACCAGTGTCACAGGAAAAAGCATACACATACTAGTTCATGGAATTAAACAGAACTAGAAAGCAATATATGGATAGATCATCTAGTAACAAATCAAGAAGATATAAACAAAACTACAGACCATATATACCTAATGTTTTACACTAGAAATTATACTCAATAAGGCATACAAGTTCCTACTAATTTGTTTTTCAAGTTCCTACTAACGTTCCCAAGGATAGATCAAATGCTAAGCCATAAAGCAAGTTTTAACAGATTGAAGAAATTTGAAACTACTCAGAATATATTGTCTGAGTAAAGTGGAATTAAACAACAACAAGAGCAAAAACAAAATGAGAAAATTCACAAATATATGGAAATCAACTACTCTTTTTTACCTTTTTTTTTTTAGGTACTGAGGATTACACTGCACTTTCCAGGCAGGTGCTTATGCTGCTGAGCTATCTATCCAGACCCAGCTACTCTTAAACCATCATTAAGTCAAAGAAATATGAAATAGGAAATTAGACACTATGAGACAGATGAAAATGAAAATACAATACACCAAAATGTTGAAATGTAGCAAAGGTAGTTTATATAGTGTGAATTCCATGTTCCCTCTGAAAGTTAATCCCAAATTCATATGTTGATGGTATGTGAAAGTTGAACATAACACAGGTAACTTGAATTATATAACATTATTAGGTGTTATAATGACATGATTGAACTGGTGGTTTTATAAGAACAAGAAGAAAGACTGACCTGACATATGGTTTGTCTGTCTTGCCATGTTGCCCACTACTGTTAGTGATAAGCCTTTTATGAGCTCTCAATGCCATGCTTTGGGGCCTACTAGCCTCCATAGCTGTGAAGTAGGAAAATCCCTCTTCTTCATATACCATAAGATCTCATGTATTTCTGATATAGCAACAGACTGTAGACTGAGACAGTAATACTAAGAGAAAAGTGTTTATTAAGATAAACACAACCTATAAAAGAATCCAAATTAAATAACATAACTTTATACTACAAGGAATTAGAAAATGAACAGATAAAACACAAAGTTAACAGAAGGCAGGAAATAATAAAGATCGTAGGTAAAATAATGAAATAAGGAATAGAAAAATTTAATACAACTGAGTAAGTTTTTAAAAGACAAAATTCACATATTCTTAAGAGTAAAAAAGAGAAAATTCAAATGAATAAAATCATAAATGAAAGCAAAAATTCAAATAAGTAAAGTATAAATAAAACCTCAGACAATACAAATAACGTTTCAGAAATGAGAAAGACCATAATGGATCACTATAAACAACTACATGCCAACAAACTGGGTAACCTAGAATAAATGAGTATATACCTAGAAATATATAATGCAGAAAGAGTGAATTAAAAATAAAAAGGTGAATGAAAAAGAAGACTGAATCAGTAATCAGAAATTTCCAAAGAAGGAAAGACCAGTTCCAACTGCCTTTATAGCTACTTTTTGCCAAACATTTGAAAAATAATAATACCAATCCCCCTTAACTTTGTCCAAAATATTAAAACAATGAATTTTTTCCAAATTCATTTTATGAAGTCTACATAACTGGATTCCAAAGCCAGTAAAGGACATCATAAGAAAGTAAAACTAATATTTCTAATGAACATTGTCACAAAAATCCTCAACAAAACTTCAGCAACTCAAATTCAATATTCATTAAAAAGATCATTCATAATTACAAAATTGTATTTATCCCTGGAATGTAAAGATGGTTTAACATATGACAGCACTTGAGATAATAGTGTTCTATGAGACTGAAGAATTAAAAATAACATATTTATTTCAACAAATACAGATAACATAACTTACAAAATTCAAAATCATTTCATGATAATAGTTCTCAACAAGCTGGATATAGAAAGAACATATTTCAACAGAATAAAAGTCATATATGATAAACCAACAGATAACACTGTACTCAAAGTTAAACTGAAAGTATTTACTCCAACACATCCTCGAACATTTGCTTCAACATTCTTGATTAGCAAGGATGTTTCAATCTCACCATTTCCATTTACATATTATTAGTTCAATACATTTAGCAGGAAAAAAATGTAAACTTTCCATTTAGAACTAAAAAGTCAAAAAATCTCTGCAAATAATACGATCTTTTATATAGAATCCACTGTAGACTCCACCAAAAAGCTATTAGAATCAGTGAATGAATTCTGTAAAGAAGTACATGTGTAAAATCAGCACAAAAAAGTCATAAATACATTTCTATACACTGAGAATGAACTTTCTGAATAAGAAATTAAGACAGTAATCTCAGTTATAGCACCAACAAAATTCCCAGAAGTGAATTTAACCAAAGAAATAAGGATGTGTAAAGTACACTGAAAAGCAAATCCTGATAAAATAAATTAGGGGTTCAATGCCCAGGCTTGCCATGCCAGCCCCGCCCCAGGGTGTGCTGAGATGGCAATTGAGACTGGGCATGGTAGCACGCTTCTGTAATCCCAGCTCTTGAGAGGTTATAAACAGGCGGATCACTACAAGTCTGATCTAGTAGTGAGATTCTGAACACCCTGTAGACCCTTCCATATATACAAAAAATAAAATAAAATAATAAAATAAATTAGAACAGATGCAAATAATAGGGAATATCCCATGTTTGTAGGTTGGAAGAATATCATTGAAATGTTCATGCCACCTGCCCAAACCTAGCTACAGATTCAGTACGCTATTAATTCCTAATGGTATTTAACACATGAGAAGAAAAGACAAGGCTGAAAAATTAAATAAAACCATAAAAGATCTTCAATAGTTGAAATTTTGAGCAAGATAAAAATGGAGACATCACATTTGCCAACTTCAAAAATATATTGCAAATCTATGGTTATCAGAATAGTACAGCACTAATATAAAATCAGACATACAGATTTGTGGAACAGAACAGAAAGTTTAGACATAAACTAATACACGCATGATCGGCTGATCTTCAGTGAGTATGCCACGACCACACAATGGGGTAGGTAGTTATTTCAACAAATGGTTTTGGGAAAACTTGCAAGAGAATGAAAATGGTAACTTATGTTACACATACACACAAAGAATCAAATCAAATTTAAAGACTTAAGCATAAAACCTATTATAAAACAGTAGAGAACACTGGGAATAAGGTTGTTATTGTTTCCTGGATGTGACACTAAAAGTATATGTAATAGAAGCAATTCTTTTTTCAAAAAAATAAGTGGGACTACCTTTAACTTAAGCGCATAGAAAACTTTAAATAAAATTAAATGGAAACCTGAAGAATATAAGAAAATATTTATAGCAATGTACTTTAAAAAGTCAATGACAAGATATAAGGAACACAACTCAGCAGCAAGAAAACAACACCAAATAAACAAAGGATCAGAGCTTACTTTTTCCTAAAGAAGTCATAAAAATGACAGACTGGCTCATGAAAATGTGATCCCTCACTCTCATTCATAGGGAAATATAAATAAAGCCACAATAAGATATAACCTCACAATCATTAAGAGCTATTATTACAAAAAAGATAACAAGTGTCAGAGAGGGTATGAATGGAGAATGAGGAACTCTGTAACCTGCTGCCAAAGCCATTTTGAAAGATGTTATGGGGGGTCTCCTAAATATTAAGTATTGAATTACCATGCGACCCTCCAACCCGTCTTTGGTTTACACCCAAAAGAATGAAAATGAACACTTTGTAGAAATATCTTCAGTTCTATGTTCATATAGCATCATTCACAGTAGCGAGAATGACAAGGGCACTAGCATATGATATGACAATATGAGGAATACGTGTATATGTCTTTATGTATGTATTAAGCATTAAAAAAGGAGATTTTACCAACTGGATAAGCCCTATGGGGACATTATGCTATGTGAAACAAATCAATTACAGAAAGAAAAATACTATATATTGAATCCAAAATAAAGTCAAATACATGAAAAGGAAAGAACAATGTTGGTCAATATCAGTGAGAGGAAATATGAGTGTCAAGAGTACCAAATTATAGTTCTGTAGTGTGAATAAACCTAAAAGATTTGACAGCTGAATATCATAGTTAAGAATAATATAAAAATTGTTAAGAATGCATTGTTTTAGATACTTTTAGTATACAGAAAGAGGTAATTATGTGGATTACACTTTAACTGGCTTGCCTAAACAAATTATTTTGTTGTTTGTTCAT
>NW_004524710.1:4979730-4992047 GCF_000260255.1 Octodon degus | reverse complement strand
TTTTTTTTTTGTGGAACCAGGGATTGAACTCAGGCCCTTGCGCTTGCCAGGCAAACACTTATTCTACTGAGCCATCTCCCGGGCCCCAAATGCATTTTTAAAAATAATGAAATACATGACTACCATATTTCAACAACATTGTTTTTTACTCTCTACTTCCACTGCAAATTCTTTGTGTATTCTTCAGTTACTTGACAAGTTATTCTTTATTAATTTACGATGTTTTCTTTTCCAAAACATAATACAGCTGGGTAGAAAGTGCATAAAGTGAGAGAGAAATGACTGGAAAAAGGAATGTCATCTTTTGCCACTAAGCAATTTCTAATTTATTACTTTTTCACCAAGGAATGTTTCATGGATATTGAGTCTTTAAACTGTGAAGATCTTGCCTTGTGATCTAGTACATGAGTATTCTTTCTAAATAAATATTTCATGTATTCTTTTTCTTATTTTTTTAAATTTTTAATTAATTTATTTATTTGGTACAGGGTCTTGCTACACAGCTTGAACTCGTAATGATCCTCCTGTCTCAGTTTCTGTAGCACTGGGATTACAGTCATGTGCCACCATGCCCAGTTTCAGTGGCTGGCACAGCATCATGGAATGTGGTACCGGGGATCAAACCCTGGTTCTTGTGCTTTCCAGGCAGGCACTTAGACCACCGAGCTATCTCCCTGGCCCTTTCATGTATTCTTGATAAGAAAACTCTTTCCCAAAGCACTCCATGAAACAGATAAATTTCTAAGTGGGCTTTTCTCTAGTTCAGTATTTCTCTAACATATTGCACACCCCATCATCCAGGTATGTACTTTGTAGCCTTAATTCCATGCCCCAGGTCTTTTTATATCCAGTCTTTTCTCTAAGCTTTCATTTATGATCCCTGAAGAATTCTCTTACTTTCTAATCCACTCATTTCTACATGAGAAAGAACATATGTTCTATTTTATTCAGCATATTTAATGAATAATTCTGAAGTTATCACAGTATTCACATGAAGAGTAAAGATACTCGTGTGTGGTGGTGCCACCCTGGAATCACACTGTGTCAGAGGCTGAGGCAGAAGGATCACCACGAGTTCAAGGCCAGCCTGGGCTATGTAGCGAGGCTCTATCAAAAAAAAAAAAAAAAAAAGTAAAGAAAAAATTTTTACATAAAAGCCGTGATTTAATAAATGATACTAGCAATACTGACAGAATTAAAACATCTAATATTAAACTAGTAAATGTATTTCATGTTTATTAAACTAGTAACAATATAAGGGCTTTGACAAATCATAAACAAAGCGTGTGTCTTCACTGGCTGTTAGAGAGGGCTATTTCCTTTTTGTTCTTAAAAGCTCTATAAAGCCTTTTTCTATTCATATATTTCTGTTCATTGTGTACATGAGGAAAATTTATTTCTTAATATCATCTATATTTTTTCTTTATCTTAATTCACAGCAGTGTGTCAAAAGAAATTCATCACTTACCAATCTGTTTTCTGTACTGATCAACAGGAAGTTTTGTAGTGGATGCATCTTTTCTACCCATTTTTGATCTCCAAAATGCCTTCTGAAAAGAAGGAAAAGAATTATAATGAAATCCTTTAAAAATACTATCTACAAACTTCAGGAATAATTCATTCCTTAAAATTCATTTTTAAAGCATGTGTAAAAATGCCTTTGGCTTATTCCCATTAGAAATTCATAAAGAACACAAAATTATTTCAAATAAATTATCAAGGATACAATTGCTGGTTATTAAATTCCCCAATTATTTGTTCCTGGGAACATTCATTTTCATCAAGAACTATCAATGCACAGCTAAACCACACTGTACGAGTACATTATCCGTAAGTGTGAAAATCATGCATTATTAAATGATAGGCACTGGAAGGCCAGCCTGCTCGCAGTGCTGTGATTCTTTCCAACTACCTACTAACTTGTGCAGGAAAGGAAGGCTAATGTTTGAATCTCCAGTATTTTTTAAATGACATTTGAATCTTCTCATTTTTAAATGACATTTGTAGCTAAAGTGCAGAAATTTTGGTTCTCATTCTGTCTCTCTTAAAGAATAAATACTATCATTTATTAATACAATCATGCTTACTACATTGTAGGCACTACTTGTTTAATCCTCAGAGTATTTTTCAAATCCTGTTATCTTGATTGAATTTAAATATTCTAGCAGAGCCTATAATCTGCTCACCAAATCAATACTCTGTTTTGCTTCACTATTATACTCTATTTCATAGCCTTAATTTAGATTGATAACTGAGTTCTTATCAAAAGAATTTGAATGGAAATGATATGCCACTTTCAAACCTGAGCACTAAAAGTTCTCCATGATAATCCTATATTCTTCTTTCCTTTTCTAATTGACTAGAAATAAGCCCCCAGAAAACCTGGAAGATGCATTTGTAGAAATATGGAAATTTATTTAGTCTGGAGGTAAAAGACAGTATTTTCACTAATTTGTTTGGCATACTACTAACCAACTATGAGAAAGTAATGAAATTATATGTAGCTGACATATTCCACATTTTTGATTTGTTACAGATACAAACATTTGATACAAACACTGGAACCCCAAAATTGTCCCTTATTTCTTTGAGTAAGGTGTTGTAAGAAAAATATAAGGTAGGGCAAGAACTGATCAGTCCACAAACAAAATATAAAAGAATAATAGGGGCTGGTGAGATGGCTCAGTGGTCTAAAGCACCTACTTAGAACAAGCTTAGCAAAGCACAGGGACTGCGGTTCAATCCCCCAGCACCACATGCCAGCCAGCCCCGCCCCGTGGTGGGCTGAGCTGGCCACACACACACACACACACACACACACACATAAAAATAAAATAAAATAAATTTAAAAAAGAAAAAAAAAAGAATAATAATTGACAAATGAATGTTAGAAAAGCCACCAAATAGCAATAAACAAAATTGAAAAAAAGCTTTAAAGAATACAGACCATTAAGATTTCTGGGGGCGGGGAGACATGAAAGGCGTTACTGTATCACCTGAGCCTGTTAGCTCACTTTACCTCAACGTAGACCTTATTGAGGGGTGGATAAAGAGTTCTGCATTGTTAAAACAAAGCTAATACAAGAATGATATCTCGGAAAGAAACTGTAGGGCAATTTTTATACGTGGAACTTTCTAGAGATGGTGAGCAGATTGGTAAAATTTGAGGGAACTACATTTACCAAGAAAGCAAAAACTAGGGCCAGCCAGATAGCTCAGCAGACTAAAGCAGCTGCTTAGGCAGACGCAGGACCTGGATTTCATCCCTGGCCTGCCATGACAGCCCCACTCCTGGGGTGCGCTGAGACAGCAACTGAGACTGGGCATGGTGGTGTGCACCTGTAATCCCAGCACTTGGAAGGCTGAAAACAGGAGGCTCACTTAGAGTCCACTCTGTGTAGTGAGACCCTGTGACCCTGCACTAAATACGTCAAAAAATAAAAAAAAAAAAACAAGAAAGAAAGAAAAAAAAGAAAGAAAGAAAAAGAGAAAGCAGAAACTTAGCCTAAAATGTCTGTGAATGAAAACCAACCCTTGGGCCTCTATTCATAAATCAATAAGTAGCATACCCCAAAGAAGACAAACTCTGTAGTTTGTACTACCCACTAAAAATACAAAAAATTATTTAGTTTATTTGGTACAGGGTCTCACTACACAGCTCAGACGCCTACTGATCCTCCTATCTCAGCCTCCTCAGCGCTGGGATTACAGGCATGTACCACCATACCCAATTTTTATGGTTAGCACAGCCTCACCGCTTTTGGTACAAAGGATGGAACCCAGGTCCTAGTGCTTGCCAGGCAGGTGCCTAGACCACTGAGCTAACTCCCCAGCCCCATGTACTATCCACTTTTTGCACAGTCAGGAATAAAGAGCCATCCAAAGGATAAAGTTACAGAGAGTAGTAAGTAACAAAAGAAGTCCCCTAAAACAACTACAGTTAGGGTATTAGCAAGAAATTTCTGTTGGTAAGGTTGTGGAGGGGTAGGTAACTTTTAATCTGTAAACCTCAGAGCCATATGCCAACTTAAGAGAGTGCTGTAAACTGGCTGTGGATGCAGTAGACAGGAAATTCTATTCTGTTCCTGGAGAAAATGGGGAAAAGGGCATGGATCGCTATTTTAGTGACAGAAAGGTGAACAATAGCAAGACCTTTGGCTGTTCACTAAAATATATATTTCCCCTTGAGCACACTGGTCTACATTTCAGTTTCCTTGGATGCTATTTGAGAGCACATCACTAATTCTGAACTAGGAAATTCTAAAACTGAGCTATAAGATGGAGAAGTGGAGACGACCTCCATGGTGACTTAGGAAGTCACATGATATGGACAGCAAAGTAGACCTTATGACAGCCTGGATTCTGAATCAGTGCATGGAATAGAGCTGTTTCCCTCTTTCATACTACTGTGAGTTAAAAATCAAACATGTATCACTTAAACCATTCTGCATCTGTCACATTTACTTGTTATAGTACAGGTATTGCTCCAACTAAAACAAAGCTGTATAGATGTGTCCATATACATTGATACAATTATCAAAGTGCAATTTTCCTAGTAAGTACTATTAATCTAATGCCAAGTGTATGTAAAATCTGTTCAGATTTAACTACACTATGTATCTATCCATCCTCGGAAAGATAGTAAATGCTGATCCCACCCAACACAATAAAAGCCTTCCCCAATGATAATTGTTATGTAAAAAAATTTATGGATGTTTTAAGACAGAAGTTAAATTGAATAAGCCACATAAGTAACATAAATTTGACCTTTAAGAAAGTCAAAAGTTCACCTATTTTTAATTAAAATAACCTTCAGCATAATAGTATCATAGTAGTATCTAAGAATGTAAAAATAAGAATGACAGAAAGTCAAATAAATTAAGTCCCTAACTCTAACAAACTCTGTCTTAATTACATCTAAGATGATAATCATCCTTAAAATTTTACAAATGTCGAAAATATTTTCCTATTCTATAGGTTGTCTCTTCACTCTGTTGGGGTCTGTGTACAATTCCCCATGATGAATGTGATTGTCACTTTGGAGAAACATATACCAAAAAATACTCTAAATAATTTTATAAATGAAACTAAGACATCACACCTAATCCTATAGTCTCACTTATTGTAATTTCAAACATTAAAAATAAATCTGTCAACACAAGTAACATAAATAATGTCAATAGATATAATTTATTCATATAGCAATTTCATTTGCATAGTGTTTGCATTTATTAATTGTAAAGTAGAGCTGTTATTTTAATCTTAATTGTGTGGAGATGGAAATATATCATTCCATTTTAGGACAGGAGTTAAAGTGAATATACAACATAAATAACATAACAATTTTAGTTTTGTTCTCTGTCCTTGTGGAATATGCTTATCTTTGTTTATTAATAAAAGCAAATTATTAGTCATCTGCCAAAATGGTTACTCACTGTGTTTCCCTCTCTACTTCCTGGTCATTTAAACCAAAATCCCAAGAGAGATAACACTTTAGAGTCTAGTATTTTTATTTGTTGATACCTGTAGTAAATTAAGAAGAGATCCATTGAAAATCTCTTATGTAAATTGAATTCTACTCATACGTAAATCTGCTTTACATAACACAATTATAACAAAAAGCAAGAGTAGCTAAATTTTTTAAGGTCCTATATATTATTAAACATATAATATACATTTTACATGTATAATAATCTCTATTAAAATCATTTCAACCAAGAAAATGCATTAGAGAGTTTTTTAATGTTTGCTCCCAATTATTTTAGTGATTTCTAATACCTACAATTTCAAAAATTTAATTTTGTTCTTGTATCTACATCCATTTCATCCTAGAATTCAAACAAAACATAGTTTACCAACAGTGAAACAAAAAAATGACGATAGAAAGCAGTTTCCAGAAATGACTTACATTTCATTAGCTGTAAAAAGAACAACATATGGAGGTGAAAAATACTTTACTAATAAACACATTGAAGGTATTTAAAATAATATAAAGAGATACCCATTCATCTGTACAGTGCAAACTGCCAGTGCCTCAGACATCTAGAACCTCTAAAGGGTTCTGACATTTCTTTGTTCTTCAAAGCCTTGCAGTAATCATCATTCAGTTCTATTGCTTTGATGCTTAGATAGCAAACTCCCAAGAAATCCAGGGAGACATTAGCACATACAGACGCAATTTCTAATAAGAGAGCTATTTGCATACATGATCAGCCACAATTTAAAATGTGTTGTGATAGATGAGGGAAGGGAATAACAGATTTACATTAGCATGTACAATACTAAGATTGTTTTCACAATTTAATTCCTCAGAGATTGTGTCTCATCACCTTCTTTCATAAAGAACAGGGTATTCCCTGAGGAGCTAACTTGTTCTCAGACCCAGCTACACTAAAATATGGATTAATAAGATAGTATTTATTATTTATGAATTTTGCTGTAGGAATGATTTCAGATTAAATCATCAGAGAAGTTTTTAACATTTTGAAACTTGATAACACATAGTTGAGGAAGAAGGAATGCTAATTTTATTTAATGGCTACATTGTGTATGAAAATAATGCACAGTTAAATTTTTAGTTAATTAAAATTTTAAACTTTGTAACTTTTAAGACTAAAGACAACATTTTTGTTTTTAGTATGCTTTCTTAACCTGAATTCAATACAGCATTTTATACCTGTATTTTTAAGCATCATATGTGACCTTTAAGCCAAAGTAGTGTTGTATTATATTCAATTGCATTCCAACCAAGTTATTTTATTGTTCACTTATACCTTTTTTATGAAATCCAGATAGAAAAACTAAAGAAACAAGAAACCCAAAGCCTTCACCTATGTCTCTACTTCCAGCAAAAGCTTTTAAATCCAGACTGTGACATTTAAATACATATCAAAACATAGGTTATTAAAAGATTCAACCCATGACCACAGAAAAATAATTATTTCCATTTTGGAGACTAAAAGAAAGATCCTCACTAGGAAAAATTCTTAGCTAAACATGAATCTACAACTAAGCAGAAAAATACTATGCCAGGATGAAAATTAGAACCACTTATGAAGTACAAGTTTATTCTAGATGTTAGAAATACGATGGTAAACAATGACATTTGTTCTTGGTCTTATGGAACATCCTCTTTTTCAGAGTACTCAAAGTTCAAAACTGTTTCTGCAGTTAGAACACCTGAATTATCCAAGTGGTGATATACTTCCTAGACATAAAACATTTCAGCACACAGAACCACCTATGATGGGAGTCGGCCCTTGTTCCCCACTCGTGTTACAGGGCACACTCAGTCTCCAGTGCCATGGCACCAACAGTCTGATTCACATTTTTATACACTTATTGACACTCTATAATTTTCTTTAAATGTCCTTTCAGTAATCCCCACTTGTAGAACCTTTATTTTAATAACATACACTAGGGTCATTTCAAAGAAGAATAACTCAGACCTTGCCTAAGAGGTGGCATACTTGGTTCTTATCTTCAAAGATAATTCTTCACATTTTCAAAAATGAAAGACAATAAGGAATTTGAATGTCTAATACTGTGAAATAGATGGTGTTCACCAATACAATATGAAAACAATATATTAAAAGCTATTTATACCAATTTATTAATATTAATTGATAGTGTATAATAAGTAAACATAAGTCTTACTTAGTATTCATGCCCAAATCACCCAAAAGCAAAATCATTTTTAGAAAAATTAAAGTTTTTCCTATGAACTATCATATTTCCCAGTATACTTTAAATCATACCTAGATTACCTGTGAACCATAAAGCAATGTAAATGCCGTGTAAATAGTGGTTATACTTTATTGCTAAAAGAATACAGAAAAGAAACAAGCCTATATATGTTCAATAGAGACACAATTTCTTTTGCTGAATATTTTTAATCTTCAGTTTATATCGATATACAAACCTTGCATAAAGAATCTTTAGGCTGATTTCAGAGAAACATCATCCACAAGAAAGAATAAATTCTTATATAAAACTACAGATTGATGGGTTGGGGAGATAGCTTGGCAGCATAAGTGGCTGCCTAGCAAGCACCAGGACCCGAGTTTGATCCCTGGTACTGCATGCCATGCTAGTCCAGAACCCCAGGTGCACCATTCCAGTCCTCAAATCAGGCATGTTTGAGCATGCCTGTAATCCCAGCACTAGGAATGCTGAGACAGGAAGATCACTATGAGTCTAAACTGCATAACAAGACTTTGTATCAAAAATAACGCAGAGTTAAAAGGTGTCCTTTTTAAGTTTTCAATGCATAAGTGACCAGTTTAGCTTACCTCTGCAAAGTTAATTTCATTTATAGCTCAAAAAAAGTATCCAAAAATTGAGTATGTGAAAAGATGATTTCTAAAATTTGATTAATGCAAACAACAAAAAGCTCACATGAAAAGTAACTGAATAGTAGCTATTCATGTAACCCTAGAAATCATGTTCTAGGAAGGAAATTTTTTTTGCTGGGACTCAACTTTCAGCCAAACCATAAAACTAAAATAAATTAACAAACAATACCCAAAGAACAATATTTCCTTTTGAAAATCAAAATGAGAAAATAAAAACAACCAAGAATGTGACCACTATTGCATACCATGTACAGTAAAAGACAATCATAGGCCTAAACAAAAAACTTTAAAAAGTTACTATGGAAAAAACAGATTATATTTATAACCCTGAAGAGGCAAATGTTTCTTAGAATGGAAATAATATAAACAACAGCAGAAAAAAATGAAATGTGCTACATGAAAGTTAATTTGTTCATCCAATGATACTAGTAAAAATAAATGAATTAAAACAGAAAATATTCACAATACTTATATTTTACAAAAAATTGCACCCAGAACACAGAGAATTATTAACAATATAAAGCATGTAGACCAATTTTTGAAAAAGTATAAAGAGTTTGAATAGAAACTTCAAAAAGGACAATATGCAAGTGATAAATAAGCACATAAAAATGTTCTTAACACAATTGGTAATTGGCAAAATACAAAGTAAATTAGAAAGAAGAAAACAACATTGCACATTCACTAGAGAGGTTCCAATAAAAAGATTAAATGCACACAACAATGGAGAGAATGGGAAGTGAATAGAGCTGCTGGTTGGTGAATAAAACCATGCAATAATTTCAAAAAATTATTTGACAGTTCCTTACCCAAGTAACTATGATCAATTGCACCCCTAACCTAAAGGTGATAAATAGATATAGCCACAGAACAGCTTTGCACAAGAAGGATGGCAGCAACCTTATTTGTCACAGGTAGAATTTGGTAATAACCCAGTATCAGTCCTTGTATTCATACACAGAAATGCTATCCTCTGAGGGGAATACAACTAAGAATGTGCAACAGTACAGATAAATCTCAAAAATACTACGCCAAGTGAAAGAAACATGGATCCTTTTGAGCCAGGCTAGATGGGCTTTTCAGTTTTATCTGTCCTTGGTATCAGAATGATGTCTGTTCTTTCCCTGGTACACAAACTTGAAATCATTATTACATAAAGGCTAAAACAAGAGGTGAGAAAATGCAGATGGGAAATTCACTCAAATCTATTACAAAATGAGTATCAGGAATGAGAGAAGATAGTAAGTAGAAAGAATGTGGAGTGCAAGGAAGATTTTTAATTTTTTTCTAGCATATATATGGGTTAAGAGATTGAACCAGGACCTTGCCCATGTTAGGAAGCCAGCAAGCCAAGAAAACCCTGTACCCCTGGCTGCATCCTTGGTCCCTTCCTTTTATTTCATTTTGAAAAATATTGCTCGGTTGCCTACAGTGGCCTTGAACTTGTGAGCCTTCCGCCTCACTTTTCTCAGTGACGAGGGTTATAGTGAGCATTACCACACCATGCTATTATTCTTTGCTTCTACTCTTACAACTTATGAATAAAGAAGGAAATTTGATTTGGTCTAAATAATAACTAGAAAGAGCCAATATAAAATGAAAAAAGATGTTAATGGGGAAAATGGCAGAGACTTCCCAGGGACAGAAGAGAAAGTGCAATGCAAACATGACAGAATAATCAAAGCAGACTACTTCCTCTTTATATATATATATATATATATAAATATATATATATATATATATATATATATGCAATATATATATATATATATGCAATATAAATTCTTTATATCCCTTCTGTGTAGTGAACACATGTACCTAACACTTTTTTTTTCATCCTTTCTTCTGTTGGCTAATTCCCTTGCCATTTGAGAGAGATCTATCTTCCTCTTTCCTGTTATCCATCATTTATTTTTCTCTGTATTATATTAGGAGTGTCTCATATAAGAGAAATCATGTGATAGTTAAGCTTATTATTATGGTCTCAAGGTGTATACATTTTCCTACAAATGACTCAAGTTCACCTTTCTTTATGGCAGAGTAGTACTCCACTGTGTGTAAATACATTCTTGTATTACCACAGTATGATGTCTTTAACTCTTCAAGGAAAACACCAAGAATGGAAATAAACTAGTTCAAATGGAATTTCTAGTTCACAGTTTTCTGAGGTATCGCCACATTGATTTTCATAATGGTTGTGCTAGTTTACATTTCCATCAACAATGTGGAAGAATTTCATTTTCCTTACAACTTCATTAGCATTTATTATTATTTGACTTCTTGATAATGGCAATTTCTGGAGTAAGACAGAATCTCAAGGTTTTGGGGTTTTTTGTTTTTTGGTTTTTTTGTTGTTTTTTGTATTTTTAGGGAAGAGTCTACAGGATGTTCAGGGTCTCACTACTAGATAGGACTCGTAGTGATCCACCTGTTTACAGCCTCCCAAGAGTGAGGATTACAGGCGCATGCCACCATGCCCAGTCTCAACAGCAGTTTCAGTGCGCCCTGGGAGTGGGACCAGCACTCATTATTGTTTTGATTTGCATTTCTGTTAGGGTCATTTATCTTGAACATTTCTTGGCGTATTTATTGGCCATTTGGATTCCTTCTGAGCAGTGTCTATTCATTTCACTGCCCTATTTTGTTTTTGAATTGGTCTTTATTTTAGGAGGTGTAATTTCTTGAGTTACTTGCATATTATAGGTATTAGTCCTTTGTCTGAGGACTAGCTTATAAATTTTTCCCTGTTCTGAACATTGTCTTTACATGCAGGTGTTGTTCTTTTGCTATGTGGAAGCTTTTAAATTTGATAGGACACCAGTTTTTTATTCTTGCTACTATTTATTATACAACCAGTTTTTTTGTTCAGAATGTCATTGCCTACACCAGTGACTTCAGGAGTCTTACCTATTTTTTCGTTCAGCAGGTTGAGTATTTCTGTTTTAATATTTCATTCTTTGATCCACTTTGATTTTAGCTTACTACCTGGATCTAGACTCAGTCTTCAGCTTATGGATAGTCAGCCTTCCAAACACCATTTATTAAAGAGGATACCTTTCCTCCAGCATATGTTTTTCTTCCCTTTGTCAAATATCAAAGTGTTTAATGTGCTTGGGGTTGTTTTTACATCTTCTACTTTGCTCCACTGAGACTCATATGTGTTTTTGTTCCAGTACCATGCTGTTTTTTTTGTTTTTTTAATCACTGTAGCTTGTAATATAATGTCCAGTTTAGGCTTGTGATGCCTCCCACTTTTGCTCTTATTAACCAGAATTGTCTTTGCTATTCTGAGTCTCTCCTGATTTTATATGAACTGTATGATCATTGTCTGCTATTCTGTAAATACACTTATGGTGTTTTCATTGAGATTGCATTAAGTTTAGATGTCAATTTTAGAGATACGGTCTTTTTTTACTTTTTGGTTCTGCCTATCCAGGATTAGGGGACCATCTTTTAATTTCTGATATCCTGTAGGACTTCCTTCTTCAAAGTGTTGTAATTTTAACTATAGAGGTCCTTGACTTCCACTGGTTAATTCCTAAACTGTTGATTTTTCTCAATACTACTCTAGATAGTATTTTGTCCTAATTTTTTCAGTGGGTTCATTATTTATGTACAGGAATGCTATTTATTTTTCTGTGATTTTGTGTCCTGATAATTACTGAATTTGGTTATATTTATTGTTCTTGGGGGGAAGAGTTACCAGAGATTAAATTCAGGACCTTGTGCTTTCCAGGCAGACACTTAGTCCACTAAGTGTCATTTAGGCCACTGAGCGAGCTCCCCAGCCCTGAATTTGGTTATTAATTGTAAACATCTTTAAGTGGAATTATTTGGGTCTTCTATGTAGAAAATCATGTCATCTGCAAATAATGATAAATTGACTTCTTTTTCTATATGTATACTCCTTTTGTTTTTTTTCTTTCCTAATTTTTTTTTTTTTTTTTTTTTTTTTTTTTTTGG
>NW_004524710.1:4972268-4979630 GCF_000260255.1 Octodon degus | reverse complement strand
GAACTCAGGCCCTTGTGCTTGCCAAGGAAGCGCTTATTCCACTGAGCCATCTCCCCAGCCCCAATAATAAATTCCTATTTTTTTTTTTTTTTTTTGGTAGTGCCAGGGATTGAACTCAGGACCCTGTGCTTGCCAGGCAAGTACTTGTTCTACTGAGCTATCTCCCTGACCCTCTTTCCTAACTTTTTATTGCTAATATTTAAAATACTTTGGTGGACAGTAGTGGTGACAGTGAACATCTACGTCTTGTTACTGATTTTACGTTGAAGGCTTTCAGTTTTTTTGCCATTCAATATGATGAGTATAGGGCCAGCCAAATAGCTCAGCAGATTAAAATGCCTTCTTAGGCAGACACAGCAGCAGGGCGTTCTATTCCAGGCCTGTTGTGCTGGGCCCACCCCCAGAGCCCACTGAGAGGGTGATTCAGACTGCGTGTAGTGGCACATGCCTGTAATCCCAGCTCTTGGGAGGCTAAATACAAGCAGATCACTATAAATCCAATCTATGTAGTGAGACTCTATAGACTCTTGCTAAAGGTACAAAAAAAATTTAAAAATAATATGACAAGTATAGTACATTTGTTGTACTAACATTTGGATTTGTAAATGGCTTTTCTACTACGAAGTAGTAGGAAAGATTATTTCCTAACTATGAAAGAGAGGGTAGATATAAATTTTACTGAGTTGAGGAAAAAGACAGGAGAAGGAGTGAGGGAAAGAGATTCATCTATATATATAAGCAGAATTGTCTGGAGAACTGTACTGTGCTTTTCTGCTGATCTATGGAAAGAAGCAGTTAAAGTTTTAATTTGTTTTGTCTCCTTTTTTCAATTATTTGTACTTTTTCTTTTCTTAATTTCTTATATATTTCTTTTTTTTCTTCTTCCAATTTTACATGCATATATCTGGTAATATGAATAACTGATTGGAAGTCAATACTATGTATTACAACAAATACTGTGAAACTCATTATTTGGTTAAGTGAAATTCTATATCACTTATAATTTTTTTGTTTTAATTCTAATTTGTGCTCTCTTTAAAAAATAAAATATTAAAATATAAAAGAAAGTTTAAGGATTTGAGTGCCTGAGATTGAAACTGAGCCTGTGAGGAATATAAAGTCCAAGGAAATGCTAGGATCAAAAGGATTTGGTAATCGTGAATCTATGGTTCCAATGGACTATATGAATGGAAATAATAATCAGTATTTCTTTCTGAGTGCTCACCTACTAGGTACTGGCACAGAAAATGTAGTCAGTCTAGGTAGGTCTCATATAGATTCTCCTGGGTGAGCATGAAAGAAGAGAAGTAAGGCAAAAACATTTAATAGTGTATCAGTAGTGAATGAGTAGATGCATCCTGGTGTCTAAAGCTGCAAGGAGTAAGAAAACAGGGTTTAATCAGAAAGCAGATCAATCTTTGTGCTTTGAGGCTTAGATGAGGTCATATAAACACACGAGAGTAAAAGTTTTAAAATATTGGAAAATAAAGAATCAGAGATGGATTATTATTATTATTATTATTATTATTATTATTATTACTGAAATGGATGGGTTTGGGCACAAAGTGACAATGATATGATGTATGTATATGCTAAATATGTGAATAGTTGAAGGAAAGAAATGATGGCCGGGTTTGGGCTTGAGTTCATAGAAAGATTCTGAATTAAGAAGACTGAAATGCTGGTGAGATAGTTCAACATTTAGTCAAGCACAGGGACTGGGGTTCAGTCCCTAGCACCACATGTCGTACCAGGCCCTGTCCCTGGGTGTACTGAGCTGGTCACCAAGACTGGATGTGGTGGCACTCACCTGTAATTCCATTGCTGGGGAGAATGAAAGCAGGAGAGTCACTAAGAGTTTGAACTGCATAGTGAGATCCTATACTAAATATACTAAAAAAGAAGAAGACTCAAAATGGAACCAGTAAAAGGAGAAGTAGAGGGAATTACAATCAAATGGAATGAAGCACAAACAAGTTGGATTTGTTTAGTTCTTTGTTTGTTTGTTTGGCTTGGCTTGATTATTTATAATATGCACAGAAAAGTAAATGACCTGGAAGTAGCAACAGAAGAATAAGATTACAACTAATTTCTTATGTCACAGTTATGTGTAAAAAGGAAAGAGAAAATGGTCTTTAAGAAGGCTTCAGGAAAATGAATCAGATTTGATCTCGAACAACAGAAAGAACAATCAATGAAGTTCTCAAGGAAGGTGATGTTCAATATATATATATATATATATATATATATATATATATATATATATATGATAGAAAGGTAACAGTGGAAGTCTGGTCCATGAAAAATCCAAGCATAACAAGGAGCACAGATGCTCTTAGAAAAATGTAAAGCTAAATGGGTCATTTTAGAAAGTGTGTAAAGAAAAAAAAACACAATGTTGTGATACCTTGATAGCTACCTCAGAACTGCCCCCAAATGGTCAGACCTCTCAGAAGTGAGCTGTGGCCTCAGTCAAGTAGGGACACCTCAGTCAAACTGGAAGGAGTCACCTAGCCAGAATCATCTCCTCATAGAAAAGCCTCAGATCGCATATCTGGTTTAGGCATGTGTACTCACCAGAGGTGCATGGAAGCTCTAGGTGAGCATTTGTCAACATGTGGACACCTATCCCTAGCATCAGAGTTGTGTGACATGGTTATCAGAACACAGATTCCTAGGTCCTATCACAGTCATACTGAATCAGACTCTGTAGTTAAGGCTCATAGATAACCTATTTAGTTTTGTTTTTCCACTTTCCAGGTGATAAAACTATTAAAGTTTGAGAAATATTGCTTTTCTTTTTAAGAAGCTCATATGTAACTTTGCATGCTAGC
Organism: Octodon degus; assembly: GCF_000260255.1. Taxonomy (NCBI): domain Eukaryota; kingdom Metazoa; phylum Chordata; class Mammalia; order Rodentia; family Octodontidae; genus Octodon; species Octodon degus. The sequence continues at coordinate 4,976,796 of NW_004524710.1, read as the reverse complement.
ATTTAAATAACTGCTTGGAGTAGGTGTAAAACTAGAGCAGAGTCTATGAGATCCTTCAGCTTATTCAGTGGTAGTGAGGCCTGACTGGGGAAGCATAACTAAATTCCAGAAACCTTTAATGATCATCTGACTTTTAATATCTTCTTTTGGACAGGCTTTCTTTTAATGCAACAGAAAGCTCTCGAAGGGGTTTGTGCAGCAGGAATCAAGTAAGATTAAAAAAGACTGAGAAGTTTGAAAATAGTTAATGGACTAGGAAAAAAGAAAAACCTCACTAAATTCTTAAAATAATCCACTGAAAAGCAATCCAGTAACCCAGCAAGTAAAACGGATGTGATAATTGTCACTTGACTATAAAATTTGGGAAACAACCCACCTGAAGGGATGTGATAGCAAAAAAAAGAATAAAGATAATGATGCTTTTCCACTTAAAGAATTCACTAAAATTCAAAATCCAAAGCCTTTCTTTAGAAACAGTAAGGTTATGGGAAGGGACAAGCAGGGAGTATTTTCAATAAGCAATAACTACCTGCCAGAGTTTTCACATTCAGGTAGTTGTGGGCCACACTTGGCAAAATACCAGGTTAGATTAATGATGACAGAGTTAACAGAAATAAGGTAAACAGGAGAAGAAGGTATGGTAAGGGTGGGGGAGTGTTAGAAATCTACAAGATAAAATGCCTGTAACTTCCAAGAGAAAACAATGCACTTGTTTTTTGAAACCTAATAGAATTAATTGGTCCAAACATAAATGTATTACAAATCCCTCAGCCCCCACCAAATAATCCCCACAAATATTTTACTTACTTTTATTTTAATGCCATTTTAATGCACAGATTGCTGTGGCATCTGGACACATGACATACTTGAAAACAACACATTAAATTTATACTGCCCAGAATAGACAAAAAGCTGCCTTGTGTGTACCATCAACAACATTCTGCATTGGGGGAGGGGTGCTGCATTAGCTGGGTCCTCTGGAATTATTTTTTATAATTCTGAACTGTGAACAAATATAAAAGAGGTAGAGACTTCAGATCTGAAAGGCTACCTAAGAGAGAAAATTTTTACTGAAATTCACAAATAGGAAAAATATTATTATTATTATAGTTCACCAAGATTTTGCTTCAGTAAAATAAGACATGCTCTCAGGTGATTGCACGTGTTATATTTCTGAAGGGAGGTAGGTTTGTTAGGATAGAATTGGTCAGTGATGCTTACTATAAGCTTCTAGTTATCAAATTAATAAGCAATTAAGCACATAATTACACTACCTGTTTAATAAAAGTTACTTTATGTAAACTGTTCTTGTAATAAAACGTTTTAAAGGTTATAATATGGTACCAAATAAATCAAACTCTTTGCCATTATCAAGTATTTCTATAAAAAGATGCTATAACACAGGTAGCTTTTACTACTCACACAAGAGCTTAGTAAGTCAAGAGGAATGAGAAAAAGCAAGAGTATATTTAGCTTCAACATTTCCAAGGTTGAGAAAGGACAGTTTCACATCCAGTTGAACTGTTAGCTGACACATCTTCAGACTGTTTGTTCTCGAGACAAGTAGGGGGTTACAAACAGAAAGTCACAAATCTGGAGTTTTCAATGTGTATAATCATTTCTATGGTATTTTAAGAGTTATATGAAAGCCAGCCATCACTGATTCAATTACTATATACATAATACAATCTTTACTTCATCTATCTAGTATCAAAAACCTATAGCCTAAAAGATGAAGAAAAGCAACAAGTTGTAAACAGAAACATCTCAGATAGCATCTACTTTTATTTCTATAATTCCTGAATAAATAGACATTCATTTTATCATGATTCTTTTATATGAACTCCCTTTTCTTGGTTTCTAAAAGAACATTACTGTGTTATTATAACTAGAAGTTTTTAATAAACTTCTCTGAAATAAAGATTTATTAACCAAAAATACTTAATTTCTCCATTCAGTACAAATGTTAAAGACATTTGGCAAGGAATTTCAAAATAATGTGTGTGTGTTCAGATTAAATGTTCTAATATACTCTGAATATATCAGATTTACTATTTATAACCAACTTTGACTAATTAAAACAAAGTTCACATTTTCATTTTTCTTACATACATTTACACTGAAATACACATTTTCATACATACATTTCATGAAAATACACATTTTCATACATACATTTACACTGAAATACACATGTCCAGCTCCTAAATATGGTAGTTTTATGATAAACTATTACAGTTGGGAAGTCTACATAAAAGCTTCTCTGAGTCTCTGTAAGTGGCCTAGCAGTCTTTAAGAGAGAGATTAAAAATGTCATGTCTCAATGCTATTTCTCCAATTTTTCAAAGTACATAAATTATCATCTCAAGGAGCCTTTATTTTGTATAAAATAGAGGAATGCTGACTTAGAAGTGTTGTAAAAACTTGGGATATGCATTTAATTAATAAATAAAAGATAATAAGACCTGGCTAAGGTGCCTGCTTATGTATGAGTTCCTAGCTTCAGACAAACGTGTTAGTAAGACTATAGGAAGGTGACCATATAACTTGCCATCCAAACTAAGACACTTGTGAGTGAAAGGAGGGTCCCGTCACACCAAGATAAGTGCAAAACAGGACCAATCTAGGACAACTGAGATATACCCTTGCCTCAACTATAAGGCACAGAAGGACAATTCACAATTGACTGTGGTTCCAATAGTTTTATTATCCATAAGGCATTTCAATACATGAATAGCAAATCTTCTTTTAGCATACTTAAGTTTGAAGAAATGGGTTACTATTCTAAACCATACCTGAATCAGCTATAAGAACACAACAACGAAAGGCTGTGCTATGAAGTGAACTACCCTTAGATATAAAGTCACTCTGAGGCATATGGCACTGTTAAGTACTCAGAATCCTAAAAATTCAATATGTGGGTTTTTAAGACTAGGCTCTCCTGATTTGTTTCCTTTGTATTCACTTTCCTCAGCCTCTGTAATAGGCACTTTTCGTGTTCATGTGTAAAACTCTGATGTGTGGTGTTCCCTGTAGCTCTTCTACTCCATATATTCTGCTCTTCTTGGATGGTTCATTCTTTCAAATACAGACCAAACACCTCTCTGCCCAGCATGGATTGTTTATACACACATACAACAGCATTCTCACCAAGCATAACCAACATAAATTTCTCATTTCTCCTTTAGTTGGCTTATTTTTTCCTACATCTCCCTCATCTTTTGTTCATTTGTTTGTTTAACTAAATTCGCAGAAATAGCACAAACCTATCACAGGAATAACACAAAAATAATATTCATTTTACTGCATGTTGTCCTAAACATACTAGGGAAGTACACTTGACCAGAAGGCAGAAAGCTTTAGTTTACCTTTTCATAAAAGACTGATGACCTTGAAAAAGTCATAGTTTCCTTTGCTAAGCAATCTTCAATTCCTTTCCAATTTTAAGACCCTAGTATACATAAGCCTATGTGTTAGGCTGAGAATAATAATTTTCTTGCCTAGAAACCCATTTTGCACATTAGAATAGGCATAGTAATACATAATTTTTAAGCATACAGTTTTTAAACCAGTGAAATATATGTTCACTGAAATAGCTTAATCTAAATATACAAGAGGAATCAAACAGCTCAAGGCAACCATGAGAATGCCCTTTATGACTATTTTGTTTCTAGTAAGTTTGTAATTCCATATTACTTATTTTAAAATAGCTTTTTTACCACATAGACATCAAAAGTGCTATAAAAAACAACCTAGAGTACATTCAACTATATAGAAGTTACACTAAACGTGTTCATTATATCGACGTCCCATGGGATTATATCATTACCACTTCACTAATATGAGAATTTTTCAAAACAGTAGCTTTCAGACTGTGGCATTAAAACATGCATTTACAGATTATGATGCAATTTACACATTTGTAAAACCACCAGGTTATGCTACCAGAGAAATACAATAAAGGGTAATGAGTTTACAACACTGAGAAAATAATGTGAAAAAACTGATGGAAAGAAAGGTTGGGTTGTAGTTAGTATAAGTGAAAATAGATGAAACAATAAATTATAAAAAGCATAATTAATATTTCTGTTAAAATGGATAGACAACAAAAAAGGATTTCTTAGATATGATCCAAAATGCAAATGAATAAACAAGAAATCTTACCTTTTACCATGTTTTCGATCTTTCATCTCCTCTTCTGAGTCCCTATTCTATCAGGTGTGGAACCTTCACAAAGGTATTCATTTAAAAAAATGTTAAACTGTTCCTGGATAGGGATAGCTCACCATTTGAAAAGTATTCAGTTGTACAATAAAAGAAATAAATGGGGCCAGCCAAATAGCTCAGCAAATTAAAGCACCTACAAGTGGGAGAAGGGGCTGGAGTTTTGATCCCTGGAGTCTACAGTGCCTCCCACCCCCAGGGTGTGCTGAGACAGCAACTGAGACAGGGTGTGGTGGCGCACCTGAGCCTGTAATCCCAGCTCTTAGGAAGCTGAACACAGGAGAATCATGAGTATGATCTAGTA
>NW_004524710.1:4966824-4972168 GCF_000260255.1 Octodon degus | reverse complement strand
AAAAAAAAAAAAAAAAGGAAAGAAAGATAACAAATAAAAATATGGAAAATATAGATTTGAAGTAAACTGTCCAAGAATAATAATACCCTAACTTCTATTAATGTTGTGGACTATAGGGACTGAAAGACTTAAGCAGTAAAATGTCTAAAAAGTAAAGTAAAAATGAAATATTCAGGCCTTTGGTTACACGAGTCTTCATTTTGTAAAAATTCACCATCTACAGTATTATGTTGTATGTATGTTGCTATTTCCATATCAATAAAAAGTTGAGAAAAAGAATTTAGACAAAGTGATACTTATAGTATACTTAAATTAGAAAAGACAAGCTTGAAAAATAATGAACTAAAAAAGAAAACATTACAAATAAAACAGTGAAGTCCCTCAAATCACAAGGATTGAATCAAAGAACAAAAAGGGGCAAATAATAAAATAGAAGACAAAGATTCCAAAGCAGTGTTTGGCATAGAAAAAAGCTGATGCTTTGAGAAACAGTGATAAGGAACATATTTTCATCATAAAATATACAAACTGTATTAGGAATGAGAAAGAATGTCACTGTATATTCTCCAGAGATTGGCATTATATAACTTACAGGTCCATTCCTATTGACTATTTTTTATCCTAAGTAAGGAAACACATTTTTGTGCTCTATAATGTCTAGTACTTTTATGTGATAATGGAGATTGCACTTACCATATTGTGAAATATTTATTTATTTATTTATTTATTTATTTATTTATTTTGGCAGAACCAGGAATTGAACTTAGGCCCTTGTACTTGCCAGGCAAGTGCTTATTCAGTATACTAAGCTATCTCCTTGACCTCCTATATCGTGAAAATATTTAGATATTATTTTATTCATTTGAAATAGTTTAGGTTCTTTGCTTTGTAGAGGAAGAAAAAGTTAAGTTTGACCCAATATTCTTTACATTGCTGGAGACTGAGTCTGACCCAACAATCACTTCTGGGATAGACGAAGCTAACTTCCAAAGCATTATTCAAATGGTGTCTCAACTAAATGACATGGATGAGAATGTGTCCTTCCAAGTAATCAAAGCCCTCATCTTGGGGCCAGGGAAATGGCTCAGTAGTATAAGCGCTTCCCTGGCAAATGCAAGAGTCTGAGTTCAATCCCCAGTTCCATCAAAAAAAAAAAAAAAAAAAAAAAAAACCCCTGATTTTTGTTTACTTTGTATGAGCTCACAAAATTTCTCATTATAAAAATCCTTCCCCATGCTATTTCCTGATATGAGCTTTCTACTCCACCTCCACGACCTAGAAGGGAATTACATATTATTGATACACATGGCTTTCAAAGATCCCTCTAGAACTCTGACCCATAATATCCAACTTTCAGTTTACTCCTGCTCCAGTCTCCATTCCCTCCATCCAGTAAGGTTTCTGGCTCTGTTTGAGCTTCTCCTCTTTATACCCACACACTGAAGATCAACTCTGAGAAGACAGCTAAGAGACTTCATGGCACACATACTTTGTTTGTTCCCCTTATCTTAGGTTTCAGGAGCCACAATTCTATACTATGTGCATACGCACACATACATACTCACATATAGCCAACATATTCTATATAACCTATTATTGGCAGCCATTTACAGTGAACAAAGTCTAGATCCTGTTACTCCATCATGGCCAGAAGAGGAAGTCTTTAATTATATTTGTGATTTAGTTGCTTAATCTTGAGAGTGAAACAGAGATGTTTGTAATATTATTACCTCTCTTGATAAAAAAAAAATCTCATCATTAAAGAAGTAATGTGCTTATTCATGTACAATTGGCTTAGGCTGACTGGCTCTGCATAGCCTGTCTGGAGAGTGTTCCTGTGACTAAACCAGAGTCTGCATTTTCTCATGCAGCTGTGGCCAGCTTGGTAACCAGCTTGTATTTGTTTTTTCCTAGACTACTATTTAGCCTTTCTTCCATGTCTTTATCACTCTTCTTCTTCTATCACTGTGCTCCATCTTCCACCGTTGTTTGGAGCCCTGTGATTAGCCAATCCAATATCCCTTTCTGTTCCATCAGTTCTTTAAAATATCACAGTTATTTGTGATTAACTAAAATACTCTATGCTTTCTTAAAACAGTTTTAATGTTCAAGGAAGACCCAGCATAACCCCCTCCTGAGAATTTCATAAGCATCTTATTAAGAAAAAAACCTCAACATGTGCATTCCCAATGTCAATCCTGTTCTAAACTGAGATAAAAGGGTCTAATCTCAGATAAAGAAGAAATTATGAGATCAGCCTGGCTGAAGAGAGGAGAAAGTCAAATGTCGACATAAAGATATCGTGTAAGTAAAGCAAAAAAGATGTGGAATAAACCTCAAAAATAGTGATGTGACCCTGGAATACTTACACAATTAAAAATCTTCCCCAACTTAGACTGACAGGTACGGAATGTATGGAACATGGTAAGCAGAATTCTGAGATGACACACAGCAACCTCGACCCTTGTATAACTGCCTCCTTATCCTGAAATGTGTGGAACTTGTGGCTAGGATGAAATTCTGTGGATAGGTCAGATTGAATGACAAGAGGATTTTGCAGATAGTCAAAGAGCCATACCAAATGACCGAACAGAGACATTCAAGTGGGAACAACTCAGCTACACTGACACTTTAATTTTTGGCCTGGAGATCAAAGTCAAGAAAGTCAGAAAGAATTCTAAGTGCGGAAGATTTGGCCTATAAAAAAAAAAAAATTCTCCAGTGCTGGATTGAGCCAGTTTTGGTCAAATTCACCTTCTAAAAATCCAACATCTTACCTCACTACTGGGCTCTATAAAAGAATACTTCAAAAATACTGTGATTATCAGCAGTCTGCTACTAGTCTCAATAAAGTAACAGAATAACAATTACTAATATTCATAATGAAGAGCTTACCAGCATGAGAAATTCATATTTCCTGAGTTAAAATCCAATTACTCAAATGTACTTTAATATATTGTATTTCATTTTCATCTGTATATTGAAACTCCTATACTTACATGAATAAACACTGTGCCTCCCTCCTCAGCCATATCACATAATATAAGAAGGTATTTTTTTCTGTTCTAGCTCTTACTATCTGAAGAAATAAATGGATTTTTCATATAGACAGGATATGGACTGAAATAATATCTTGTCATCTTGTTTATTTAGATATACAAGATATTGGCTGAAATAATATCTTTTCTCATCTTTTTTTTTGGGGGGGCGGGCAGAGTCATGGATTGAACCTAGGCCCTTGTGCTTCCCTGGCAAGCACTTATTCTACTGAGCTATCTCCCCAGCCCCTGTCATCTTTCTTTATTTTTAAAGAATTTGAGAGTTACATACTTTGATCATCCTAGCTAAATAAAGTTAAAAGGACATATTGTAAAGATATTATAATAATTTTTAAATATCATATCAAGTAAAACTTGACAATATTATGTTAAGGATACTTGAGATGATGTCTTTATCTTGTGAAAATTAATTTCCCAATTTAATGTTTGTTTTTTAATTTTATTAGTGGCAGTTTTGTTATGAGAAATTTTTAAAATGTATTTAGTACCAGGTCTACAGGGTCTCACTACCCAGATCAGACTCATCATGATCCTCCTGTTTCCAGCCTCTCTGGGATTACAGATGTGCACTACTATACCCAGTCTCAATCACCATCTCAGTGCGCCCTGGGGGCAGGGCCAGCATGGCATGCTGGGGAGCAAACCCTGGTCAGTGCACCTGCCTAAGCAGGCACTTTAGTCCACTAAGCTATCTGGCCGGCCCTTTTATAAGAAGTTTTTAAGGTTGGTATACTTCTAAAATTGATAATTTCCTTAAAAATAAAAGTTTGACTTCAAAATTATAAAGGAAAAATAAGTCTGACTTAATTAATAATATGAAAAACTTGTTTTATTTCCCCAAACACACTAATTTGTTTGTTTGGGTATTTTTTGAGACAGAATCTCACTATGTAGTTCCAGGTGGCCTTGGACTCACTTGTGTAGCCCAGGTTGGCCTCAAACTCACAGCAATCCTCCGGCCTCGGCCTCTCAATTGCTGGGATTATGGGTGTCCAACCACCACACCTGCCTCCATTAACACACTGTAATAGCTGAATTACTTGATAAATTTATTCACAGAATGTTGCTTATAAAACACTTCTATGATTATATATTTATTTACAGATACATGTACTTGCAAGATTATTTTAATATGCAGGCATGGATATTCAGTCTTTAGTGTCAGTATGTCCCCAAGGAAATGTTCCCATTCATGTACTGCTTAAGGCACTGATACCAAATCTTTTAGAGCATTCAATAATAACAAATATCCTGCTGTGGCACACAGGCCACAGGTTTGCCACTGAGTTAAGGGATAAAATGCAGTTAATTCTCAAACTAATTATGAAAGAAACTAAAATATATCCAGAGGAAAAACAAAGAAAGAAAGAATAGAAAACAAAACAGTATCTTAAAGAAATTAAAAAACTGTAGGACAAAAAGTTAATTTTCTAGTGAAAAGGGTACTCTAAATAGAAAAAAAAATACAAAAAATGGAAAAATTAGGAAGTGGCTTGTGTAGTAACATAAGCTCTTAACAAAAATCTACTACATTTCCTAGAATACTTTGATAATATATAGAAAATGAAGAGGAAATTATTCCTCAAGTGTGATGTACTGAGGAAATAGATCAGTGAAACAAAAAGAGTAATATCATCACAGCATACAAACAGAAAATTCACATATAGATGGAAAGAAATCACAGTTTACATTGCATTCATGTTTAAAATCAAACATCACTTTTTCACATTTTGAACACTTTCCCCCTAAATATGGAAAGAAAAATAAGCCAGCGCTTTAATATAATATTTTTTTTCCAACCTGGAACAGCTGCAAAAAACAAATCTTGCTGGAGATAAGCTTGGTTATAAATATCAACATTCCCTTTAAATAAGGGAGTCCAGTTCTCATACCATCTGCCTCTTTCTAAAAGGCAAAAATATGAAAATCATAAACCAGGACATCCCTTTCAGATAAAGTATTTAAAAATGAATGTGGTAAAATGTCTATGAATTATTCTGAGCCCTGTCTTTAAATTTGCCCTGGTTAGTTCAGATGAAAAAATGAGATTGTGTGAAAGTAAACAACTCTTATTTAATGAATAAACTGCCTCAAGTAATTAATAAGAGAAAAATGTTGTTTGCTAACTTTTTCACATACTTGACCATAACCATGATCTGATTCCACATATTTTTCCTCAATATGCCATACTACCTACTGTTCATTTTAAAATAACATGTGTCACTTTTGTCACCTTTACATTTTCCAGAACTCTTTTAGAGTCACTCCCAATACTTCCATGTTAT
>NW_004524710.1:4940327-4966378 GCF_000260255.1 Octodon degus | reverse complement strand
TGAATTTTATCTTAACCCTTTATTCCATGTTTAATTATTTTTCATTCTGTGTTAATGACCTTATGATTGAACATTTTAATTTTAACTGTATCACACCACTACCATCCATAAAGCATATTCATTATTTACCTCTTTAAAGCTCTTATTAGAAAGAATTAATTCAGGAAGGTCTATCAAATAGAGAGTTCAGAATGATGTATTAGATGTGCCTTCAAAAAGGAGTATCAGTACAGTGCTATTGAGACTGTGAGAAGGGAAGTGGAAGAGACACAAGACAGAGAAAAATGGCATCCTCTATTTTACCAATATATGTAAAGGTTTAGTTAGCTCCCTGAATTACATTGGTAAAATTCTGAATAGCTCCTGAAACAAAGGCACCCAGGGAGCCCTGATGCAATTCATTCTTCATTTGCTATTCATTCTCTCCCTTTTTACACACCCGTAAAGGCACACCCCTACACTGCAAGCCACAACAACAAAAAACAAAATTGAATCTTTAATTGTGAGCTTCTGTAGTTATTTTACGGAAGACTGTACTTAAATATGTCCTACATTGAAAGGATATATCATAAGACCTTTATTCAAATTCTCTTTCATTCTGTTTTAGCCATGCAACCCATGTCTGTAATTATAGAAAACAAAGTTCCTTTACAAATAGCAAATGACATTTAATTGCTTCTTTGGAATGCTGCATCTTCAGTGTATAAGGAGGGAGGAGAAGGAAAGAGTTCTCTACAATAATGGTCAACATTATTTAATTTCAAATTAATTATTAAAAGTAACATTTACAGCACTTAATATTTTATACTTTTCATGATTCAATGCAGACACTACAAAATGATGTAAACAATTAGATTATCAGTGTAACAGCACAAGTTACCCTGCACTTTACCTTAGAATATAGCTTTAAAATCATTAAAATGATTGTCCCATATTAAATATAGACTAATGTTTATTTTCTAACTTCCTCCTACCAGAATATAATACCAAAAGAACAGAGATCTTTCTTTTGCATACTGAACAATTTCAGACAATAAGGGTAATGTCTGGTACAAGGTAGTTACTATACATTTTTATCAAAGATTCCCAAAAAATGATTATAGGAACTTAAAAGTTCCCACTGGATATTCAATTACTATAAACATTATTTAGAATACATTAAATCTTAAGATATTACTACACACTATCTATCCATAATAAGAATATGAGCTTGAATATGAGCGATTAGCTCATCCCCACTTTAGGTTGTTTCTGGTTCTGCCAAGTTTTAGTTGGCTCACCACAGTAAGCAGATTTTCCATTTTAAAAATGGGTACTGTAAGGATGCTTGTTTCTTATAGCTGTATTCTTGTGGGTAAAGAAAATAGATAAATCATATAAAGTAGATCAAAGAATGCTTCTGACGTAATAAGACCTCAATAAATGTTACTAACATCTCTACATCATGAAGGTTTAATAAGCTGCTATGTAGACCAAAAAATAAAAAGAACAAACCCTTACCTTGACCTGATGTTCATTAAAAATCAATGGATTCCATTATATGTAACACTATTAGGGCATCACAATGGTCTCAGAGTATAGTAAACGAGTAAAAATTTAATTACACATAAGTACATAGTTTTGGCTATTACAGGATCTCTTAGCTATCTTTTATTATCATCTAAGAGGCTTCAGCAAAAGTATTTTTGGATAACTTTCAAGATGCCAAATTATGTACACAGTCTCATTGCTTATAAACATTGGAAGTTAGGACAGATAAGAATATGACTTCCAGTTTTACAGTATGTACACATAACAGACACTCAAAAATATCTCCCTTTAAAAAACAAATGTTTCCGAACAAAAAAGGATTACTTGGTGGGGTAGTCTTCATTTTTATAGTGACCTGTTTGACCACTTAATCTTAATCCCTAATTCCTGTCAATGGTCTCAAATTAGCTACTTAAAAAAGAAGATTCTCAGGTAAACATTTTTTCAATTTATTACTTCCTCTTTCAGGCAAATTTTTGTCATTTATAGGTCATATTTTCCCTAATGTATTCATAGTCGCATTGCGAGGTTAACACAATTTCTTCAACTGGACCAGTAGTGTGTCTTTAGATAAAGTGGTTCTGCCATAGAAGCCTCAAACCTTTAATTTGCAATGAAAAATACAGTATCCCAATGTTTACAACAATCTTGGGCCTGACACATAAAGGTAAATAAGAGGCACAATTTTAAAAGACCCTGTATATTATAGTGTATTCTTTAAAAAAAAATTCTATGAACTTTAAGAAAAGTATTATGCATATTCTAATAATTTTTATTCTCTTTTGTTATTATAGCATCATCATTGACTTCTTGTTTTCATTTCTACATGCAAGGAGTTTGGATATCACCATCCATTCTTAATGCAAGTCCAAAGTTGAACAGAGTGAAAAATAACTCTTTGTGAACCTATGAGAAAGGTGAGGACATGGGGCAAACTTGTGTCCCCCAAGTGGAGTATCCCAAAGAGAAGATTCCTGAGCAGAAATACCACAGGAGCCAGTACAGGGTAGGACAACTTGAACTGCAACTGACAGTCACTGGAGTCTCAGTGCAAACAAGCCTGAGGGTTAAAAACTCTACTGCACCTATTAGGGTGAGGGGGCCCCATGTTTCTGTGAGGTTTTTTTTTTTTTTTTCAAGGCAACTGTCTAGGTTTCGAGAGAGAAAGTCTACACACGCTTCCTCCAGAGGGAGAGGAGAGATGCCATTTCGAAAGAGGCCAGAGCACTTTGTTTGCCCTCAGGAAAAACTACTTACCAAGAACCTAACTGGCCTGAGGGAAGGGAAATGCCTGGTGCCAGTCAGTTCCAGGCTTCTGAAAGTAAAAAAGGAAGCACCCAATTTCAAGCCACTATCATCATCCTGACCCACCTAAAGGGAAGGAAAAAACCTGAGAAAAACTAGCTCACAATCCAGAAATGAGCTCACAAAAAGGCCAAGAAATAGAACATTTTCATTCCCCCTAATCATCCATTACAATCTTCACTTATTTGTAGTTTCACTTTTTTTGCATCAACCACCTGAAAATAGAATGAGAAATTCTTCAAGTAAACTCACATGTTTTAAACTGCTCAACTTTGTGTGTAGTGTGACATGTCACACCACACCGTTCCATCCTGCCTGTGACATAAATTGTCCTTTTGTCCAATGTATGTACACTGTTTATACCACCAGCTTATTAGTCCCTACTAATACTATGGGATGGATTTGAGGGAAACAATACTAAAAATAGTAAAATGAGTCATGATACTAATTTAGTGAGGTAGATAGCAATGTCTCCATGGGAGAAATTTACAGGGTAGACAGAGAGGGTAAGAGTAAAAGCAAGAGAGGCAGGGAAATTGAACATGGGACAATCTCATAAGCACGAGTGAAGCTTTGTCAGGAGGCAGGGTATTCTTTGCCATGAGATAAGGTGAAGTACTGATATAGACTGTTCCCTCTGAGGATGGGTGTGTAAACTCCTGTGTAACGGTGAAAGAGACAATTAGAGTAAGCATGTACAATGAGTGGCTCTTACCTGAGGACTTACGTTTTTGTGCTGATTTGAAAATAGGCCCATGTGCCCAGATATAATGCGAATAGGCATGCTATCTGAGGAAGAGGAGCAAGCTGAATGGCTCAGGCAGCTGGGAGATACACAGGGCTTCTGGGCAAGGTTAGGCACGGAAAAAATAAAACTGGTAACACATTTTATTGCAAAATTGCTTTGAGAAACTCTATGGTGTTTGCTTTACGTTGTCTGAAATTTGGGAGTGATTTGAAAATACACATTTTTAAAAATTTTGTATATGTTGTTTCCTTTAGAAGATCCATGAGATATAACCCAGTCCTAGGACATGACTCTTGGACAATATAATAAAATACCAATCATTTTATAATATAGGAAATTTTTTTAAAACTGGTTAATTTCCAGTACTCTTACTTCATTTTTCTATTCTTTTAAATTTAATTTTAGAGCTTTATCACATTCAGAGAAAAATGAAGAATATGGCATATAAATTCTCTATATACCTCCTGCCCCAACACATGCATAATTTTGCATTATCAACATCCCTCACCAGAGCAGCTCAGTTGTTACAGCTCACGAACCTACCTGGATGCTGCTTCACTCAAAACTCATAGCTTACTTTAGGGCTCACTGTGGGTGTCATATCTTGGATGGATTTGGAAAAATGTCTAACGATCTGTAACTACCAATATAGCATCATACAGAAAATGTCACTATTCCATAAGTCTTCTGTGTTCTGCCTGTTTGCCTTTCCTCCATCTCCCAACCTCTGATTCTCACCATCTCCATAGATGTTCTTTCTTCAGAATATCCCATAGCTGGAATTACATAATGTATAATCTTTTCACACTGGTTTGTTATTATATACCAGTTATATAATAACTAACAGTTATTATATAATTAGTGATATATATTTAATTTTCTACCATTTTTTAGTGGAAGACTACATTCCATTACCTAGATATACCAAAGTTTATATGTCCATTTACCTCTTGAAGTATAACTTGATTTCTTCCATGTTTCAGTAATTATGAGTGAGATAGAAAGATAGATAGATAGATAGTGATAAATAGAATTAACAAATATTGTTAATGTATCATGTATACTAATATGCCATGTATTAAGAAAGATTAAGTATCTCATGTAGCCACAAATCTTAATAGGCAGTAGTACAAAAAGATTTCAAAAATAAATCACATAAAGCCCTATAGCTCTATGATTCTTGCTTTAGTTATTTGGACTTTTCCAAATACCACAAAATAAATACAAGTAAAGCATTTCCTCATTGTAGTATTGCCATTCATAAGAACAATCCAAAACAAGAAAAACAAAATGTAAGAAAATAAACCACAAATCAAACCCTTTTACTCAATGTTAAATCAAATAAACACACCTTGCGTTGTGTCCCTGATGTGGCCAAGTCTGAGCCTTGTGGAGCTGCCAAGGGTAGGACGTTTCCACAGCCGAGGTCTTTACCAATGAAGTTGTGCTTGTGATCCTGGCATATTCACTTCCAGATACCAAAAAGAATATTCTGGGTAGTTTTTTCTACTGGAATTTAAAATAGGGTGTTTAGAAATATTAAACAGATGATCTGCATATCCCTAATTATCTATAAAATAGAATTATAGTAAAAGTGTTTCTAAAAGATTCATGATTTGTTAACTTTGTTATCAAGTTAATCCAAAGAAGTTTTCAAACTTGGAAAATACTTGGAAAAGCTAGTGACAGAGCACTTACTTAAAATGAATAAGGCCCTAGGTTTGATCTACAGCATATATACACATAATATGTAGCTATATAACTGTAATATTGTATGATACTGTGTATATATAGAACATATATACACAGTATCATACAATATTTGGGAAATACATTTTATACCCATTTTCATAAGTTTTATTTCCACAATAAGTTGAGAACTTTTGTAATAGAAAAGCCTAAGAAAATTTATATTAGCCAACATGTTTCAAAAGCTTATCCAAAAAGTAGCAGGAAGTGTTTCCATGGTGCTGGAAATGTAAGAATAAATATAAAAAGACTAATTTGAAATTGTTTTCTGTTATATCATTTAAGGATTTACAAAACTAATTGGCTTTATTCAATCATAAACTTCTAAGTGATAGGTCAGGATTAAAAATTTCCCAGGCCCCCTGCCCCCAAACTCTCTCCCTAGTGACCCCACACAGAACCAAACCCAAAACCACAGAACAGGTCTGCCTGACTCTGATCTGGGCAAGCAACCACAGAAACTCTCCTTTGTTGACATTAAAGGTCCCCCACAGACCAGGTAGCCCTTCAAGATTAGCTGTTTCTCAGCTTTTTCAGCCTGTGATCACCCCTCCATAAAAGAACCTATAAAGTCTCCTGTCCCCCGACCCCTTTGTTTGGTGCTATCTTGGTCAACTAGACAATCAGCCTGCTTTCTGTCCCCAAAAAATCTTCCACTCGGGTCAGAATGCCTGGTCTGGTTGTGGGGGTTCGTACCTAACACTAGGTAAGTATTTAACTTTCTAAACAGCCACTAAAACTTAACAAAGAACCATAATTCAATTAATAAATACATTGATTTATTCTTTTTATTTAATAAATATTTATTAAATACCTAATATGTGCCAAACACTGAATTTTTCTTCAGGTTTTATTGCAATTAAGCTCATATGTATAAAAGCATGAAATCTATATAGTTCCAAACTGCTGTTTGATAATAACACCAACTCAAAATTTAACCCTGAGTATTTTAGAATACAAATTTCACTAATTATAATAAGGTCATGAAAAACAGATTGTAAAAATCCTAATTCCAACAACCTATGAATAAATTGCCTTCTGTTACTGCAGGGATTTTGCTGAGTGATTAAATGAAAAATTTTGAAATAGGAAGATTTACCTGGATTATACAAATATGTTTAAAAAGTGGATGTCCTGGGGCCGGGGAGATGGTTCAGTAGAATAAGCGCTTGCCTGGCAAACGCAAGGGCCTGAGTTCAATCCCCGGTTCTGCCAAAAAAAAAAAAAAAAAAAAAAAGTGGATGTCCTTTCCCAGCTCTAGTCATAAGGAAACGGAATGACAGAGTAATGGAGAGACGCAATGTTGCCGGTTTCCAGGGTGGAAAAGGGGGACCTCAACTAAAGAATATAAGTAGCCTCTAAAAACTGGAAAAGACAAGGAAACATGGACTCCGTAAGAGAATGCAGTACCACCAACTTGATTTATGCCCAGTGTGACCTCAGTTAGATTACTCTGAACTATAGAATTTTTTTAAAAAAGCTGTTGTTTCAAACCACTTAATTTATAAATTTATGGCAATGTTAAAATAATAATACACAATATCTGCTCTCATATTTTTTATTTCTTTGCTATGCTTTCATTTTCCTTTTTCATATTCATACTGTTAATTTAGCACTGTGTGACTTCATTCATTTAAAAGGAATTCACTTATCCATAAAGGTCATGTATTTTTTTTTTTTTTTTTTTAGGGTCATGTATTCTTAACAGTGCTAGCAATTAAAGAATTCACTGAAATGTTCTTTAACTAAATTCTATTTAGATTTTCATATGTATGCCTATGAGGCTTCTGTTGATTTCTGATGCCTTGATTTTTTGGAATATTTCATTGCATTCTATTTATTTTCAAATGGTTAAAGGAACTATACAGATCATTTCAGCACTGTCTAAAGTTTTCCAAAAACGTTTCAGATGAGACAGATGTTGAAGAAAAGAGAACAAAGAATGGACCCCTAAGCCAGTGATATCAAACTGTTTAGAGATGAGTGCCTAAACTGCAAAACAAATCCATTAATTATAGCAAAGCACCAACACAGCAATTAAGCCAGAATACTGACGTTTTAGTTTAGAAAAAACAACTCATACATTAGCATCTTTTGTTTTAAAAAGAAAAACAACACAAACACCACAGGTCTACCACCACTGGCCAAGGAACACAAATCAAACAAAATCAGAGAAGCTCATTAGAAATATCTGCTTGTCTATATGTTTGCCCAAAGCCGCTGCACACATAGGTGAGGAACTTTAAACATGGCTGGCCTAGAACACCTGAACGTGGATGAAGGGTGTGTGGATAGTGAGAGGTCTACCCTGGGCATGTGCGTCACCAATCAATAGGTTTGTAGCCTGGATGGAATATAAAGGGACAGAAAGAAGGCAGGCTTGCATCTGCCTGCCATGTCATAAACTTTCTCCTGTGTGATGTCCCCTGCCTTGCCACCCTGCCTTGGAACCAGCTGACAATCAACTGCAACCTCTACAAACCACAATCACAATAAATCTTTCCTCCTTTGACTTATGTCTGTTTGTTAGCCTGTCCCAGCAATGAGAAAGGTAACCAAGATACACCTTAAAATATAATATACACCTGCCCAGAGAGATACAGTGCTATATTGAATCACTATAAGAGGAATGTATTATGTTTAAACATAATGTTCAAAAACAGTAGCGAGCTACAAGTCTTCAACACATTCTATATAGATAAGGAACCCGATGACTGGCAATATTATAAAACCCATTAAAGTTTACCACTGGAGCCAAGTCTAAAGATTTCCATTCAGTTCACCTTTCAGCTGTTGTAGTTACAAGATTCAACCCAAAATCAGGACCTTGCTTTAAGTATCTGTGTCACTTATAATTCTAAATGCTACAATATCTGAGCAGTTTTAATATGCAAAGTATGTGAAAATGCATGTTCTTTGAATGAAGTAAACTTTCATCTTTATTAAAATTGTAAGTTGTTTAATCTAAGTATGCTACTTTTGCAATTGTATCACTACATAATAATGGAAAAACTAAGCTACTTTACTCTGGTTGCATTTTCCATAATCAGTGGCTTAAAAGCCATACAACTGAAAAGCATTTATCATTTACAGAATCACATCTATATTCTGATTCAACAAAATAGTTTCCTAGGCATCTGAATATAAAATATTTATCTTTCTATTTTTTAATATTTCAAAATTATGAAGAAACCATTTATTTGTCACCGAAATATACTCACCTCACTTAAGAATCCCAAAAGACTATCTGTTTTCAGTAGTATTTTTAAAGACCTGCATCGAGTCAAACCTACTGAAATTAAAAATAAGGACATAAGTGTGTGACGATGGTGGGAAATACAGCCTAGCTTCATCTTCTTACATAAGGGAATTTCCATTGGAGCGGTGCTTCCTGTTGGAGATGCCTTGTGCTACTGAAGTACAAAAAGACAAATACTTCAGTAAGGTGGTGGGCCTCTACATTACCCAGTATTTAACCTCCTTAATTCAATGTGCCCAAATCCAGGAATATTTACATTAAAGGCATTATAATAACTTAAAAATACTTCCACATATCCCAAATCTCCCAAGAGTACCATCCATAAGGGAAATAAGAATACCAATTAACAGTTCCAGCCTAAAATCTCATTCCTTTGTTCATAGCTTCCCAATAGGAGTTACCTGAATTGTGGCTTATTAAATCCATTGGTCTGCATTAAGCCAATGACAGAGCTGCTCTGGACCATATAGAACAGTAATTCTGTGTTATCTGTTCTGCAAGTTGATTTTTTTTTCCTGGCTTCATTAAAGTCTAAGTTATGGAAAAGAAAGGAGGGAATAGAAAGGGATACAAGAGAATTCATTTTTTGGTTTCCTACCTAAAGCTTATTAATAGAAATCTACAATCAGCTTGTTAGTAACAAATTTAATATTGTAAACTCTGAGTATCTGTTTACAACTCAAGACAGAAAGTATAGAGCTTTTATATTGGGTACCTAAAATCTCTAAATTCATTGTAATGATCTTCTAATGCATTTTTCTTTATACTATTTTTCTTTATTAGAAATGAAGAGAAATACAGAAGAGGAAAAGTACAATACCGGGGTTTAAGTTCTAAGTGCTAAGGCAAAAATGGGGCTCTTATATATTTGTATTTATTATAAAAGAAGTAGATGGTTCCCTTTTCAAATTGTCTTTATTCAATAATAACGTATTATATCTACAACTGATCCCAACTTTTATTGGTGATCTGAGCAAATAATGACCTCTACTTGAATGTAGAAATCAGGTAAAGAGCTGTAGGGAAACCAACCACAATATATTTTTAGTCACCAAAAATTATAAGATCTTTCATTTAAATAGAAATACAGTCCTAGGAATCAAGTAATGGTACTGCCTTTCTTTGTTCAAAACAGACTTTGATAGAAATGAAAATTATTTATTTCTTGTTTATCTAAAAATATAATTCAATGTTTTCTTCATAAGTTCTCTTTTGTTTTGCTTAGAGATTATACTTCAAGAACACGTGGAATGAAATGCAGTTTACATAGTTTTGTGTCAGAGTAATAAATAATTTTGCTTTGGTAGTTCCTGTTTGTTAACTGATAAAAACTAGATGTGGTAGTGATGACCCTGAACTGCAAGCTATGGTGTGAGACGTGGAAGGAGAAAATCCCAACTCCAAGTGAAGACATATACTAAGTGCCTCAGGGCTGAAGCATGGGGCAAACAGTGATTTTTTTTCCAACCCTAAAGAAGTTGAAGGAAAACAAGTGTTTTCAATGTAGTATCTACTTAAACTTCACATTCTGCTTTTTCTAAGCAGATAGTCAGTGGCTTCTTTTCACTTCTCAGAGTTGTATATGACACCAAAAATAGTCATCATTGGATTAGAAACAGTTTCTCAATCCTTGTAGGCCACAGATGTACTTGAATACAAATAAGAAAAACAACCAAAAACATAGTGAGGTTAAAGAAAAAAAGAGAGGGTACAGGAGATATTTCAGATGTTAGTCAGAACCAACACTGAATCAATAATGGTTAAATAGTGAGTTTATTCCTCATTTCTAAATCCAAAAATAAAAGAAAAGGAGGAGGAAGAGGAGGAAGAGGAAGAAAAAGAAGAGGAGGAGGAAGATGATGGAGGAGGAGGAGGAGGAGAGGAAGAAGAAGAAGAAGAAGAAGAAGAAGAAGAAGAAGAAGAAGAAGAAGAAGAAGAAGAAGAAGAAGAAGAAGAAGAACTTGAAAATAAGACGAGCAATGTTTTTACAAGTTCAGATTACATAGATAGATTAAAAGTGTGATTGATAACTCTGTACTTATGCAGACGACTATTGTAACTGTACTTTGAAATTAGTTATTTCTTTTTTAGTAAGAGGGGCACATACTAGCGGCCTCATTCTACAGATGACAAAGCATTTTGAGGTTTCCAGACCAAGGACAACTAACCCTCCCAGGTTCCCGACTTATAGGTAAGTGCTGCTTGTAGGATTACGAAGCAGCCCACGTTTCCTTCCTGAGGATTTACAGTGTACACCTGCTACAAGGAAGTCAAAGCAGCCTTTAGCTTGTGTGTTCTCTCTGCAATGTTTGCCCTAATGAATGATTTGGGGCCAAATGATAAGAGTGAAGGGAGAGATCTGAAATAGTTATCTGGAGAGATTTGAAATATGTCTTAGTTGATCATTAAATATGCACCCAATGAAGGGCAAAAGTTTTACAAGTTTGACCCAAAGAGACTGAAGGGAAGATCGAACATGCTGGAGTCTCTCTAGTAACGGACTACCTCCACTTCCTGAGGAAATGCATTGAGCTCACACAGGAACGGGCCGCAAAAAGAATGAGAACTCTAAGTGGAAAAGGCCAGATCTCGCTGCCTTCTCTTCCTAGTCATCCACGTGGACACAAACATCTTGGGATTCACCAAGCACTAAGGAAAAGGAACCTCCCACCACCACTACCACCAATAAATTCCCTCTTTTCTGCAAATATTTTGGTCTCCATGTACTAGATCATTAATAAAGGGAAACAGGAAAAAAAGCGAAGGGAAGTAACAAGAAAAGAAGTGTGAGGGTAAATGCAGAGCTAGAGGCGGGAGGACAGCGAAATAACTAAAAGGCCGAGACTAACTGACAGCACAAGGGAGCCAATCCCTCGCCCAGAGGAAGGCTGAGCGAGTGGGCGGGACTAAGGTTTCCGGAGCCAGGCCGGAGCCTGACACGCTGGCTGGGCGGGAACCGCGCGTTCCCTAGCAACGCGGAGGCCGCGCCCACTCTGCGGCCCACCGGCCGCCGCCTCCCCTCCCCGCGTCGAGGTCCCGCGCCCGCCGAGGCAGCAGCCCCTCGGTGCTCAGGTTCCT
The DNA here is from genome assembly GCF_000260255.1 of Octodon degus. Classification (NCBI taxonomy): domain Eukaryota; kingdom Metazoa; phylum Chordata; class Mammalia; order Rodentia; family Octodontidae; genus Octodon; species Octodon degus. The sequence continues at coordinate 4,954,709 of NW_004524710.1, read as the reverse complement.
CCGGCAGAGCCTCCCTCCACCCAACCGCCCAGGAGCCCCTCCCTGGGAAGGGCGGGTTGCTGCTCTCCTCCACGCTTTCGGGCTCGCTGAGGGAGGTGCGCGCGTTTCCACTTCAGCACCCTAAGATGTCTGTCTACGCAGGTCGCCCTAATCCCCCTGCCCCCGCCAGACACACACACACACCTCAGTTCAACCTAGGCACGGCCCGACAAACTTCGTGTCCGGCAGGGAATGTTGCTGTCCACGGTCCTGTCACTCAGAGGCGGGGGCGGGACGAGTTCGCAGCACACCCCGGTACCCCTAGGGCGGTAGGAAAAGGGGGCGTGGTCAGACCGATGGGGCGGAGCCACTCCTCAATCTGCTCTCTGATTGGTCGGTACTCTCCCGCCTCTGCGCGGGTCCAGGACGCCAAAGCCCGCATCCAGCTTCCAGGGGCCTTTGCTTCCTTTTGACACGAGTCCTAAATTCTGACACTGTCCAGCAAGGTGACTGTCGAACATAAAACTGTGACTTGATTAAAAAATCTAACACGCAAGAAATGTTACTTGGACTTTTGATGCCTGCACACCTAACACATATATACACACTGTCTGAAATCCATTCTCAAAGGAGTGTCCCAAATTGAAAGTCTCAAGTGAAAACAATGTATCTGCAGATTCAAGCAGCAAAAACGTTTTGTATTTATAGTATTAATTTTAACAGGAAAGAAGTCGATTTACAGACAGTGATTGATGAATTGTGACGAACAAATAAAGTTTGGAGGTCCACTCAGGTATTTCATTTCTGTATCTACAAAATAGGGATGAAAGATTAGGTGGTTATTATTTAGGATGCATTTGATAATTGAATGCTCTCTACGAGATGCTTATATAACCTCCAGAAAACCCGCTAAGAGGTTATGATTCTCAACCTATGAATAACGAAACACACGCTAGGAAAGGATACGATCATTTCAGCGTTCTACAAACATGTCTGCAGTCGTTTTTGTGCTGTGGTAAACTGAATTTAAAATTCCTTCAAAAATCTGTGCCACTTTAAATTTAATGTTTTTCTTGAAGTACTAAATCCCCTTTCTCTGAGTGGTCCATCATCTGCAAAAAGCTCCTAAGAAAGAATATTGCAGACCAAACAAGATAGGAGGGAGGAAGGAAAGGGGAAGGGAAAAAGAGGGAGGGAAGGATAGAGGGAGGAGAAGGAAAGCAGGAAGAAAGGAAGGTAAGAAAAAATTGGAACAAGTGTACTCACCAGAATGTTCTGAAATCTCCCAGGATATTATGGTCAGGAGTTAAACCCAAAATGTAATTTTATTTTCTGCCCTCCCAAATCATTTTCTAGCTTCCAATTCTGCTCCCAGAAATAAAGGCGCAGTTAAGTAAGATTATATAAATTCTCTTGGCCAGAACTTCTATGAAATTGGCTTTAAAGTGCAGAAGCTTTTTTTGATCAAGGAGTGTATATGTTATCAGAAACTGTAATAATAAGAAAATAATAATACCCCTGGACACATGCTTTGAAATTCCACTAAAACACACATCATGTTGTGATAAAATTTTTGGAATAAAAGAAACATTTGCCAGTTGCAAATGGTTTTTATTTTCCCACCCTGCCGAATTTCCAAATTCTTTTGAAAGCTTGCTAACTGTGAATAACTATACAAGACTTCTTTGATTTGTAGGACTCGTGTCCCCCATTGAGTTTCTTTAATCTTGAAAATATTTGGTTTCTGTATAAAGAAAAAGAGCTATGATTGTGCATTAATAAGTATATAAATAAGTACTGTTAGATTTAAATAAATGTAGCAATTTCATTTGAATACTTTTTTCAAATGCATATTCAAGTAAATATAGCAAATGCATTTGTTTGAAAAGTCTTACATATATAAAATAATATGCATTTAAGTAAATGTATTATATGCATGTAAATGAGTAAGCATTGAAATAAACACAGCTGTATATTCCAGATATGTATAGCTCCAGATGTTTGATGCATACATTCAAATTTCTGATACTCTACACCTTGATATCTAGTTACATGTATAGTAGAAAATACTGTGCTACAAATGCATGGGACAAATTTTAAAATTATATGCACTATGAGAAATAAGATGAAAACAACAAGTAGTGAATTTCTATCATTGAATTTGTTACAGCATGTCCTTACAAGATGCACTTATTCTGGCAGGTACTTCACAAACATTTTATAAACAGTGAGAAGCCAATTTACCTTATATGAATAAAACTACCGCATAGTAGCCATGCAAATATGGCTTTCTTTGAGCTCCATTTCTAATTAATTTTCAGTGCTCCCCACATTTAGAATAGGAGAGCTTTATGCTACCCACTACTCAGTTATCTATTTTGTATCCCATGATTCTCCTTAAAACTTTGGAATATGTACACTCTGAAATTCCTCCACAGGCACAAAAGCATATTAGAAAAAATTATAAATAATGAATATAACAAATATATACATTTTGAAGATACTGAACAAGAAATAAATAGCTTAGTGTAAAATTTTAAAGGCCACATAGATATTATGAATATGTTTATTTCTTCATAATACTTGATACATGTTATTTGAGTTTTATATGTAGCAAGTTGAACTATAAAGCAGAATCTAGTAATGATATATGCCAGCAACTTCAGTCTATATGAATGGAAGGCATTTTTTTTTCAGAACCAGGGATTGAACTCAGGCCCTTTTGCTTGCCAGGCAAGAGCTTATTCTACCGAGTTATTTCCCCAGCCCCTAACAAGAAAGTAATTTAATAAATTGCACATACTTGTGTTAGTTATTGTAAAATATATCCTAAAAATTATGATAATGCTTAAAATATATGCAGCCTGTTAAGTATATTAAAGTATAAATATAACATATAATTAATCTTGTTCAGAAGGCTTTTAAGTTTTAAAAGTTGAATTATAAAACTTAGCCTCTCTAAGTAAGTATAATCAACTACTTAATAGGTCACACACCTATTGATATTTCTTTACAGACATCCTAGAACAAAACTATAGCAGTATTTAGGGTAAATTTTATTGAAATTATATAAAGAAATGATTTCTCATTTGAATATGCATAGAAATTCTCTGTGATCTCCAAAATGCATGCTTGAAAGTCACAGCTTTTACTTACAGTACATTTCAACCACTTAATAAAAAAATGGGAAAATGAATTTGCTTTTTTAAATAAGAGCCTCTCTTCTCAAAAGTCAAATAACTAATGAACCATAAAAATAATTTCTACTGACTTGTAAAATACTTTAAGTTATAGCTGCACAAAGTACACATTTGAAATGAACTTCATGGAAAATATTAGTCTACAAAATAAATGATTTCAATGATTATCTTTTCAATGACTGAATGCAAAATTGTCTCTGATATCTAGAAAAACTTACTATATATGATGTATTCTAATGATAAAAAATAATTTTTGTCATAAAATGCAAATTTTTACGACATAATGTCAAATATGTAGCTGCCAGTTTTTCTTTAACATGTCAGGTTATTAAAAATCATCATGTAGCCAGTTGAAAATGTTTATAATGATTGGGGGTTTTTTGTTTGTTTGTTTGTTTGGTTGGTTGGTTGGTTATTGAATATTGAGTATATCTCATTGAAATCATAACATTTCTGAAATCATGATGTAGTTTACATAGTAATTTATAGGGAGCATTTTCCCGCACCTAATGTCTCTAGGTAGTGAATTAGTAATCCAAGCTGCTTTGATTTTGGCTTCTTCCCTCTCAAAATGAGGCCTCCACAGTCTTCATATCAGCAGCTACAGGATTTCATAGGAGCTTTCCATGGCCATGGTAAGAATTGAAACGCATGACTTGTCTAGGGGGTACTTTTGTCATTCGATTTTATTGCTGGAGTTCAAAAATATGATATTCATTTATTATTACCTCTCTAAGAGCAGTCTCCTCATGTTCCCCATTATTATGTCCCAGTTTCTCTCAAAATCTATTACACTCTTATTATACTTGTATTTTTATTGTGTTTTACTATGTTTTATTCCACTGTATGTATGCTTTATTTTATGCATTGCTTAGTATTTTTCTTAATCTTGAGAATGTAATCGCATGAGGATAGAGATCATTGTCAATCTTATTAATTAAAGTATCTCAAGGGCTAAGAGCAGTACACAGTATCTAAAGACAGTTGGGATAAGCTTTTTGATTTCATGAACTTCTGTGCCTAGCTATGACTGATTCATTTTCAAATATTCTAGTGTTTGTATACAGCACACTTCATATATCTGTTTTCCTGTAATAGACTACTAAGAGTTTCTTTTACAAAAAAAATAGTATGTTATAAACACATGAACTTCCTAGTATAGATTTGCTGGACTTTCTCTTTGATTTATATTTGAGAAAAGAATCATAAAAATTGTACAGTATGTCCATATTTTAAAGAAAAAGAAAAACAATGTTTCCTCCCAAGGTATGCTAGTGGGCCTTCTAGCAGAAAACTTTATTTGGTTCAACTGTATCAATCCTTTTAGAAGACCAAATTTGGTACTTAATTACTTGCTTTATATTGCTTTGTATTGTTCATTATTCTTTCTTCCATTGACTTAATTTTCCTATTTTGCTATCTCTTTAAGTTAAAAGCTAAGGTAGATCATTTAAACTTATTCTTTACTTCAGTAGAAAGTTTAGAGTTAGAATTTTAACTCTAAGAACTACTTTCATTGTATCCTATAAATTTTGACATGTACAGTAGTATTTCAATTTATTTAAGATGTCTTAATTTCTCTTTCATTGAATTTATCTTTTATCATTGGGTATATATTTATAATTGTAAGTTTAGTTTTCAAGTACTTGAGGATTTTTTACTATATTATCATTATAGATTTTGATATAAATACAGCATAGTTAGACAGCACACTCTTTAAGATTAAACATTTTGAAAATTAGTAAGATTTATAATATAATATACAATTTGTCTTGACTGCTTGTACTATGTACTTAAAAATGTACATTTTGCAATTGTTGGATGTAATATTCTATAAATGTCTGTAAAAATTTATATTCTTCCTGACATTTTAGCTTATTCTATCATTATTGAAAAACTCATTAAATTTCCAGCCATGCTCATGCATTTTTTATATTTCCCTTTCACTATGTTAATTCTTGCTTCATTTATTTTGAAATTCTGCTATTAGAAACATACACATTATTTAAGATTGCTATGACTTCCAAATTGATCAATAGTTTTATCATTATACATTTTTTAGTTTTTTAATTTCTAATAATATTATTTATCTTGATGTGTACTTTCCTAACTTTATAAAGCTAGACTAAGATTCATGGGCTTGCTGTGTGTGCTAGTTACATTTGTATATCTAAGTTATCTGTCCTTATATTTCAATCCATATCTTATATTAGATGTATTGTTGAGTTTCCTTTTTTATCTCACCTGACAGCTTTACTTTGCTATCTAGGTGTTTATTTCATTTGTAGTCAATGTAGTTATTCACATGGAAGATTTAACTCTTACTAAGTGTTTTCATCTTTGTATGTGCTTTTTTATTTTTTAATTGCATTAGTTTTTTTATTTGTTTATCCTTTTGTCTTTCAATTTGGTTTACTCTCCTTTATCTCAGCTTTATGTTTAGAAAATAAGGATCTCTAATGACTTTTTAGCTATTTTGGCTTGGAATTACTCTAGGGTTAACCTTGTGTACTTTAGCTCGTTGCTAAGATTTATCAATATTTTGCTTATTTAATACAGCACTGCTAAGAATTATCCCCTCTGTTCTTCCTTCAAGCTACTTCTCACTTTTCTCTTAACTTCAACACCCAGAGCTAGAGTTCACAGATTCACAATCCACACAATTCAGAAATTCAAGAGACATACACGAGCACACAGTGAGCCCCTGAATTGTGAGCATTCCAGGTATAAACCTTCTCAGATGCAAATTGACCTTGCATTTGGTGTTCTTCTGCTTTATGTTGTATATTTTTGCCCAAGGTGTGTGAGACTCACTTTGTCAGGCTTAAGAATGAATCTGATTTAGGAATTCTCTCCTGGACAGAATTTGTTTATAAGTTGGGAACTTACTGTCATTCTATTCTGCCCACCTTGTATTATTATTTCTTTCAAATTATGAAACCTCAATTTAAAATGCAATTATTCTTGCACCTGCCAAATAGCTCAGTGGATTAAAGCACCTGCAAGCAGGTGCAGGGGCTGGTGGTTTGACCTCCGGGCCTGCTGTGCTGGCCCCACCGCCCAGGGTGTGCTGAGTTGGCAATTGAGACTGGGTGTGTTGGCTCATGCCTATAATCCCAGCTCTTGGGAGTCTGTAAACAGGAGGATCACTACAAGTCTGATCTAGGGACTGTCCTGCTTCAAGGTTGTATATGGTGAGATTTTTGGACTTATGTGCAAACATGAGAAGCATAGAATTCTTTATCCTATTTTTAAAATATAATCTAATTTTTAAATGTTTTTTATCATATTCTGTAGGGACTTAAAGTTCAACATGTCAATACTAGATGAAAAATACCTGTTCCTTATTATGCCTAAGATGTTTGAAATGCAGTGAGATAGTGAGGTTAAGATTGATAGCCTAAATCATTTGATAGTAACAATAAGCTTGTCTTCTGGATGGTTAACAACCTAAGTTTGCAGACCAAAATTAGAGAACAAGGAGGGCTACAAGGAAAGCCAACATTTTGGTCCTAGTCTTCTAAGGTCAATTAAGACTCAGGACATAGGAGAATTTGTAATGTAACGTCATGTACCTCGGTAGTGTCCCAAATTTTCTGATCAAGAAGATTATGGGGCCAAAGAGGAAAGTGATCGATGACATAGAGTGGGCCTAAGGAGAGTCACATGGGGAGAAGACACTCTCTCAGGCTTTCACAGAGAGCACATTGGCCAAGCAATGGCCGTGACTCATCCACATGGCTGCACTGACAAAGGTTCTACAATCTGAGGTACAGGATCTCAGGATAAATCCTGAGGGCATTTCACTGACCTTCTCAGACCAAAAAGCTACAACTCTTGTTGCATAGGTCCTGCTTTACCTTGGTCTTAACCATCCAGTAGAAAAGTATGAAGACGAAATATAGGAAATAAAGCCATGCTGTTATGTTGAGCTGTGGGGGACTCAGGTCAATAATTTCTGACATTGCCAGTTAAACAGAAGACCCAATGCTATTATGGGCTACTGGACTCTTTTAGAATATTTTGCTGAGTTTACACACCTGTAATATTCAATAACGGAACTTAGAAAAAATGGGGTATACTGATGAATGTCCATTTTGTATCTGTGTATTCAAAGTGGTTGGGATAGATATATAGTTGCATTCTCTTAATGAATAGAATGATTTGTTCTAATGCTGTTTGTAAATAGGATCACAAGTCCGCATCTTGTACAGCAATTAACCACTAAGAAGAATATATGCAGTGTATTATTTGTTGAAACTGTACTTCCGATTTGATTTGAAACTGTCTCATTGCTATATGTTTATCAATAAAACTTTGAAAAATAAAATAAAAACAAGTCTGATCTAGTAGTGAGACACTGAACACCCTGTAAACTCTTCCCTAAAATACAAAAATAAATAAATAAATAAATAAATAAATAAATAAAATGCAATTATTCTTGATTAAATGATCAGCTTTCTTCAAGGAAATTGATCACTATTTACATTTTCACATACTTACTATTTCTGCTGGATGTGGCTCCCTCTTACATTTCCAATGGTATCACTTCTCTTGTTACTACAAAATTGTCATTTTTATAATTCAAATATGTTGGTAATATTTTACCTCAGCTTTTATTAGTCTTAAAAATGTCTTTACCCTCTTTTAAGGTTACTTTGAATTTCAGGTTGAAGCTTAATTTTTTTATTGACCATTTTTAAATATACCATGTAACTGACTTCTTGCTTCTGTGTTTCTAATGAGAACTTAACCATTTTTTATCTTGAGATTCATTTATTTGGAGTTTATCTATTCTTTTTTACACCTAAGTGTCTTCAAGACTTCATCTTTAGTTATGAGAATCATCATCACTATGTGGTTTGGTATGTAATTTTATTTTATATTTTGATTTTACTCTTTTCTTGGATTTATAAGCCAATGCTTTATATCAATTGGAAAGTTCATCTATGATGTTTTTAAATAATGTTTTCAATCCATCATAATTCTTCTATAATCCCAACTATAGGAATGATACTTGTATTATCCAGTTTTTTCCAAGTGTTCACTCTGTTATTTTTCTGATTAGATGTTCACTTCAGCTCCTTTTAATCAGCTTTTCAACTGATTCAGTGGAAGTTTTAATTCACTTACTGTAGCATTTTTAGAATTTCCATTTAAATATGTGTTACATTTCTTACGTTTTACTGAGACAACTTTTTCCTCACCAAGGCTGTATTTTTCTTTAAGTTTTTGAACATGTTGATAATAATTGCTTTAAACATTTTAACTAGTATAAAACATCTCTGCCTGGAGCCAGCAAGACAGCTCAGTGGACTAAAGTGCCTGCTTAGGCAAGCATAGAAGCTGCAGTTCAATCGCCAGCCCCACCCACCACACCAGCCCTGCTCTCAGGCCTGGCTGAGCAGGCCGCAGAGTCCGGGTATAGCAGCACACACCTGTAATCCCAACACTGTGGAGGCTGAAAGAGGAGCATCACCACAAGTCTGAGCTGTGTAGTGAGAGCCCACAACAACCAAATACATTTAAAAAAATCTGCCCTCTTGAGGTCAAATTATAGTAACTGATATTTTTGTTGGCTCTTGAGCATATGTTTTTTCTCTGCATGTATGATAAATTTTGATTTTATAATGGATATTTTAGTTTATTTTCTACTATGTTAATAAAATATCTGAGGCAAACTAACTCTATAAAGTAAAAAAGCTTATCTAGCTCACATTTTGGTAGACTGAAAGATCAAGACTAAAGAGCGTCACTGTTTTGGTGACAGGTGGACTTTTTTTCTTTATTATAATTTTATTCTATTTTGAAGAGTAAAAATAAAAGCAAGAGCAAAAATTAGAAACAAAGATGGAAACAGGGTAGCATACAACAATACATATGTTACAAATTTTCAAAACAAGAATACCTGATTAACAATCGTTGATGTATTATCTGTTTTTATCATTGGATCTGTTACTCAGATTAACAGATATAGTTATGTAAGATTAGACATATGATTGAATATTACCACTTGCTTTCAAGAAATGTTAAGTTTTTTATCTAGTCTCTCTTTTTTCTTTCATTACCTTTTTTAAAAAATTAATTTTAGAGAGAGTAATTGATATGACATTAGGAATGGTACACATTTAAAAGACCAAGAGGACAGGTATCCAAGCATGGTTTTGGTATTACACAATGCTGCCCTCAGTGTAGTTGTTTAGTTCACAGCTATCAGTATACGGAGTTAATCAAGGTGAAAATTTTACTCATTAACTGCTACTTTCAAAAACACTGATGGAAATTCTTAGTATGATCACCTCAGCCATCCTGTATATATAATTGCTTGTTTTTCCCCCTACCTTTTTTCATATCTTTTCTCCTTCTCTCCTCTTCATCATTTAATCTGACTGGTGAGCTTCAATGAGCACAACATCATGGCAGAGCACATATAAAAATAAACACATCATTGCAAGGGAGCCAGGGTGATTGGAGTCTGACATTCCTCTGGAAGGGCAAGCCTAGAACTGGTCTATGGCCAGTCTGTGGTCCTCTCATCAGGCCCCACCTCTTAAAAGCTTCTCACCCTGTCTGTATCACAAAACTTGAGGCCCAGTCTTCTAACACATCAACAAAACCATGGCACTGGACATCATGGCTATGTTGTAGCGACTCAATCATGTAGCATTTTACAGAAAACTGATTTTTTTTCACAGCAACAATATCAATTATGCTCAAATGCCTTGCATTTCTGCAGGCTTGATTTTATGCTTTGTTTGGGTGGATTTATGAATGTACTGAAGTGTTTCCCAATTTCTTCTTTATGGGCTATATTCAGTCACAAACTCTATTTCCACTTCTGTTTTGGCAATGCTTGGCTCTAATCTTTGCTAGGATATGTTGAGAGTAGGCTTTACTCTATGATGAAGTCCTACTCTGTAACTTTTCAATGTCATAATTTTATATATAACATATTTCTATGTTCTCTTTTTTCTGTCTGGACTAGAGTTGGATATTTCAGTCCAAGTTGACTTTGAATATCTTTGTTTATCTTTTAATTTTCTAGAAATGAGCCTTTTAATGTCTCTTGTTATAAATGTATAGCCATGGATTTGTTGGGAATTCCCCAAAAGGACTTTTGGAACCCTTTTATGTTCATTTTTGTTCTCTCCAATACCCTTCCCTACAAAGTCAACCATTGTGATGCCCCTGACTAGGAAAAATGCCCCCCAAATTGGTGGCATTAATGTCAGCTTATTTTGTGGTTCTTTATGGTATGATCAGGAATTTGGTCCCAGAGAACAATAGCAAACAAGCAAACACAGGGTTTATGTGAAGACCTTCCTTTCACTTTGGGATCTTGGTCATGTGCTGACACTCACCCAATGCCTGAAAATTATTGCCTCACATAACTTGTTGAGTATTTTAGGTAGAAGAGCTAGTTCAGTCTCAAAAATTCTACTAGTGCATAAAGCAGAAGTCATCATTAATATTTCAATTTTTATTTTGTATTTTGTAATTCTGACAAACTCTTAAAATATCATTTTACTTTCCATACAGTCATGTCCTCTACAATGACATTTTTTGATTTTCAGTATTTTAAATTTCATTTTCATAGTACAATTTTCAACACAATGTTAAATAAAAGTGATGATGGCAGGTACTCTTGTCTATTTTAGATTCTCAAAAGAAAGGTTTAAACATTTATCGTTAAGTGTCTCTCAACTGGATTTTTAAAGTTATCTTCAACAAGGCTAAGGAAGTTCTCTTTTGTGTGTAGTTATCAAAGACTTTTCAAAAAGATCATAGAGGAATGTTAGCTCTATCCAATTTTTCAACATGTTTAAAATAATTGCAAGGCTTTCAACTTTATTCTAATAGTATGATGAATTAGATTAACATTTATTCAATGTTAAAGTCACTATCACACCAGGTGCTGTTGAAGCCTGGGAGGGTGGTCAGGCCATAGCTACTGGTACACAGGATTTCTGTAGGTCATTGGAAACAAAACCTTTTCTACATTCTTAGGTGCTATAGCATACACCATAACCCTTACTAGGATGGTGACAGTGTCATCTTCTATATTTGGCCAAAGGAAACAGTGATGTGAAGCAAATGAGTGGAAAAGGTCAATCCCAAAACAATTGCCAAAACTTGTAGTTCATCTTAGAAGGAGTCAGGACTGTTTGCTCAGGGCCAGCTTCATGCTATAAGAGCGACACATTTAGAAGATATGTGCTGCTCCATATGTGCTACTCTTGCTATCTTGAAATTTTAAATTTTATCTTTGAATTTGTCTTTTATAAGTGAAGTTTAATAGGATGATGAACTACATATATTAGCCAAGGACAAAGGTGAAAGATACACATTCATGACCATGATGCCAGTTACTCTGCTTGCATAAAAGTTCAGGATGCCACATGGTAGATACATGATGCATAGCAATCCAGCAAGAGTCAAGCAGGCATGAGGTAAGTGAGCCTTGAGAATCACTTGCTCCCATAGAGTGTGGTAGAATGTGTGCAAAATAAAAAGCGAAATAAAAATATTTAGAGTTTGCATTGTGTCCATTCTTAGCAAGAACAAAATGCATATGGACATATTCAATATGAAATATAAATTGTGTAATTTTAACAATTCTGTATATGACTAAAAGCTTTTACATTCTCATGTAAAACCTCTACAGCATAAAATGAAGATGATGGGCTGGTGAGATGACTCAGCAGACTAAGCACCTTTTTAGGCAAGTGCAGGGACTGGGGTTCAATCCCTGGCACCACACACCACGCTGGCTCTGCCCCCCTAGGTGTGCAAAGCCAGCAACAGAGTCTGAGCATGGCGGTGCATGCCTGCAATCTCAGCACTGGGGAGGCTGAAAATGGGAGGATCACTACAAGTCCCAGCTGTGTAGTGAGACCCCTGTACCAAATACATAAATAAATATAACATGGTGAATTAAAACATTAATGTTATAGTTTTAAACTTCTTAGAGTGGCATTAAATAATAAATATGAAACTTTATGAAATGCTGACAAAAAGTAATGAATGAAAGAAACAAGATTTATATTTTATTACTTTTAATGGAACTTTCCCTGTTAGGCAGAAATTGAAGCCATTGATTCCAAAATTTTCTGTGTTTTCTAATACAATACATTAGAGATATAAATTTTACTCTAAATATTGTTGAATTTTTAATTCCATGAGTTCTGACTTTTTGCATTTTTATTTTATAAACTTCTAACTTCCTTTTTTAATTACTGATATGATACTGAATTTTTTTTTAGTTTCAATAATTTGGAGATTTTTTAGAGCTCTTTCTATTATTAATCTCTTACCTGACTGCACTGAATTACAGAATACATGATGTATTATTTCTATTACTCAAAATTTATCAAAAATTGTTTTATGGCTCATTATATAGGTAACCTTTGTAAATATTCAGTATGCATTTGAAGAGAATCTTTATGTACCTCATTAATGTTCTGTAAATTTTCATTATGTCATTGTTTAATGTGTTTCTCTATATCCTTGCTGAGTTTTGTACATTTGTTAGCAGTTTCTCAAGAAAGAGGTATTTTAATTATATTTCTCTATATATGTTCAGTACAAATTTAGCTACTGACCATGGAATCTCCACTCCTACACTGACCTCCATTCATGATAGCCTCTGAATTTCACCTCTTATTTTCTGTACGTTTTATTATTTTCTATTATGCTCTAGTATTATAATCATTTTTATATGAATAGTTTTTGGTTGTGTAACAAATAACCTGATTTTCTATTATTTCTAGTGCTTAGGAGTACAATGGTGTTTCCAGAATGAATTCTGCTCACAAACCAAAGTTTTACTGTGCTTTCACTGTATGACCCCTTATATTGATTTATATGGGAAGTCGAATTACCAGAAAGGCTTTTAATCATAGGGACATGATTGTTGAGTAACTGGAATGTACAAATGTAGTCAGCTGGGATCCTTTCAGATTTTGCAGGGTGACTTTGCGTATCTTTGCAAGAATTAAACATATGTTCGTGTGTACTACTATATGTTATATAGAATAATGTACCAGAAAAAAGTTTTTGCAAGTTCTTCAGGAGTACTATAGTATTTTCTCAAGTATCCATGGCAAGAATCATTTTGTTTCAACTGGTTTTGTGGTTTTATCTACCAGGTATATACATTATCTGAAATTAACATTAAAACTTTTTACCTTAAAGATTTTTCTTCCATTGACAAAATACAACTACTTGAGGGAACAGTTGAACCCAGAAACTAATAAAATTAACAACTGTGTTTATAAGAAAAGATGAGGCTATCTTTCTTAACAAATCTTTGTTAATAACTTCAACCTAATTTACCAGGAGAATTTTACTCAGACTTAATTAGAATACACCTTTATAACTCACTCTGTACGAGTCCCACAGCTCCGCAAGTAACTCTATAAAGCAGAATATGTGAAGCCTGCAGTCTCTCCAGCTACCCTTACTTGAAATTATTTCTCAGAATTTCCTCTCCCATTTAGGTCTAATTTCTTGTTGTATGCCTGGCACAATGGATGAATACAAACAAAATTTGTTTTTTGAACCTGGGGAGGTAGCCTAGTGATAAAGTACCTATTTCACATGCACGAGGCCTTTGCTTCAAGCCTCAGTGCTGCTACATTAAAGCATTCTGCATTTTACAGTTTTCCAAATAATTGATGACTTGTTTTTAGGAGACAAATAGAACAGAGTCATAACATAGTACCTCCTCTGGACTTTCAAGCGATGGCTCTATAAATTTAAAATAAACAGATGGCAGGAACTTTATTTCCTTTAGAGGCATCAGCTTTATTGAATTCCTTAAAAACTAGCTAAAAGGAGAATCAGTTTTCTTTCAGAGACTGGAAACTCTGTGCAGGGTTATTTAGTGTACAGGTTTACATTTGTGTGCATGCATCATTTGGTTTTGCGTAATAAATGTTTGGGTTTCTCCAGAATAATTAGCACAGACATAATGAATTGAAGGAGTACTATTATTAACTTGAATAGGAACTCTCTTAACTAGCATCTAGGTTTACTGATGAACTATTACAAGAATAAATTGCTGACTATACTTATTAATAAAAAACAGATAACTCAACGACTTATCAAAATATACAAAATAGGAGCCGGGGAGATGGCTCAATGGAATAAGCACTTCCCTGGCAAGTGCAAGGGCCTGAGTTCAATCCCTGGTTCAAAAAAA
>NW_004524710.1:4919284-4940227 GCF_000260255.1 Octodon degus | reverse complement strand
TCTGTATAGATATTACAATTTTATTTTTTGAGAGATATTTATAAGAGTTAACTTTTTAAGTGAAAATTCAAAGTAATGAACAGTGTACTGACTTTGATCTAAATATTGACAGATACAGTTAAAGTTATAAAATACACAGATAGTGATGCAAGTAATGTATACTATTGTATGTACTGAAATTTGGAAGACATACTCTTGGTGATCTTATTTTTACCTCATATTCATTTATATTTTCTAAAGCTATTGTATTCTGAAGTCATATTTTATATCACAAAAGGAAATAAAAGGGAAAAATAGGGTTTTTTTTTCTGTTTACACATACATGTTTGCTTCAATTTCACGCTACATTTACCAGTATTGCAATCTCTAATGACACCACACTGATTTGGTACACTTATTTGTTTTTAATTTGATGCTAAAAACTAAAGTCAACTTCATTTTGAATTCTTACAATTTGACCTTTGACACAACTAATCTTTTAAAATTATTGTACTTCTATTATATGTATTTTACTTATTCCCTAATGTTTACTTGGGTAATATTGGTCGACTCACATACCATTTGTTCCCAGATTTCAAAGAACTTCACTTTGGCAAAAAAAAAAAAAAAAAAAAAAAATTAGTTCTCAGTGTTCTAAATACATGAAAGGATACCTTTTCCTTAATGGTTAGCAAATTCTACTGACAACAAATTGCTAAGTACCAGGGACTGTATCTCATTCTCGTCTCTATAACCATGGACTATGAGATGACAAAAGCACATAAGATAAATATATATGAAATATGTTCACCCTTTTCTTCCAGTTTGTGGTTCTAGTTTCATGTCAATCAAAATATGGCTGTATTATTCAGGTTTCCATCACTATGAAGAAATTTCTGAGAGCAGCATAAGTTTGTTTTGGCTTGAGGTTTAAAACTTCATATTATGGTCCTCCAGCGCCACTGCTTTCAGGCCTGTGTTAAGGAAGAAACATCATGGCAGGAAGGCATGGTAGAGGAGAGCTTCTCATCTCATCGCAGCTGACAGACTGGCAGAAGCTAGAGCCAGAAAGGGGCTAGGGACAAAATACACTCTCCATGACCCACTTCCTACAACGAGGATCCACTTCCTAAGTTCCTATCACCTCTCAATAACCAAACCAATTGCAGACTCATTAACAGTTTAATCTATGGAAGAGGTCAGAAAGCCCTCACAGTTCCCCCCAAGGATCCCTTCTGACCACTGCTGCCAACACTGGGGCCAGGTGCTCGGCACAGAAGGTCCTGGGGGACATTTCATATCCACACCATCATGATAGCAGTGACTTCCTTACTTTGGCCAGCAGACACACAAACAGAACTCTAAACTTTATTTGTAAAGGTGAGTGAACAAGAGTTAGAAAAAAATCGTGTTTTACATATGCAGGTTGTGCAGACAAATCAGTGGAAGAGAACTGACAACCATAAATGAATACTTTATCCATGAGAATTTAATTTAACTTGTGATCAAGATAATTCTATTATATCAGGAATGGAAGGGTTAGCCATGAATATGTTTTTAGTTTAAAATAATCAGTTTAGAACCACAAATCACCCTCTAAATCAAGATAGATACCAGATGTATGAAAAGCTAAAACAGAAACATGGAAGAAATCATGATTAGAAGAAAATATGGCAGAATATTTAAGTATAAAAATTTGAAGATCATAGAATATATTGATGTATTTTAACTACATGACAGTATTAGAAATTCTTATTAACAAAATTTAGCAAACTAAAAGTCAAGAAACAAATACTGGCAAGGTTTTCACAAAGATTAATGTTTTAGTAAAGAGTTTGTAATGGTGATTTAAAAAAATAATAATACTTTAATAACCAGGATCATAAGCAAATCATAAAAGTATACATTAAAAGCAAAATAATGTTATAATATCCTGGAATGGTCAAAGGATGTTAAGATGGAAACATAAAGCTGAAATTACCAGAAAAGTTCTTTATGTTTTGAGTTACTTCAAAATGAAGACATTTTATAAACATTTTTCAAGTGTTAAGAGCTTCTTTTTTAACCTATCAATTTGTAAAGAAATTTAATTAACTGGAACATATGTTTCTCCAAGAATACCAGTCAATTATGGACTAATATGGCTGCTGTATTTGTAGGGATGCTCTTTTTTGCAGTTCTGATATTTTATTTTTATGCTTTCGCTGCATCTTTTTTTGGTCAGACTTGGCAAAGATAAATCTATATCATCAGTATTTCAATTTAAGTATAAAATCATTTTTATTTATTTTACCAAGTGTGCTGTGTTGATATCAAGGGACAAATGATGAGTTTTGTTAAGTTAAGCCAGAAAAGAAAAAGGAAATTCTTTGCCAAAGTAATAAAGCTGAATGCTATGAATGAAGGACGCTTCAAGGACCTTAGGAACAAAGGCCCATGAACAACTTATTAGAGCACCGTTAATAGAATGGCTTAACTCTAGTTGTATCTACCATTGTAAAGATTTAATTTCCCCTGAAGATTCAAATTCCTGAGAGAAGCAATCCAACTCCTTACCAAATTGCTCATTAATTCTTTAGTTTTATTTATTTTTATCTCAAGCACTTAGGTCTTTTAATATATACAGTCAGAAAAATTAATTTTGTCTCTTCCAATTCAAGTTTTTGTATCTTGTGCAATAGTTCTTATCTCAAAGGTTATCTGGAATATATTATTTAGCTTATTAAATTCTTTTGCTTAATTCTTGAGTAATTCGTAACACAATTCAAGGCTTGAAGGATAGGGCAGAGAGCAGAACAAACCCCTTTCCTCTTGGAGCTTACTTTCCAGAAGATAAGGAATCAGGAGAGCAATCGCATCACAGCAGTCGAGAGGAAGAAGAAATGCATCCCTCTGAGATACCTAAACGGTCAGGTAAATGGACGCCCCCAGGTGAAGGGAATCAAATCCCAGGAAGACAATTTGAACTAGGCAACAAGCAGGTGAGAAACAAAAGTCAGAATAAGAAGAATAAGAAGCCAAGCTGTTTTTGCACCTCAGCACTGCTAACAGAAAAAGTTTGAAGACTAGGCCATCTCTTGACTCATTCAGAGCTTCCAAGGAAGGAGTTGGGGGCTCCACAGTCTGGCACTCAACCTTGCAGACACCACCCCAGGTGCCAAGGGAGCTGAGAAATTCTCCCATAGGAATACACAGATTTTTGCAGTGTTAGGCCTCCTTGTTGAGGGTCAATTTGAGGAATCACAGGTGTGAGGGAAATTCTAAAGGTAGCATGTATGTACATACATGTGCTTGTGTGCATTTGTACTGTGGGAGGGGGTGGATGTGTGTGGCACAAGCTCAGGGCTGGGAACTGAAAGAGATGGCCTACGTAATCCATGGTCCAGGCCCAAGGTTTCTCCTCCATGGCACCAGGCCCTGAGGAGGACCAAACCATTACATTGTTCAAATATTCTCCACTGAGAACATTGCTTAGTTACCCCTTGTAATGAGAAGTTGTAAAGTATTTATGAAATTAAAACTACAAACTAAAAGGCAGTGAAAAAGATTACATTTCATATGCAATCCTAAACTAAGGCTACAAGTTCTACTCCCAGAAAGTATAATTGGTTTAAAAATCTTTCTATATTAATAGCAAGATTAAAAAAGAAAAATAGCACTCTTTTTAAAACATTTAAAAATTAGTAGGAAACCTTAACAGAAAACATAGGCTAGGGTGATGGGAACGCTAAGAGAAACAGCAGGTACAAACAAGGGCTTCCAGCGAGCAGGTAAGATTAATTTACCAACACTCAGGTCCCTGTTGGACACCAGGAGAAGGCCTCTCTAGACTGTGTTCTATCCAGTTACAAGTCTGAATATAGTCTAAGATTTGGGCATGGGATTATCCTAATCCATCTGTGTGTGTGTCTCTGGCAGTCTTTCTAGGTCCTGGAGACGGGCAAAATTTAATCACTTCCCTTTCTACTCATATCGACATACATTCTCCCAAAGTTATTTTGGCAAAGCCTCTGAACATATACGCATGGTCTCAGCTCCATCTAATTATCCACTCAGATTCCTGCATTTCTGAGGCGATACCTTTGGCAGAAAATTGTGAAAATCAGTACTTTAGACTTAAGCTTGGGCTGCCACTTCCCATAATCTCTCTGGGTGATATTATAACAAGGTAAATCCAGTGATACATATCTTCAATTAAAATCCCTTCATAATTTTCCATTGTACTTGGAATTAATTCTAAACTTCCTTCCCTAGTCTGTAAAGGTTCCATGGTATAGGTCCTATTTCTCCAACCTCAGCATGCATTATGATAGACTTTGCATTCCATTCTGGTTTTTTGTTTGTTTGTTTGTTTGTCCCAAATAGTCCAAAGTGTCCTTTACCCACCGTTGTTATCTAGTGTTCTTGTGGCATTTTTATTTCATGTTTATAGTTATTTCAATACATTTGGAAAAATAAATACAAATTTCTAGCCCACTATCTTAAACCAGAAAACAAGACTTACTTGCATGCAGAAGCAAAATTATATGTTGTATGGTGTAAATATGGTATGAATATTTTGTGGAGAATAGTGTTGAACATCAAGGAGCAAGTGGCTTTTTATATGTGAATTGTGTGATCTATAAGAATATGATTCATAAAACAAACAATATCAACTCACGTATTGCCTTAATACTAACATGATTAATTCTCCTTTGAATTATCCATATATATATATATATATATATATATATATATATATTAGCTATCTACTATTGCAAGGTGATATTAGACATACTCAATAGTAAAATAGGTGATAGCCAAACCTTTCTGGGTTCTGAGACTATTCTTCTGTTCATTGTTATCCACTTTTTAGATTCTGGGTAGATCTTTCATTCTCACTGTCTCATTCTCTCACACTCTTGCTGTTTGCTCATTGATTTATATTTAAGAAGAATTTAGTAAAAATCCTTTTTGACTTTTAAACAGATAGTCCTAGGATTAAGGCAGAGTGATTATTGAAAGCTAGTTTACTAGCTCAAAATAAATTAACAAAACTCTCTTCTTCATAGAGATAACCAACTGTCTCTTTATCAGTTATTGAAAAGACCACCTTTCTTCACTGCTTCAGGGGAATGATTTGGTCACATATTAGGTTATTTTATATGTAGGTGTTTTTCTGGCCTCTGTCTCTGTTAGTTTGTTAGTTTAATATAATTCCCACATTTTTAGGGGCATCAATTCACATTACTTGTTCAGCAATTATCTCTTGAGATATGGTTTTGTTCTATACTTCCTCCACTACTTCCGTTTCATTTTCCTATGTCCCTCCTCTCACATATCATTTTCTATCCTTGTAGCTATCCTTGGTAATAAGACTTGATGTGTGACACTCATTCTTAGGCTTTGAGACATTGGAGAATACTTTGTTGGTACTTTAAGCTCTAGTAACCTGAAATGAGTACATTTGAAAAGGCACTAGTATCTCTCCATCTGCCCATCATGCATTTCCATAAATATTTGTTGAGTCAATCAATCAATCAATGAATGCATGAAAGAGTGAATAAATACAAAAACAAATGAATGCATTTATTTGTTAAAATCTTTGAACATGAGTGTTTTTCTTTAAGTGAAATGAATTTTATTAAATTGGATCTCCGAGCATCGTGGTAGGTCTACTAGGGCAAGATTTCAAACAGTAAGTTGACCACTTGGAAAAACAAAATTAAAGGACATGTAGAACTGTGATAATAATGGTTGAACCAGATAATGATTACTGTACTGATTTTCCAAACATTTACATCAAAATGTATTTGTGTATGATTAATATGAAAAACAAACTGTTGATAATATGAACTATTATCAATGTAAATGAAAACACAATGACTCACTTAGCCCCAAGACTAAATTGTTCTGCTAAGGCTTTACAACCCTAATTATTGGCATTAATGACATTTCATTAAGTGTTTTTAGGACAAATTAAAAATTATTGGTTATACTATATACTCAAATACTAAATATTAAGCCACCTAATTATTGAAACATTTTCATTTTCTTTCCATATTTAAATTATTTCCATTAATTTAAAAGTTTTCATAAAAATGTAAGGAGAAATGAAAGTATTAAACATGAGCATAAGAATTTATATTCAGTTTAAGAAAGAGTTTGGAGAGCACAGACCCGGCGGGTGAGTGAGACCGCCCAGGCCTGAGGATCCTGAATAAACCCAGAACACAGGCCCAGCATGTGAGTGAGACCACCTGGAGCCACCAAATCCTCATTCAACCCAGAGGGCAGGCCCAGTATGGAACCCTTCAGCAGAAGTCCCTGCAAAGAGGCTAGAGGCAAGACTCACCCAGCTGATTCAGGAGCAGAACATCTTGCCAGAGTGACACAAAGTGTTCACCTCCAATGGCTACAGCAGAAAGAAGTGCAGCGCAGCAGCCAGACCCCAGCCAGATCCAAGCAACACCCACCTGGAGGAATCTGAACTTCGTAGATCCAGACCTGGTGCTAAGGTAATAACTCTATCTAAGCTCTACACCAAAGGTCAGAAGACAGTTCTATACAAAATGACAAAGAGAAGAAACAAAATGCAATCTCAGGCCCCAAGTCCACCCCAACTGCAGAAGACACTACCATAGAGGAAACTGGAAATCACACACCTGATATCTCTGAAATAATAGCGTTGGAAGTGAAGAAACAACTGCAGAAAGGTATAGAAGAAATCAGATCAGAAATAACTTCTGAACTAAAAAAGTTTAGTGATAACTATAATCAAAGAAGTACTAAGTGCTTCTAAAGAATACACTGATTAAAAAATAGAACAAAATATAAAAATGATGGAACCCCTGAATAAGCAATATAGGAAAAGAAATAGAATGTATGAAACAGATTCAAAGAGATACACAGGAAATTAAAACCTCAATCACAAGCTGGCAAAACTATTTGAGGGATAGTGAAAATAGACTTTCTGACCTGAAAGACACCATTGCAGCTAGTGAAAAAGTAAGAAAAGATCTCTTAAAAACAACTGGGATGCAGGGAAAAATAATTCAATACCTGCAAGATGATGCAAAGATGAACAATGTGAGACTAATAGGCATCAATGAGAAGGAAGGAGTCTATACAAATGATATAAAAGGAATATGGGCAGAAGTAATACAGAAAACTTCCCAAATATGGAGCAAAAATCTGACATTCAGGTAACCAAAGCATATAGAACTCCAAATAACATCAACCCAATGAAAACCACACCCAGACATATAATAATAAGGTTCCCAGAAATTCAGCACAGGAACAGTATACTAAAAGCCACTAAAGAAAAGAAACAGAACACATTTAAAGGAAAACCCATCAGAATAACAACAGATTTATCTTCACAAACCATCAAGCCAAGAAGAGCATGGAGCAAAGTACTTCAAGTCTTACAAGAAAACAGATTCCAACCCAGACTGATATACCCTGCAGAACTCTCTTTCAAGTATAAAGAAGAAGTGAAATATTTCCATGACAAAGAACAACTAAAGAATTTCATGATGACAAAGCCAAGCCTACACAGACTACTAAATTATGTTCTAGAGAGGGAGCAAAATGATCACAGCCTCATGAATGAGAATGGAAAGAACCCACCAAATAGGGCAAACAATTAAACACAGGAGAATAAGAGATATAAAAAGAGAAAGAAAGAAAGAAAGAAAGAAAGAAAGAAAGAAAGAAAGAAAGAAAGAAAGAAAGAAAGAAAGAAAGAGTTTGGCACAGAAAGTTGAAAGTAAAACACTTTTGATTTTTTTTATCAATAATGCCAGAGTTGTTATCAGAAGCTCAGCAATCTTTACCTAAAATTGAAATTTAGGTCTTATAGGACCAAACTCATGGAAGAGAAGAGGAGGAGAACATCATCAGTTAAGCACTTAATATCTGCCAAATCCTGAACTGTATTTTACAAATGTTTTATGATTCAATTATTACCACAAAATTCAAATAGTTAACCCTATTTTACAGATGAAGCAAATGAGAGGACAAATTGTAAAAGTTTACTGAAGTAACACTAATAGCAAGGTTGAAATTCAAATGTAGTCTGAATCTGAAGACTATTTTATCACCCACTATTCTACTTTGGTTGTATCAAGAGCCAAAATCTCACAAATGCTGAAGAGCCTGAAATCCAAGCAGATGATACAGAGTTGGAAGCAGAGGAATGATTTGTAAAGTAGGGGAAAGTAGAGGAGCCAAGAGCTAGCTACCAAGGGCCTGCAGCAAGATGAGAAATTTAAAGTTAACAATCAGTGATGCCTCATTTACTTTTTACTCATTGCTGGGACAAAATACCCAACACCAAAAGTAAGAAAAGAAAGGTTTATTTAGCTCACAGTTATTGGAGGTTTCAGTCCATACTCCACTGGCTCCAAGGCAGAGCGGCGCATGGCAGAGGGCAGCAGTTCATGGTGGCAGAAAACAGCAAAGCGCAAAGGGAGGAGACACAGCTGCAGCTTCCAGCAAGCTTCTGTCACTTCCTTCCACTCTGACTAGGAAGACCAGAGCTGCTCTGAGGAAGTGACACTCTCCATCCTTCCTCAGTTGCCTTTTATATCCTTTTTATGTTGAGTCACACTAGGGTGGGCCCTCCATGTCCTAGGGTGGAGCCTCCAAGCCCTAAAATGTGGAATTGCTGACAGGATTTAGTTCAACTTTTAGCTTCTCAAGCTGAGACAATGTATCAACCACTATAGGGGAAATGAGAGGAATTAGAAGTGGATAGGAAGGTGCTATGGGCTAATTTCAGGTTTTAACATTAGGCAGTATCATTTCTGTAAATGCCAGAAACTGGTTAAAGGACAAAATTTTTCCATTTTTCTTTTTCTGTTAAAATAGGTCTTTTCTGTATGCCCACTTCAAAACATTGAACAGAAAGTCACTTTGAACAGAAAGTAATAGCATGTGCAAACTGTAACTGTTCCAAAATTTCATGAATGTTTGAAAAGGAGAAAGAAGCACTGACTGCAGTCACAGAGGGATGGACAGTAAACTTTCTACCAATTCTGAGTATCCCACAGCACTGTAACCCTCAAAAATGGCTATGGAGAATAAAACTAGAAAAATTAATGAAATACTTGCCTAGCCTTTAATTATTTTTAATATTTGATTTTAATAAAAATTTAGACATATTTCAAATTTTGTCAGTAATTATACACTGATATAAGAACAGACAGTAAAGAAGTATAATTTTCCATCTCCTGATAATGTGATGCACCAATAGCATTGGTCAGTAGATTTTTTTAAGAAATCCTCTCACACAAAAGATATGCAATATATCTGTATATACAAAATAGCACAGATATACAGCTATTTTCTCTTAGTTCAATGAAAAGAACGTTTTGAAATTTCTTTTAGACAAGATATCATGTCTGTATCTTGTACTATGAATAATTACTACAAAGACAATGATATGCAATATTTTAATTATTATAACTGTCCTAATAACCTGTTTTGAAACTGTCTCATTGCTGCTTCTTTCTCAATAAAATTATTTTTTAAAAAACCAAGATATACAATAGTCCTTATACGATGCAGCAGTTCCCTAAGTGTAAAGTCTTCTCCTCAGACACCCCAGCATCACTTCAGAATGTAGCAAAAATGCCCAAATGTACTGAATTAGAAAAAAAATGTGTACTGAGCCTCAGCAGGCTTGTGTTTTCACAGGCATTCTATGTGATTCTAATGCATGCAAAGTTGAAAACCACTGATGTACTCGATCTGAGCAGAATACACTTGATCTTAGCCAAAAGGCCGAGAAGCGATGATCTGAGTAGAATATAAGGAATGCCTAAGAAATGTAATGTCTTATACAAGAGCAACCAACAAAACTGGATTTGCCAAGCCTTTTGTAAGGAAGTAAGGAAGAGGAGTCAAAAGGAACAGAGGAGAACGTGAAAATGAAGAATCAAGGTATGTCATGAACAGGTATAAATTCCTTATGATGACTGTGAGATAGGTAGATAGATAGATGATAGATAGATAGATAGATAGATAGATAGATAGATAAATATAGCCAATAAACTTAATTAATTGAAAACTTATCTGGAGTTTGCAAAAATATATTCAAGACTATAATGTTATGAGAATTTTGATCACTCAACTGAGGTTATATATTCAATCTCTTCAGTATTCTAAACTTGTTAGTTAATGGTAAATATACTTATTTTTGCAAGGGTTTATTAAGTAAAACTTTGACTATTTGGCTTGACTCTCAACCAATTAAAACATAATTGCCATTCTCTGTTTAGGCATCTCTCTTCCTCATCAGATGGTAAGCTTCTGATAATTAGTGAGCCTGACTTCCAGATCTAAGATGCTGTATGTGGTCAATAATTGCTAGCAGAAAGAACAAGGAGGGAAAGTTAGGAAGAAGAGGGGGGAGAAAACCTCAATTTGAATGAAACAAAGGAATTAAAATAGAGTTTTTAGACAAATTAAATGATGGTCTTACTCTGGTACAATCATTCAATCTTAAATAGTTCACCCCCTGAAACAGAAGTGTCCCTCAAATTACTAACATACCATTTAACTACACAATAGAAATATGTGGTTAAGCAGATGCTGTCAATTTTTGTAGGTGCCAGTTTTTACATATCCTTTGGTAACATTATTCATGTAGTTTCCCGATGTTTTTCCTCACAAAACAATCCATTTTTTAAAAATAATAATTGTTAGCAGCCCAACTCTAATAAACAACCCCACAATAACAAGTCAGTATGTACCCACACAGAGGAAAGAGAAAAGATTACTTCAGAAAACAGATGTCAGCTTCAAGCTTCCAAGGATTTATTATAAACAGAAATGAGTAAAAAACATGAAAAATACTTTGGCAGTGGTATTTGAATACAGAGCTAATGAAAGGCTATACTCACCATCAAATGTATGCTAACAGCCAAATTGCCAGAAAATCTACTGTTTCAGGAGAGGTCTATGCCAAAACAAGACTACAATTATACATAAAAAATGGTTAAACAAAATGTGAAACAGCAGGATTAACTTTCTACTGGGAAATCTGTTTCAGTATAATTGCATTCTGTTGTGACAAATAGGAAATATATGCAAATAATGAGTTGGAAATCAATTTTGGATAAATAAATAATGTTACAGAAAGAAAGAGATTCTAAGAGCAAAATTTGTAAACTAGCATCTACTGTGGTCTACTTCTTTCTCTTTAATGTTAATTTCAGTAAATGCTTAATAATCTGTTGTAATGATATATGGGCAAGCCCACTGTAGCTAACTCAGAAGGTGATTTCATCATTCTTCATGCTGTCCTTTTTACTGTGTGAACAAAGACTATGAAAATATTTTTAACATTTTCATTAGAAAAATTTAATGTGTGCAAAGATACAAGGATCTAGTAAGTCCTTTAAGTAAATATTTTATATTTCTCAGTTTTGTGGATCTTGTGGGTTTGATTTTTTGATTATTTGTGGTGCTTATTACTGTTGGTGGTGATTTTTAGCACCAAACGTGTAAATGATATCATTCAAAGTAGCTTGCAAGTTTGAACCACATGTTTCAAATTTCAAATAGGATTCAGACAATCCACTGTTTGGAAGACCCTATTGTTAATACACAGAAGTGTGGGGTGAGGAGATGCTACATTTATTTTAAGAGAGGGGGGAAAAGAAATCTGTATTTCATTTGTTACACTGCTAACTTCACTTTAGGTAATTTGCATTCAGCTTTATTATTGCCCTGAGCAATAACTGATTGTTAGTTATTGAAGTCTGAAATGATTTTCTCATTTCCCAGGGGAATCTGGAGATTTACATGGTGCACAGCAGTAACTAATAGATATAATCTGGTCGTAATGTAGCCATATAATGTGTTATTTGCTTGTGGAGAACGTAGATGTTTAACATCTTAACACTTGCTCCAGAAGAATAGCATATTTTACTCAAGGTATATAAACATTAGCTGCACACCACTCGCTCTGTGTTTTAAAGACTGTCAGAATAGCAGTAATCTTCTTGAAAAACTGAGCAGAAATAATATTTTCTTACAATTTATGAAATTATTAATTTCATAAGGCATACTAATAAATAGTTTTATTGTTGTGATTTTTTTAAAAAGAAAGTTCTATTTTACTTAAAGATTTTTCATAAAGAGCTCTAAAGTATTTTAAGGTTCTTTCATGAAATTCTAGGATGTCTGTAATATTTCAACTAAGTTGTAGGATTTAATATACAGCCATAGCAAGATAATACTACAAAATACATTTAGTGCACGGTTATTTGGCAAGTAGCCTTTTAAAAAAATTATTTATTTTCCCCATCATAAATTTTTATTTTGTAATTTTAAAAATCTCTAACTCAGAAAGTTAAATAAACATAAGCTTTCTCTGCTTCTTTATTGTATTAGGACCAGTACGATAAACTACAAAGGTTTATGCACAAACCTGGGATAGTGAGAAATTAGGCAAGTTTCTACCAAAATCTTCATTTTTGGCATGTGGGACATGACCTTGTTCTACAGCATGAGGGCTTTTGCCTGTTCTCATTTTGTGTAAAATGTATAGATAATGCAGATCTTCTGCATGTGGTGTTTTAATAAATAAAAATCTAAAATAGCATAGCATAATAGAGCCAAATGTTTTATTAAAGGAGGTCTTTCCTCTCCTTTTTTTCCAACCCAGCTAAGATAAATGTTTTATGAAGGTTCAGAGTATTCCTCCTGGAAACATTATCGAGCCTATCCTGTTTAGAGAGCAGGAGAGATTTTTGCATCTTACTCCAATTAACTCTAATGAGCGTTACCCACAAAACACCTTGTGCATTAGAAACAAAACATATTTTTTCCAGAATAAAATAATAATAAAATAAAATAAAATTTTCTTGAGCTATGTATAGATAATTTTGCCAAAAATATATTAATTATAATAATTCTGGAAATCATCACTGAAAGCAGGAGATATTAAATACTATTTTAGCAAGGACTTACTAGCAAAGACCCTCAGTATAGTCAAACTATAGGCTATAGTATAAAGTCTCATCATAAATGATTTAAGCTAGAATATAGTCATCATAATAAATGAAGAAACTACATTTACATAGCATTGAAAAAAAGGAGGTTGTCTACTTGTTTATTTAAAAAAGACAAATCCCACTTGTCCTCAAGCAATGGTATCACCAACAGTGCTTCAACAGTAGGCATTTTCTATTCTAATCAAAAATTATTCAGTGTAATGGGTAAAAACAGAAATATGCAATGCATATTTGGCCTCACTAACAATTAATTTTGTTCTCTTTCTTTCTTTTTTTTTTTTTTTTTGGGACAGGGTCTCGCTATATAGTTTCGAGTGGCCTTGAACTCCCTTCGTAGCCCAGGCTGGTCTTGAGCTTGCAACAATCCTCCTGCCTCAGCCTCCTAAGTGTGGAGATTTCAGATACATGCCACCATGCCGGGGTAGCAATTAATTTTCTAATCTAATTTTGGAGAAACCGACAAACAATGGAAAAAGTTTAATTTTTCTGCAATCTAATGCAACAAATGTACAAGGTGTACCTCACAAATATTTTCCCTTGCATAGAACCCAATAAAGTTTATGAAAAATACATTAAAATTTGGGTCATTTCTTTGAAATAGAGATCCTTACAGCACCTTGGGAAAGAGAAGGCATGATGAGGACTTAAGAAGACATCCCAAAGGAAGAAATGTCTGGGCTGACTCCTAAATACTGAAGTTCATTAATAGGCTCTAGGGATAGAGATGGGGCATAAGGCGAGTGTTACGGATAGCAGAGAAAGTATCAGGTGTGAAGGCCCAGAGGTGGGCCGTTGCGCATCAGGAGAGAAAGTACAACTGCAGCAAGTATGAAAGCCTGTCAAGAGAAGCTCAACTATAAACACTTGCAATGTGTTCATATGATATATTATATCATATATAGGCCATATGAAATCATACATATTACATCAAATTATAAATTAATTTGAAGCAAGCTGGCTATATACAGACCAGTATGGACAGAATTCAATAATTTAAACAGGTTACAGAATAATATACATCGTGTAGAACACAGAAAGAGGGCCAAGATTTGGAGGGAGCTGGGAGGGATGTGAGGTGAAAGGGACAAAAAAAATAAATAAATAAGATATGTTACACCCAAACTCTCCACCATAAATGTAATCACTGTCTATTGAAAACATGTATAAAAATATAAATATAAATAAAATATAAATAAACATGTAAAAAAATAAATATGAAATTGTTATGGTTTGTATGTATTTGTCCCTCCACAAAGCCTCATGCAGTCATTGAAGTGAAGTTTTACAGTTTGTGATTAATTCATGATCCAAGGCTGGGATTATGGGTCTGAGTACTGCTGGGATTATGGGTGTGAGTGTTATTCCCAGCCTTGGACAGATAGCCTTAATGTAACACAACAAAGTCAGAGAAGGGGCCAGCCAGATAGCTCAAAGAATTAAAGCACCTGCATGGGCAGAGAGCATCAAGGGGGGTAGGATCACCAGGGTGCTGTGCTGGCCCCACCCCTGGGGTACACTGAGATAGTGATTGAGACTGGGCGCGGTGGTGCATGCCTGTAATCGCAGCGCTTGGGAAGCTGAAAGCAGACGGATCACATAGTAAGACCCTGCAGACTCTGTATTAAATAGAGAGAGAGAGAGAGAGAGAGAGAGAGAGAGAGAGAGAGAGAGAGGAAGAAAGAGAGAGAGGAAGAGAGAGAGGGGGGAGAGAGAGGGGGGTTGCTCTCTGTAGCCATTGCTGTGGCTATTCCTTCCATTTGCTCTTGCTGTTTCACTGAATTCTGTCACCATGAACAGCTGCCCTCTGCCGTGTGCCACTCTTCCTTGGAGCCAGCTTTGCATGGACTGAATCCACCAGGAACTGTAAACCTTTCCTTCCTTCATTTTGGGTGTTGGGTACTCATCTCAGCAGTGAGAGAAAAGTAACTGAAACTATAATATTGTATTTTAAATATATATGTATTTAACGTCTTAAAATACATGATATTAACTTCTGTTGTTAAACACAAATGTAATTTTAAAAAACACAAAGACAAGAAGGATGTGTACCAACATTAGGAAGCTGTTGTTCTGAATAGGGTGGAAGAAAAATGGCATTGTAGGTCTGGCAAGTCCCCAGTAATGACTCTCTCTTACATTCCAACAAATGCACAGCAAAAGATGCAGAAATAGAGATCAAAGTGTCAACATTAGTCTGATAAAATCTATCTGGAGGAATATGAAACAGGTGCAGCAAACTAGGCTTTTCCATATTGACAACAGACGTGACACCGACCCTGGTACACGCAGCTCTGACCCTCCCGTGGGCGTAGTCTCCCCCATACACTGACTGCTACGTCATTACGGAACACCGCTGTGATCCCCACCTGGCTGAGGAGGAGAATACTCTGACTCAGCTGCCTCCCCAAACTCATCAACAATAAGAAGATCATCCCCTCAGAAGGGCAGCGAGAGAGGAACATGCTGCACTAATGGGACACAGTTCCATAACCAGGGGGCAGCAGGAGTGGGCCGGAACTGTTACTCCTTTAAAAAGTTTAAAGGAATTTAAGAAGAATGCAAGTTTATTATGAATAGTGATTAATCTGTTTTTGCTCACTTATAGGTGGTGCCCAGTGCCAAGAAGAATGACTAGCTCACAGTAGGTGCTCAAAAAAAATTTTTTTTTTCTGTTTATGCAGATGCAGGGACTGGGGTTAGATCGCTGGTGTGCTGTGCCGGCCCCATCCTTGGGGCACACTGAGATGGCAAATGAGATTAGGTGTGGAGGTGCACACCTGTAATCCCAGTACTTGGGAGGCTGAAAACAGGAGGATCACTAGGAGTTTAATCTGTGTAGTGAGACCCTGTAGACCAGGTACTAAAAATACATTAAATGTATGTTTTTGTTGAATGAAGATCTTATTTCTTATTGATAAAACTGCAGACACAGACACAATGGAATACTATTCAGTGGAATGCTAGTCTATACTTCATGGGATCCATTTGTAAGTGAAATAGACTGGATGCAAAAAGACAAAGCATGTATGATTGCCCTAAGGTGTGTTTGAGCTCAGTGAGCATTGAATTGTGGTTACCAGACTGGGAAAAGAAAGAACTGGGGACATATAAATCAAAGTTACCAAGTTACAAAATAGGAGAAATAAAATTCTGAGGTCTATGGCAAAGCATGATAACTATAGTTAATGTATATTTCAAATTTGCTAGAAGATTAGATTTTAATGTTCTCAGCACAAAAAAATTATGTGAGGTAATACACTTGTTAATTAGATGGGTTTCTAAATTTGAAAAAAATCTTAATGAGCACTCAGAAAAAGGTCTTCTCTCTAGAATTCATACAGAACTAAAAAACATTAGGGCCCCAAAATTTAAAGACCCAATCCAGAAATGGGCATCTGAAATGAAAACACACTTCTAAGAGGACGAAATTATAGAAGCAAATAAATATATGAAAAAATGTTCCACATCACTAGCCATCCATGAAATGCAAATGAAAACAACACTGAGATACTGTCTCACCCCAGAAAGAATGGCTATCATAAAGAAATCAGCCAACAACAAATGTGGGAAAGTCTGTAGGGAAAAAACACCCTTCTTCACTGCTGGTGGGAATGTAGACTGGTGCAACCGTTATGGAAACCAGTGTGGAGACTCCTTAAAAAACTAGGACTGGAAATCCCATTCAAACCAGCTATTCCCCTACTGGGAATTTTCCTAAAGGAACTCAAAACATCATATCATAGTGATATATATGTGCCTATGTTTATAGCAGCACAATTTGTGATAGCCAAATCTTGGAAACAACCAAGATGCCCATTACCTGAGGAATGGATGAAAAAGATGTGGTATTTTTATACAATGGAGTATTACTCAGCTATAAAGAATGATAAACTCGAAGCCTTTATATTTAAGTGGATGCCACTTGAAGATATACTCATAAGTGAAATAAACCAGACCCACGTGTGTAAATATTATACAGTCTCCCTAGAGTAAGAACTCAAAAGAATAAATAAAAATAGAAAGGAATAACACAATTAAAGGAAAGTGAGACCTTAAGGATTAAACAACGAAGAGAGGACAATGAGATAAGCTAGGAAACATGAAAGGGGCAAAACCATACATTTATATGCACAAGATGGTTAAGGCAATGATCTTGAGAATCTTCAGCAGGTTTTTGAAACTAACAGTTAATGGGTAGAATTTTCACCCTGACTAACTATATATACTGATACCTGTGAACTAAGCAACTGCTTTGAATAGCAAGGTCGTGCTTGGAATGCCTGTCATTCTGGTCTTCTAAATATGTACTGCTTGTTATGTCATATCAATTACTGCTATACTGTCTCTCAAGTAAATGTTTGTTTAAAAAAAGGGTAATAAATGTAAACAAGAGACAAGAAAAAATGTCATAGGACTGTCCTGCTACAATGCTATATATGATTAGATTTCTAAATTTCTGTGTAAAAATATGTAATTGTTTATTCCTGTTTTTAAAAAATATTTTTCCCTTCACATTCTGTAGGGATTTAAAGTTTAACATATCAATACTTGATGAAAAATACCTGTTCCATGCTATGTCTAAGATCTTTGATATTCAGACAGAGAGTGAAGTTAAGCTCAACTGCCTATTCTATAGGGTAATAATATCATTAAGCTTCTCTTCTGAAGGGTTAACAGCTTTAAGTTTGCAGACCAAAAACTAGAGAAAAAGAAGGGCTGCAAGGACAGCCAACATTTTGGCTCTAGCCTTTCAAGGTCCTTGAGGACTCAGGACCTAAGAGAACCTATACAGTAACATCCTGTAACTCAGTGATGTCAAAATTTTCTGATCAAGGAGATTATGGGGCCACAGAGGAAAGTGATTGATGACGTAGAGTGTGCCTTAGGAGAGTCACATGGAGAGAAAACATTCTCTCAGGCTTTCACAGAAAGCAAATTGCTCAGGAAATGGCCGTGACTCATCCACATGGCTGACACCGGCAAAGGATCTACAAACTGCGATACAGGGTTTCAGGGCAAATCCTGAGGGGATTTGACTGACCTTGGCAGATATAAAAGTTACATTTCTTGTTATATAGGTCTTGCTTCATCTTGGTCTTAACCATCCAGCAGAAAAGTATAAAAATGAGGTATAAAAAGTAAAGCCATGTAAATATGCTGAGCTGTAAAAGGCTCAAGTCAACAACTTCTGACATTGCCAGTCCTACAGATAACACACTACTATTATAGACTGCTAGACTATATTGGATTATTTTACTGAATTCAGGCACCTATAATATTTAAATGGCAATGGAATACCCATCTCTGAAAAAAACTAAGCAAAAAAGGGGATACAAATTAAGGATCATTTTGTATCTGGATGGTTAAGACCAAAGTAAAGCAAGACCTATATAACAAAAGAAGGTAACTTTTGCATATAAGAGAAATGTTTAAGGGTATTGAATTGCCTTCCTGAGAAGTACAAGGTCCCAAGTTTGATCTCTGGTACCATATGCCATGCTGGCCCCAGAATGCCAGGCTCACTGTGCCTGCCCCAAAACCGGCTATGGTGGCACATACCTGTAATCCCAGTGCTAGGGAGGCTGAAACAGGAGAATCACTGTGAGTCCGAGTTGCGAAGAGAGACCCTGTATCAAAAAATTTAAAAATAAATAAATAAATATATGCTCATATTTGACAAAGTATATGAATGTTTCAATTGGTATTTTGTTCATTTTCATTAAACCCTTGTCTAGATATTTTATTTGCATAGATAATGTTTTGTTTTATTACCTATGAAAACCACATGTAAGCCATTTCTAAATAATACATTGTAAACAAGATGACGTAGATGGTGTAAGACCCTATTGTTCTGCCAGCGTTCTCATGTACTATGTTTATTCAATTATTTATTTATTTTGTGTGTGCGTCCTTGTCAGTGCCCCTCAGCAGCTGAGAAATTCTAGAGGAATAAAAGTGTGTCCATTGTATCTTGTGTCCCCAGCAACAACAACACAGGAAGCATTCAATAAATATCGGTTAAGTCACATAAATAAAAAGACAAACAAATCATATAGAACCACTTTTTTAAGGTGTGTAAATGCTACTTCTGCTTATATGCTTGTGGCAGCAACTAAATACCTCCACTGTTTCCTTCTTCTTAAGTCCCTACATATTAGGTTATGAGGTCACCATGCTCCAAAGACCAAGCAGACGGTCATCTCACTGCTCTCCTTCAGGAAGGGGAAGGAGAGTAATCAAAATTTGTCATCAGAAGTACAAATTAATAAGGGTTAAAGCATCACGTGAAACCTAATGAACGTGGTATGCACTTCCTGTGGCTGTGTAATTTAATTATCGAGGATAATTTTGATATTAGGAACTTTTGACTGTTGAGGAACTGAAAGGATTATAAAACCTGCCTTTGTGTGCCCTTTCTTTTTTTGTGAATTTCATATGGAGCAGAACAGTCATTTCACTTCATGTTGATGGAGGTGGAAGGGGGAGCTGGAGGTGGAAGCCTGCCACTGAATTTGAATTATGTAGGGAACATAGCCGTGTTGTACTGTCTTGTCAATATCTCTTTCCAGCTGGTGCTGACATAATTAGGCACATCAAGCACAGAAGAAGACATTTTAAATTCAAAGCACTGTTCCAAGTCCTGTGAGTAGCTATGAAAGGTGCCTGAAGTAATCAATAACACATGGGAAGGTGTGCAGCTCTAGCAGGTTATCCACCCACTTTGGGGCTATAATAAGACAAAACAAAATAGAAAAGGCAAGATTCCTAACATCTTAAAAAGTGGCCTTGTTTAAAGAGTTTAACTTATTGGGGTGCATTTCTTGGTAAGATATATAATCTTTCACCACCAGCATAGAGCAATTCAATTTAAACTTGCTGAGACCAGGAAATTCACCTTTTCACTTACATGCATTGCTAGCATTTAATACAGTGGATGTTAATTAGAAACACGCCAGTATATATGCAATTCATGGAGAGCACTGGTCTAAATGTTCCTTATCCGTAAAGTGTGAATATATTATATATTAGGGGACTGTTAAGTCAATTAAAAATAAATTAAATAAAGCATCTGCAGCATACTGTTGATGCCTCATAATAAGAGTCATATATAATTACAATATATAATTGAAATTAAAATGGGGGAAAATCGTGCATTTGGCTTTTACAAATATAACTTGGGCTTCTGTCCCTCACAGTCTTGCCTGACTCTTGTCTGCCTCTTCTTTCTCCATTCCTTTCCGGCTCTTGATTTCTTACACATTTCTTTGGCAGAGCAGGTTACTTATCACTTTTAAACTTGTCTTCAGTGCCCATGACTTGAGTATCTCAGAAGCCACTCTCCAAAAGACTTATCAAAGTGTCTTCTTAAACAAAGACAATTGTCTCCCAAGAAAAATTTTGGTGCCAGCTGAAATTAATTTTTAACCCGCTTTAGATATGTAATTTCTACTGTCATTCATAGAAAGTTCTGTCACAGTTGAAAAAAGACACCATATGGAACAAGGTCCGTAAATACCTTCCTACAGTATGTTGGGATATAAATTTAGTTTGTGATTCAAAAGATTGCAATAATATAAATGGTCGTTTTCAAACTTCAAGGTAGAATTCTAGGAGTCTTTGGG
The DNA here is from genome assembly GCF_000260255.1 of Octodon degus. Lineage (NCBI taxonomy): Eukaryota > Metazoa > Chordata > Mammalia > Rodentia > Octodontidae > Octodon > Octodon degus. The sequence goes on along the minus strand of NW_004524710.1, from coordinate 4,919,619 downwards.
GAAATAGCCTGGGAAGAGTAAGGTTGAATAGTTCGGTTTCTGCATCCTGAAGTATAACACTGTTATTTGCTCAGTACATAGTATTTGGAGAGGCACGAAATTCTATGATTACATTTTAAAAGGTTTGGAAAAAGCACTGAACTAAGTTAGCTGAAAGAATAATCAAAAAAGTGTTGCTAAGTGAAAATTCCATGACACAAAGCATTAGAGTATAAGGCAAAAGGAAAGCTTCACTTGTAGTAAACCTTTGTGGATCTCTGCTGGTCTATGGAAAGGAGCAGATAATGCTTAATTTGTTTTGTCTCCTTTTTTCAATTCTTTGTCCTTTTTCTCTT
>NW_004524710.1:4902016-4919074 GCF_000260255.1 Octodon degus | reverse complement strand
TGTGAAATTCCAATTGTTTTGTTTAGTGAAATTCTGTATCATTTGTAATTTTTGACCTCTAAGAAATAGAAGCCAGGTGGGGGAGATAGCTCCACAGTCTAAGCGCCTGCCTGGCAAGCACAAGGACATGGGCTCGATCCCCAGTACCTCATGCTGTGCCTGTCCCATGTCAAGCTGGCCACCAAAACCGGCAGTGGTGGCAAACGCCTTTAATCCCACTGCTGGGGAGGCTGAAAACAGAATCACTTCAAGTCCGAGCTGCAAGGCCAATGTAATGTTTACTAGGGCAAAAAGGTGAAGGATAAAAGAGAGGAAGCTGAAGTAGGCAAAGAGATGCTTCAGATCGCAGAGCAAGAGTGACATCTTGGGGAGGCGGGGGTAGGAGAAGGAAAAAGGTGAGCGTGGAAAGTCTGAGACAGCAGCACGACGCTAAGAAAGTTTTGTGAAGCCAAGAGAGACCCCTCGCTAAAGAATCTAGCTTCTAACGAAGCCTGCACAGTACCCAACTGGGAGAAGCGTGGGCTGAGCGAGGCCCTGCACTCGCTGCTGGGTGGGCACAGGTGGCTCTGGGCCTGTCATCCAACGCACTCCCCACAGGCAGAGATCCGAGCAGCACCTCGGCGTGGCCTGCACCTACTGATTTAAAGAACTTTTGGCAAGTCTAACCTGTTATTTATTTAACAATAAATTGTCTTATTACCTCTTCATAAATCTGAAAATTAATAATTTTAAATTCTGTTTTTATGGAAAAGTCTCCTCTTACAAATAATATTCCCTAACACAGAGTCTTTTAAGCAACTATAGATTTTTGGCTGTATTTTCATTGTGTGCAAAATTTATCAGACTATGGGTACATTTATTTGTTCAATAAGAAATATTGAAATAAATGACTATGAAATGCAAGACAAAATACATCTTTCCAATCCTTAAAATATTATGTACAGGACATGCAATTAACTCAGCAAGTTATTTTTAGAAATTGAACTCTAGACTACATAGCATGTGCAGAATAGGATGTGCTCAGTAAGGGTTTGGTGAATAGATGAATGCACTGGCACGGTTATGTTTAATGGGATTCACAGTCACCCTGAGATGGTGCTTTGCCCTAGAATATTTTTAGAGGGCTGATAGTTGGCTTAAAGATTTCTACCCTACAGGCTTTATTCAAAATAATGTATTTAAATAAATAAAAGTTAACTAAGGCACTATAATCAATGACTCAGTAGTGTTACATTTTCAAACAATTTTCTGCTTTGGGTAGATGTGTTTAGTTTTTACAAACTTTTATCTTTCATGTTTTATGATTTCTTCTATAGTTGAATCCTTGAGGATAATATAAAACCCAGAAAACAAACCACACAGTTAATGAAGAGATTTCCTTGAAACTAAAAGTGAATTTTTATAAAGCACAGAGCATGTTAGCCTCACTTGAAAACATTTGATTTTTCCTTCCTCAGCTAACTACATGGTTTTATAAACTGTTTCCAACAGGATCATATTCTATTAACTTTAACAAGAAAAAATTAATGAAATAAAACCATAACCTTACAAACAGATGGTGCCGTGTCCCCTTTTCCATCCCTGACGTATAACACAAGGCATTTGCTAGCAGCAATCCCGAATAGGAAGCTATATGGTTTGGGGATAAAAACAATATATCTTTACATATGTTTTATATATGTTATATCTGTTTTATGTATTTCTTCACTCTGGAGACATGTAAGAGTCTGGGAGAGTATCTGTTATCAAAGTGAGAAAAAAAGTCACAAGTACTAAAATCAACTTCTGTATTTACATAGTTTTCAAGAATATCATAAGACACCCAGTAGTACCCTTCTCCCTCTGAAAGACTACTGAGGAATTAACTACACAGTTGTAAAAATGGAAGGCATGTTTCAACTCTGCATGACTTGTGCAAACTATCCGATGCTACCGAGGCATGTGAGACACACCTCTATCATATCTTCATCATTTGGCCTATTTTAGGCCTTGCTGTATAGCTCTATACTTTTAAATAATAGAAAAATCATTACAGGTAATGATTATAGGTGGTCTTGTTAATTGGCTGATTTGGGAATTAAATCTAAAGGGTTTTTAATTGTTATTTTGTAAGCTTTGAGAGTTTCTAGTTACCCCTGTCAATGCCTAAGAAATAACAAAACACATTTTGTAGTTAAAGTGAGAATATTTCTCTGTTGAAAATTGCCTGTTTTTATTATTGTAAGAATTGGTCCACTGAACTTAGCTCAGCCTCTGAGGTCTAAGTGAGAAGGCTATGATTAATGAGGTAGCCATTAACGTCAGTAGATTGAACAACCAAAATCTGATTATATTAAAGTGCTTCCCAAACATTAGGGTCACATTAACAGTTTATTGAAACAAGCTGATAAAATTTAAAATGGTCATCTAATTCCCTTGGGTTCCTAATTGTTGCATGATAAATCACTCTGTAGAGAAATCTATTACAATGTTCCAAATGAGAAAATGTAATTTACTGTACCATTACTAGGGTGTTTGAAGTACTTCAGTTCTTTAGCAGTAGGATTTTGCTAGATTGAGGTAAAAAAAGCGCATTCAGGTTTTTGCATGAAAGATCTGACCTGAATAAAACCTCTTAAATGATAAATATTATGACTATGAATCAGGCAAGCAAAATTATGCATTATATAAGCCTGTATTATGTGAAAACAGATTATATTAAAGTTGCTTATGAGTCAGTTACTGAAAGCTCAACGTGAATGACCCTTTATTGATATTCATCTACTTTTTAAAAACATATCACTGCAGAAATCAACTATACCGTATAAACTTATTGCAATACTTTTTCACTGTGGAATTCTGGTTGAGTTCCCTCCAGAGACAAAGGTTCCTGCTTTGAAAGATGATGTTGACAATCCTAGTGGAACAGGTGAAAATTTTACCTATTGAGGCATTTGATCATTCAGTGCTTGAATATGGCTTTTCCAGGAATGGTGCAACAGCTTCATATATTGGAAAGTAGTTGAAATCACATCGTCACTTATTCCTGGAAAAATCTCTAGCCAGCAGAGCAGAGGAGGAGGAGGTGAGCATTTCTGGGAATGGCTTGAAAAGGTGGTGACCCCCACTATTTTGATATAACTAACAACTTAATTAAAGGAAAGGCACAAAGTATAAGCAAATAATAGAAAATTGTTACTCTATGTAGTGCTCTTGGAGAAACATTCTGGGCTTGGCCCTCTAATTTAGGAGAATCATCATTCAAATTCAGGGAAGAAAATGTTTTCTGGAGGCTTTCTTTGAGCATATCCCCTCTCAAAATAAAAGCATGTTTTGGGTCTTACCTTCACATTTCCATATATACTGCACAAAGCATTAATAGATCAAACATCAGATTTCCATATATACTGCACAAAGCATTAATAGATCAAACATCAGGTTGCACTGCAATAATTTGAGTGTTTAGAAGATTACTGATTCTTCAAAAATAGTGCTTACATTGTGAAAAAAAAGTGTTTAATCCTTGATCTTGCCAAAATTCATAAGGACAATAAATGTTGAAAGATGTTTAATGAATGGAAAATGGATTAATGAATAGAAATATGAATGGATTCCCACATAGTGTATGTTAAATAGCCCAGCACTTCATGGCTGTTTCAGATATTTAATTTATAATCAGAATATCTTTACAAATTCCTTCTATCTCTTCTTTTTTTAAATAATTTTATTGAGAAACCAATAGCAATGAGACAGTTTCAAAACTAATTACTAGCACAGTTTCAATAATTAATGGATTGCATATTGTTGTCTTAGTGTTTATTCACTGTACAAGATGTAGACATGATATCCTGTCCACAAATACTATTAGAACAAATCTCTCTATTCATTGAATTAAGAGAATGCAGCTGTATATCTCTCCTAACTATTTGAATATACAGATACAGAATGGTCATTCATTTATATCCCCCTTTTTTGTTTAGTTTTGTCAGAGAAGGGTATTCTGTTGTCATATAAATATTCTAGGTGCATGAATTCGGCAAAATATTCCAATATAGTCCAGTAGTCAATAATAGTAGTGGGTTTTCCATAGAAGTGGCAATGTCAGAAGATGTCGACTTGAGCCTTTTACAGCTCAGCATATTAATATGGCTTTACCTTTTATACTTCATTTTTATACTTTTCTGCTGTATGGTTAAGACCAAGATAAACCAAGACCTATATAACAAGAAATGTAGCTTTTCTACTGCCAAGGTCAGTGAAATCCTCTCAGGATTTATCCTGAGATCCTGTACCTCAGATTATAGAACCTTTGTCAATGTCAGCCATGTGGATGAGTCATGGCCATTGCTTGGCCAGTGTGCTCTCTGTGAAAGCCTGAGAGAATGTTTTCTCTCCATGTGACTCTTCTTAGGCACACTCTGCATCATCAGTCACTTTCCTCTGTGGCCCCATAGCCTTCTTGATCAGAAAATTTGTAGCCCTTCTTTTCTTGTGATCATAATGTTAAATGAAACAAATCAGAAACAAAAATATTTACCACAAATGAAATAAATCATAAACACTAATATTTAAATATTGCATAGTTTCTCTTATGCGAGACACTCTAAGTATAAAATGAAGAGCAAAATAAAAGATTATAGGAAGCAGAAGGATAGATCTATTGCAAAAGAGAGAGGGAGCAGGAGCTGGAGGGAGAAGAAGGGTCTGGAAAAGGGAGTGAGCAAAAATTAAGAAATGTCATATAAGTACAGAGTCCACACAAAAAATGTAATCATTGTGTACCGCAAACATGTACTGATAAATTTAACTTTTAAAAATATTTAATATGTGTATATTAAATCTCCAAAGTTAAATATTTCTGTGGCCCGGTGCTCATGAACTGAGCTGGAGAGCCTATGTTGAATTTCAAATGACTACATCATTTTCTTTTCACTTTAGAAAAAATTATTCTTTGGCAATGTGTAATATTTTTTGGAAAACTTTTGGTACTGACATTTTGCCTCTCATAATTTTAGATTTGAAATTGGTATAATGCTATCCTATTTCAAATGCATTATTGACAAATATAGTGCATTCATTTTTTGGTAATTGGGTGGCTTCCTTTTTTACTTTCCTCAAGTCTTTATGCAACTTTTGTTCTTATCCAAAAGCCTTTCTTTATCAATTTGCCTAAAATAGAACTTCTCCATCACTCTAACTCCAGGTCCTTTAAAAAATTCACAAAACAAGGACTGGCCAAATAGCTCGGGGGATTAAAGTGCCTGCAAGCAGGCACAGGTGCTGGGGATTCGATCCCCCAGGGCGCACTGAGACAGCAATTGAGGCTGGGCATAGTAGCATGCATAAAAGCGTATGTAACCCTAGCTCTTGGGAGGCTGTATGCAGACAGATCACTACAAGTCTGATCTAGTAGTGAGACCCTGAACACACCCTATGGAACCTTCCCTAAAATACAGGAAAAAAATTTTTCACAAAACAAGACATGCTATTTACTTGTTTATGCTATTGTGTACTTTCTCTCATTTTAATATAAGCTCTATGAAAATAGAAATCCAACTATAGTGCTTATAACAGTAGTTAATAGAGGGAATCAAAAGGTCAGGTGTAAAGGCATCTTCTGTTTTCAAAAGAGCAAATAATTTATTAGGCTTGGAATACATTTGGAATGAAAGTGCAGTGATCAGATTTGCATTAAGGAGAGCCTATCTTGGCATCATGCACAGGGTAGCTTGCTGGTATATAATTTTTAATCAGTTAATGTTTTTTGACAAATCTGAAATGTATTATTTATGATGAGACATCACTAAGCATTGAATTGAAAAGGGCATTAAATCTGAAAATTGGGAATGACAAAATAGCTTTGCTAAATAACCTATAAATTGATTTTCTTTCTTTTAAGTAGACATCAATGAGGGATACATTTAAAACTCCCCTTGTTCTTGAGGGACACTTTTTCTTCTTTTGAGTATTTAAGGACCTTAGAATTTAGAGGAAAAAGGAAATATTTACATAGAAGTTAAAGGACAATTGTTGCTCAAAATGATAAGTGAGCCAGAACTAGGCTTCCTACTAGACCTGAGGTTCTGATAGCCAAAGTAGCCCAGGGGCTCACAGTTTGATCCTGACAGCATGTAGAGAAGCAGCCACTTAATATGTTCTGTTTCCGACTCAAGCAGCTATTCATGCCCATTCCCATCTCAATTATATACTTATTTTTTAATCTTAACTAATTCAATTAAAAAGATATTAAATTAAGAATATTGCGGATTATATTTTTAGTTCCTTAACATTTCCCCCACTGTAATTAAACTTTGGATTTCTTCTTTGCTGAGTTTCATATTCAGAATTTTAGCTTTTATATCATTGTTCATTTGCATTTTTCTCATTGCATTGTGGAAGTTCTTTGTATGTAATAAATACTGATCTGAATAATTATATGTTTAAAATATCTCCCCAGCTGCTTCTGCTTGCATTATACACATATATATCATTATATAAATATGATATTTTATTTAATGCAGTCAAATTAAACTGCTTTTTCTCTAGAGTTACAAGGAATTCCCTCATAAATTCCTTGTCTTATCTACAATTTTCACAAAGTTCTAATTCCTCTAGGCACTCTTCTTTCTATACTGGCTTTATTTTTCTCTAATGCTCTTATAATTTTCACTATTCTATATAATTTTTGTATATTTTAGTATTTGTCTCACTGCATGCATAAGAGCTCAGGTGTCTTTATACCATTTTAATTACTGTGCCCATCCTACCCAGAGAATACTGGTACAAGTAGATTTTTTAACAAATACTTACAATTCACTAACAAATATTTCTTCTGAAAGTTTTTAAGTTTCGCATTTATGCGTAGGCCACTAAATTTCTTACAATTAAAATTTTGTGTTAACATTTAGTTGCATTCTATGTTTACTTGTTTACCAAATGTATAACAAATTACTTATATGTATACATTTGTATTTATTGTATTTTACTATGAGGTAAACTCCATGAAACCAAGAACTCTTCTTTGTTACTTGTTCTCCTTTTGTGATCAGAAGTCTGCTTATCACATAGTGCTATCACACAAATATAAGAACAAAATGGAAACCAGGCATAGTGACATTTACTCATAATTCCAGCAATTTAAAGGTGTGGGCAGAAGGGTCCCCATAAATGCAATACCAGGCTGGGCTACAAGATGAGCTCAAGACCAGCCTAAGTTAGGTAGCAAGACAATGTCTCAAAAACAAACATCAAAAATGATCCATAACTTTATGCAGCAAGAAATAATTTCTTACATAAAATCTTGAGTAGAAAGAACCAAATGTTAAAGCATATGTATTAGAGTCCAATTATACAAAGCATAAGATGAGTTGACATGATTGAGAAAATGAGGAAGGTTACTGGGTTACTTTATAATGCTCTGATTCTTCATCTAGTTCCTAATTCATTCAATAAAACACATTGAAGTTTTAAAAAATACGTTGTGGGGACCCATATTCCATATATAAATATGTCTATATCAATACTAGATTGCTTTCATTACTAAATTTTAAAATAAGTATTTATATCAAAGAGGATGAATTTTGTATTTTTTTACTTATCAGATTTATATTAGCCAAAGTAATGAACCATTTATTCTTTTTCTAAGTAAACTATACTATAGGAAATTAAGTAGATGAAGACATGTTGCCTTTTATAATGTCACTTTATCTAATAATGAATTGCTGCAGTTATGTGAGTATCAATATTTTGCAATTTTTCCATATTAATGGATCTAGACATTGATCACCAATAGTTGCAAGCTTTTCAAAGAGAAATGCAGCATGACATTATGTGCTTCCAAAGGAAAGAGCAGCACCTCAGAAGTAGTCTTCCTAAGGAGGAAAAAGAAAAGAATATGTGAATCTTATACAATCCCCATAGAAACTAACAATTTATGGAAGTTTGGAGTTCAGAGGAAGATTTTAGATTGCACCATAGGAAGCCAGACTGTGAAAAACTATCAGAAAAACAACTTATTTTCTTCAATAAATAAATTACAACAAAACAACAGTTCATAGAGGAAGCTATATGCAGACTTTCTACCCACTGCAATGTAGGGACCTTATGTGAATCTTGCAAATGTAAACTAGTTTTACATTTTTGAAACAACTATAATTTTGAACACTTAGAGAGTATGTGACAATATTGAAGTACTTATGTGGATAATAGTGGTGAACTTTTAAAAAGAATGAGCAATTAGTTTTTTAAAATGTAATTGAATGAAATGAAAAAATTCCATTAACTAATCTCACTACACAAACTTTAGATGGTCTTACAAAGTTACATAAATGCACACATGTATTAGGGTTCTATTAGAATTTCTATTGAATTTAAAGATCACTTTGGGGAAAATGATACCTTTATATTCTCTCTTTCCTGTTTTACAAAGCAGAACTCTGACCTATTACTCTCCTTTACACATTTTTTTGCCTTTTTTCTAATACATCTTTTACATTGACATTGATATAATGTTTCCAAATTCATGAGAAATATGATTGGAGAATGAAATTTCATTTTACACACACACACACACACACACACACACACACACTGATTTAAAAATACCTAAGAAATTGTAAACATCTAGTCTATTGAAGCTTCCCAACACAAGGAAATACACAAATGTTTAAGTAAGGAAAATACTAATACTTGTGATTTGATCATTATATTTCATGCATGTATTGAGTTAGGATACTCTACCCCATAAGTATATACACTTATTTTGCATCAACTAAAACCTAAACTGTGCTTGTCACTTTCTAGTCAATGGATCACATGAGCCTACACCACAATTTAAAGACAAAGATGCTTGCTTTGGATCAGGGTTTCCAAGGGTTTGATCCATGATTATCTGGCTCCAAGGCAGAAAGGCTACGATACACTGAAGGAGGAAGGCCAGGACATAGTGAGGACCCAGGAAGAAGAATACACCATTTCAGGGCATCCTCCATTGAGCCCCTCTTTTAACCAGGCCCCATCTCATAATAGTATATTCAGCTGACAAGCAATTGCCTAATAAGTATAAAGAACTCATAATCCAACCACCTTCCAAAAGCCTTCACCTCAGGATGCATGAGAGTCTGGGGAGACATTTTAGATCTAAGCCATCACATATACTAAACTGTAAAAGATTTCAAAAGTAAATGATAAAATTTATTCAAAAACACAAAACATATACCCAGCCATTCAACCTTATTTAATAACATAAGTCTTTCATATCTTTTATTTACTTTATTCCAAAGCAACACATAGCAATTGCTATGCAAAGTGGCAGCTTAGCTCAGTGATTTAATTATGAGCTCTAAACTTGAATGGCCTGGCTCTATATACTACTAGTTGTGTATTATAGGAAAAAAAATGTTTTTCTTTTCCTGTTCTTCAATTTTCTCAACTATAAAAAGAAAATTAACAATGATAAGACTTTCCACTTCTCGCTCACAAGGATTTTTTGCTTCATTGTCATGAAGACTAAGTTAATGACCTTACTGCAGTTGGCACATAGAGAGAGGTCAAGAACATTAGCTATTAACTATGAGATGGCTTATTGAGGGTTATCCCTCTTTTGTATTACTTTGGTGCATTTATCAGAAAAAGACAGATGTCTTTCACAAAAGAATTTTGCGGCATCTTTGCAATTACTCTTCTAACTACTGATGTTATATTTCTGTGAATAGATGACAATGTTAAGTGATTTTGTTTGAATTCTGCAGAGAGCTTATCAAAGTTTTTCCCTCTTCAATAACTTCTTTTAAATTTAAGTGTTCTACTTCTTCTCCTGTAAATTTTGATATTTCATTTTGCTAACACTGTAAGGAGAAAGGTCAAAATGAAAGACAAGGGAAAGTTTATTGTCAATAAAATTGCCATTCAAAAAACAAGGATACACAATTAATTAATGACTATCATAAACAACGAGTAATATTTTGCTATGGGTATATCCCAGACTTTGCATAGGCTATTCTTACACTAGAAACATTTTGTTACTTTTAATCAAAAATCGTATTTCACTCCATGCCATATTTTTTTTCTTTTTCAAAATCTAGTTAGAAGGCTGCTGTTATTGACGGCAGTAGAGTTGGAAAGGAAGACAAGGCTTTGAGAAATGGTAGCTCTTGTGTTGACCTTTTGGACTGTTAGTCACTAACCCCTAAATACCCCTTACTGGCAACTTCTGTCTAAAGAGAAGAGAGTTAGGATCTTCTCCTTGCTGTAATTTCAAGGCTAAAATGTCACGTCCTCAAAGCAGAAACAGCTGTTTCATCATTGCTTCTCTTCTATCTTCGGTTACCGTACAAGCTTGCAGTGGGAGCAATCATTATAGAAATCAAAGTGCCGGTCAGTAGTTAAAAGAAACAGTGCCAACAGCAGCATCAAAAACCACAAGTGCTTCTTGTAGGTTGCTTTGCATACATCTATGTAGAGTTCTCACATTTTAAATTTTACATAATGCATTTGTCTTATTAAAAATGGAAACAAAGAGAAAGCACTTCTGTCCATTAATCTCTTCCAGGTACTTTATCCTCCCTGCCCCCTAACCAGTTAGTTTTGTATTTCTTTTGTGCTTTCTTTCTTTCCAGTTTTTTCCTCTTTATCTGTTCCTTGAAACAAAATCAACAATAAAAAGAAAAACCATTAAACCCAAGAAAGCATGGCTATAGTTGCTGATTTATGTAGTACTTCCTCTGAATTGGACTACTTTCTTAAGCTAAGAAGATTGTTGGTTTATTGGAAAGTCTTATCTCTTGGGACATTGATGATAGGTCACGAATTTGAGTTCTAGCCATTCATATAATGTTATACCTTGACAGCCTATGGCCCCTGAACCATCACTAGGACCAAATTGATTTCTCACTTACTTTTACTATGCCTTTATTAAAGTTAAAAAGAAAGCAGAAAATCTGTGGATATGAATTAGCAAAGAAAAGTTCATCCTCATGTATCAAAGTTTTTCCTGAGCATCCTGAAAAAGTATTCTGGCACTGCCAGACCTTCTGTATGAATTCCAACTCTTCTACCCACTTTATATCTGACCACAGCATGTTGTTTACTAAACATCCATGAACTTTGGTTTCCTTCTATAAATAGACAAAAAGCTATAACTTACATTTTATGTAGATGAAAACCAGCCTATAGAATTTTTATGTAAAATTACTGGTGCAGTTTTAAAATGTTGCAGTAACTTTGGGAACCATTTTGGAAATGTACTTACAGGTAAATATACCCACAACATAATACTTGCTCATTCTGTTTCTCAGAACTTACCCAACAGAAATAAACATATAAAGTCTTGAACATCAGTGTTCATGACTGATTTGTTGGTAAATAGATGAATATGGAAGCAATTCATGTCCACTAATAGGTAAGATTATGAACAACATGTGATATGCGCATACAATGTAAAACTACTCAGCAGTGCAATCAAATTAGCTAAAGATACAAGCAATAATGTGATGAACCTCAAAATAATTACACTGAGTGGAAGAAGCTAGAATCATATTGCACAATTTTTTCCATAAAATTCTAGGAAGTACAGGCTAATGTGTAGTGATAGCAAGCACCTCAGAGCTTGCGTAGACCATGAGTGAAGGAAAGAAACAATTACAAAGGGAGCACAAGTGAACTTTTGAGGATGATGAAATTATTCTCTTAATTGTATTTGTTATTAATTAGTTATTTGTTCAGTGTCTCTCCTTCCATAGGTCTATTATGTAACAGATTGGAAAGTAATTTTTGTAAGCTCAAGGAATTGGTTTATTTTTTACATTTCATTTATGTTTACCCTCCATTTTTGTACACAGCTCTCAGTACAGTAGGGAATGGTACTTAGTAGGTGTTCAAAAGATGATTGTTTAATGAATCAATATAAGTGGAAAATGATCTTGTGAATTAATTTCTCATCCCCTCATTACCCATGAGAAAACGAATGCCTGAGAGCTTAAATTGCTAAATTGATACATGCTTTATTATTCATAGAAGAGATAACAAAAAAGATGACAAAGAAAGAAGAAGGAAAACTAAGTTAAGAATATATCCATGTAAGGAAAATAAGTTTCATTATGTATGCAGTTGCACAGAAAATGTATTTGGTTACATTTTCCATGTTGAATCACAGTCCCTGGACTGCTCCTTCAAAACTAATAATCCCTGATCTTTAATACAATAATCCCTTGTTGCAACGCTCCTCTATCCTGGGTCATATCCGCTAAATCTCTTGTGATTTCAGCTGCAACAATGGTGAATGATTCTGTGCATACCATCTCTAACATTTTCTTCTCTCAACACTTTTTCCAAAACCCATGATCTCACGCAGTCCCAGTCTGTGAGTATATTCTGGAAACAAAGGGAATAGTATTAATGATTTGGACAGATTTCCTACCAAGGAGTTTTCTTTGGATATCCCTTCTTTTTTAAACAGGTGCCCCATACTGCTATATTATCTAATATTTGCTCCAATATATACAAACCTATTCAGGCTAATCAAACCCCATAATTAAGTAGGTGGTGTGTTTGCTTTAGATCAGTTCTTTAGGATCTGATTTGAAATGGAGATTTGCATGTAAGAGATTGGATGGGGTGTGCCCTTTGAGGTCAATACCACTGGCACAATGGGAGAAGTCAGAGGCAGTGGATGAAGAGTTGAGCTGTGATACACTCGCTATAGAGGCCTCGGCCAACCACCCAAATGAAACTCTGGAGCTGAGGTGGGCTTTAAATTTTCCATTTCTGTAGCAAAGGGCCAGGGTTGACATGGGCAGTCACTAGGAAGGGGGAGAGATATTTCCTTTGAAGACATTCTTCAGGAAGGGACTCAGTTGAATGCTGTCAGCCAGCTCCTAACAGGAGAATTAAGTGTCTGAATTCCAGTGGAAGTGAACAACATACCAGAGTGTACTGTAATTCTTACTATAGGCCCTTTCCCTTTTATCATGCTCAGGACCTGGTAGGCTCCACCAAGACCAATTTCTTTCTTTTTTTTTATGAGCAAAATATGTTTATTGGGAAAAAGAAAGTTCCTATCCTAGGGAGGGATAAGAGGGGGGCCCAAGCGGGTGGTCCCCAGGAACCTGTCTTTTCCAGGGACTTTAATAGAGGAAAATCATGCAGTGAGGCAGGTCTAAGGTGGTGGAGAACATGGGAACTTGCCTAGGTGGGCATGAGGTGGGACAAAACTATGGTCAACCAATGAGACTACAAGCACCATTGCTCAGGTAAAATCGATTAAATCCAGTACCAAATGAAGAAGTGAGTCATGTAGCAATCAGGCATGAATATGGGACAGGGTCTTTTCCTGTTGGGGGTTGGGTTAGTGACTCATTTGGGCTCTTTCAAGGTGACTGATGCCTATTGAGAATATCAATCCCTATTGCCCATCCCTAGGGAAGTATGTGGCTGTGTTTGTTTCCTCTTTTGTCTTGAAGTCTGGCCCATAGGGAGTGTCTGTCTCTTCCAAGTTACAAAGTCACCTTGTCTTCCATCTAGTCTCCTTGAAGGCCTGGCCCTGTCTGACTGCCTATAATATTTCTATCTAATTCAGTTGCCTACAACATTCTCCCCTCTGAAGAAGTAACCTGAACTGCTGTGAGGAAACCATGGATGATGACCGCTCTGGCTTCTTCAGGCTGAAAGGGGTCATAGTTGTTGACCAGCAGCCATAGACACTCTCCAGAGGTTCTACCAAAAGGCCCTCAATAGACACCATGCATATTCATCTTGGGTAGGCATATAGCTTTGAGTTTGGAGGATACAAAGCCAAAGAAACAATTAAACATGTATGGGCCAAATAATAACATCAACAGGATAATTATGAATACAGTCAAAATGATTTTCACCGAGTAAAAACAGTAATGATTTGATATCTTATATTTTGAACAGCTATTGAGACATTAGCAGAAGGACTTGAGATATAATAACATTTTCAAATTTGTAATTATAAAAAGACTAGAATTTTTTGCAGGTCCTTTAGCAAAGATCTCTTAAATGTGAGGTTTAATCCCTTTATCTTCTATGTCCATTGGATATTATCTCAAACTGACCTTTTATGTTTATGACTAACTCCATTATTACTTGGGGCACAGGAATTTCCAGAAATAGGGAAAACACTGAGTGCTCTCCAGTTTGCAAGTGGGGTCACCAGTTGGGTAACTACTGACACATCTGCGTGAGCATCTATTAAAAGTTTAACAGTCTTTCTCCTTATATTGGCAGTTAACATGGGTTCCCTCAGGCTGAGAGGGGAAGACCCATGACTACCTCAATCTGAAACTTCCTCTGACTCCAACATGAATACTTTCTTCTCAACAGTTTCTGTAGTGTAGTGGATATCATCTTCGTCTGACAGTTTCTTTTTCCTTCTTTAGCAGCTTTGGACATTTTTGCTTGAAATATCCATTCTCTCTGAGCAAGGCCAGTTTTGATATAGAGCACATCACATTTGGTACAACCAAAGTGCTATCAACATTTTAAATCAGAAAGACAAAATAGTCTCTTCTTTAATTAGGTAGTTTTTCATGTCGTAGTCCTTTAGGAGATGGTCTCAAAATACTGTATAACACTTACCATGATGTAAGAATATTCTTTCTTTAAAGACTGTCAAAAACAACTCATGAAAAACACCTAAACTTTTCCAAGCAGGAAGATTAAAAAAGATGCTTTGACAAAAAAAAAAAAAATTTCCCCTTGTTTTAACTTATGATTGATGCCAACTCTCAACTAGTGACCAACTCTGGTACTGAGAAAACAAGTTTCAAAATAAATCACTATGTCTACTGCAGCATCAGTCACCCATAGTCAGCAACTGCATTAATATAAGTAAATCACTAGAATTGAGTGCTTTCTGTCACGCTGGTGACTGAAAAATAGTATTTTAAGTCAATACTCTACAATGTACCAATGGCATTAAATTGGCCCCTTCAAAAGATCCCTACACAATTGCCCCAAAGAAATATTTGATCCATTATGTTTTCAAAGCATTCCATTCTGGTTTACTAATTTTAAAGGATTTCAGCTTAAAATTTCAAGGTATGCCATGCTGAGACTTGTCTCTACAGATAAGCGCTTCCTCATCTACTACTAAAAGCCATTCTTTTTGAGAATTTTCAACTCAGATTCAAGGTATCAGTAAATGTCTACTAATAATTTGGTGTAAAAAAAAAAAAAGGAAAGCATATGTGAGACTTTGTTTTCCTAAATATTTATTTCAAATACTACATTTTCACAGTGGTTTTAATCCTAATGTCATCCTTAAAATAAATCATTATGTGTACTTCATGTGATCTTTTCAGAATGCAATAAAACAGATTGTTTTTAATGGCTGTTCCAGCAATGAAAAATATCTGTGTTAGGTGGAAACAACAAATTGATGCTTTTTCAATTCCTTTTAATGGCATGAGGATCTTTGCAACCTGCTGTGAAAAATATTCTCTTAATGATAGGCCTGTGGCACAACTTAAGGAGTCATCAAGAAATAAATGCGCCGCTGTCTGGTTGGCAGCTTGGTGTCCCTTAATTGAAGTGTTACAAGATTCTGTGCAGAGGAAGCCTCCAGGGTTTCGTAGCTAAATGGTACGGACACCTCTGATGAGACATGCAGATGAAGATGTGTCAATACAATCTTCACCAATTTGCTGTAATAGCGGGGACTGATTAATTTTCTAACCACGGGTGCTTCTATTAGCTAACCTAAGGAATGATTTAGACTTTATTAAGCGACTTATTTCTATCTTTTTTCAAGAGACTACTGCTACATAGTTTATCTCTGAGTGCTACACTGTGGCACATTTTCTAATAAGGATTCTAAATTTATTATTAAAGAAAGGATCATAAGCTTGTCTTGGCTTAGAGAAGGCTTAATGGTGGCAACTTTTTGTGATTCCAGTGTTTCAAATGTACTTCAGCAAACTTGGAGTTTCTCAAAAATAAAGTAACTTCATATTTGAAGCAATTGAGTTGGCAGCTCTTATATACATTTTTAATGTGCAAAAATTGAAGTAACTAAATCAAAATATGGGCCTGTATATTTTTGTCTTTTTCTTGATATAAAATTGCTTTAATATTTTATCATAATTGCCCTTGGACATCTAACATCATTTGGTTACACATAATCAACTAATGCCTTATATTTTAAGGCTTTGTTCAATAAAAAATTAATTATCATGCATGAGTGGGCAATGTGCTTGGAGATTGAGCTACATGATTTTATGCATAAAACAGGCTCTAGTTTATATATTGAAACCAAAATTACTGTAACATTCACATTGCAATAAAAATCAGATACAAAGACTCATTTTAAACTTCTGAAATGTGAGCTCCAGGACAAACCTTCACATTTCTTTAAAACTATAAAAAGAAATGAAACTGCATTTACTATAAGTTGAATTTCCAGTAAATTTATTTTTAAAAAGAAGACTGAGAATCCATTAAAAGCAATTTTATTACACAAGCAATGAGTCCATTACTAGTACTTAATACTATTATAGAGTTTGATATTGTAAACTGCCTATTGTAAGAGATGTGATGTTCAATAAATGCAGTCCACATCCTCTCAGGGTTAAGGATGTTTGTAAATGCCCTTTGGAGAAAAGAAATGTTTCTCCACCCCACTCAGTGCTTTCTTCCTCTGTGTTTATGTTAGTCTAATAACAGTGATATTGAAGAGATCTGGATTCTCAAATTTTATAAAATTTACTTGGATAATTAGAAGTCTTCATTTATAATAAAAACATATAGAAAGTCTCCTGGATATATTTCATTATGAATTGAAAAATTTCATAATTTCACTTCAAAAGTATTATGAGGGGGCCAGAGAGATAGCTCAGTGGTCTAAACGCCAGCTTGGCAAGCTCAGGGAGCTGGGGGTGATCCCCAGCACTATATGACGGGTCAGCCCTACCCTCAAGCACACGAATGGGCTACTGAGACCAGGCATGGTGACACATGCGTGTAATGCCAGTGCTGGAGAAGCTGAAAACAGAAGGATTACTACAAATCTGATCTGTGTAATGGGACCCTGTAGAAAATAAATAAATAAATTATATATATATA
>NW_004524710.1:4889080-4901521 GCF_000260255.1 Octodon degus | reverse complement strand
CTTTTCCTCATCCCAGCTTTGTTCTTTCCTTTAGAGCAGTTTCTTTCTCTTTCACAGTATCTATTCCACTTTTTGGAGTTTATTCTTTCAGGTTCTTACACTAGGGAGACAATACAATGTTTGCCCATGAAGGTCTGATTTATTTCATTTATGAATATAATCTCCAGTTGCATCCTTTTACCTATAAAAGCCTCAAATTTATCTTTCTTTATAGCTGAGTAGTACTCTACTGTATAAAAAATACAACTTTTTTTTATCTATCCTTCAGTTGATGGGCATTTGTGCATTTCTAGGCTTAGCATGACAAATTATACTCCTATAAATACACATGGGTCTGTATCACTGTGATACGTTTTCATTTCTTCTGAAAAAATATCCAGAAGAGGAATAGCTAGGTTGAATGGGACCTCTAATCCTAGTTTTTTTAGAAATCTGCAGTTAATGCTTAACTTTTTTTTTCTTTTATTTTTAACCAATTTTACATGCTTGTATCTGATAATCTGAACAACTACTTTGAAGACAATGATGAACAACCATGTTGAACTGTTGTCATCTTATTTTGAAATTCTTTATCATCTCTAAATTTTATTATTTCTTGTTTCCTTTAAAATAAAAAACAAAAAGTCAGAGAATAAATCCATAAACTATTGATGAAATCTGTTATTTCATCAATATTCCACTATTATCCCCAGCATACTTCGGGCTGTTCCTTAGTGTAGTTGTTTTTGGTGTATTAGGAATTGAGAGGTTAGGTTTAAATGCCAAATAGTTATATAATCTTAACTAGGTTCCTTAATGTTCTAAGGAATATCTTCTTGATTGATAAAATCCAAAGTTGGAATTAGATCATCTTTTAGGTTGCATTTAATTCTACCACTTTACATATAATAAATCAGGAACAAGTTACTGTGAACACCTTAATATTAGTTTAGTAAAACCACAAGTACTTTCAAAAGACAGAGACCTGTATCACCTTCAAAAGAGAAATTTTTATTTTATATATCATTATAAATAAGTTCTAGCACACTAACATTTTTTTTATAAATCATATTCATTCTCCTCAAACTAGTACACTCTAACCATTATAATGCATTTTAAAATAAAATTTTAAGGATGAAGCAAAAATGCATCCGAATAGTAGTGCTGATATTTCCCCATGCCTTAACGTATTATCTTCCATACTGCCTTGGAGCACATCACCTCATTTTAGACATCCCTAAAATATTCTTCAAGAATGAAATTAAAATTCATAAAAATGAAAATGTACAGAAAACACTGAAGAAACAGAACACCTGGAAATAAAAAGGAAAAAGGATCACAGAGGGAATAATGACAAGCTACAGGGTATGAGGAACTGGTAAACTGTAATCAGTGTGGAAAAGGCTAACATTGGAAGTAATATGAGCATCACAAGACAAGATGTTGAGTGTAACACTTAAACATATGGAGCATGCTCTCATCATAGAAAGGTTTTTCTTGACCCCCACACAGGCTGAGACAGCTTCCCTATTGGGAAATCTGATTTTAGAGTGTAGTAGTGAAGCCAACAAATGACAGAGAAAGCATACAGCAGAGCCAGCAGTGGTCTTCCCATCCAGGAGAAGCAACAGTGAGTATATATTTAAAATGTTAAAATTTGATTTCTCGATAAACTAAAGCACATGTTTTGGTAAATATCATTAAGTTTTTATAAACGTATTCCCCGTTTGCTGTAAAAGAGTCTTCCCCCAATGTGATCTCTAGATTCTAAGAGAGTTTAAACTTGCAAAATGATTTGAATTGACCTTCCTGGGATGTTTTATGGTAACATAATAAATATTCATGTTTTAATCACAGAAATAGTTGCACAGTATTATTGCTTCATCAAGCTCTGAGGAAAGAAGTATGGTATTAGGGAATGCAAAACTTCACTTTCAGTATGTTTGTTTCTTGAGTTCATAGGCATCTCCAAAAAAATAAGGCCATAAATGTTTTCTCATAACATTACAGAATTTTATGAGAAAATGTTAGGAGCATACAAATAACTTCATGAGGGTTCTACCTACTTTTCATATGAAAAAGAGTCAACTTAGTGCTTTGTTTTTTCAACTATTCTTCTAATACAACTTGGGCACATAAAAACAACCTGCTACAAAAGATCTCAAACTCTTTTGTCTCAAAATTTTTTTCACTCTAAAATGTATTTTGGATGAAAATGATATTTTTCCTATGAAAAAACATCTGTTGAAAAATTTTAAGTTGTTACTTATTAAATCAGAAAATAGTATATGATAAAATGATTATTAGTTTTTTATTTTCACTTTTACAAATTTCAATAATATCTGGGTCAGAATTAGTCTTTGTTATTTAATTGAGATATATGAAGAAAATCAAACAGATGTTGGGAAAAGTGGAGGTATTTTAATAGTCTTTCCAGATAATTATAGATATCCTCCTTTGATATTGGAACAAGAAATGGTGACTTCCTGAGGGTTAAGTATAATGGAGTATATAGTGACTGAGGAGGTAGCTCACAGTCTAAGTGCCTGCCTGGCAAGTGCAAGGAGCCAGGTTCAATTCCGCATACCACATGCTGGGCTGACCCTGTGCTGAGCTGGCCACTGAAACTAGGTGTGGTGATGCACACCTGTAATCCCAGCACTGGAAAGGCTGAGACAAGAGAATCACTATGAGTCTGGACTGCATGATGAGACCTTGTACCAAGAAAATAAATAAATAAGTAAACAAGCAAATTATTTCAAAATAATAATAGTGGAGAATATAGGACCTATTCATTGATTTCTTATACTTTACAATTTTGGTTCTTTTTGTGCTTTGGAAATCTTTTATTACCCCTTGATGATTTAGCACAATCTTCATTAACAAATGATGTCTTTGTAATGTTATAAACAGAGTTGTCACCTTGTAGACACCTCAGTGATACCTGGAGAGAAATTATCACCTATATGTTTTTATAAAACTTTTATAAGGATCAATTCACACTTTACCCTTGAATACAGAAAAGGAGGTTATTTTTCTAAGAAGCAGGACAGAATGTGCTTGACTGCCCATAAAAGCTATAGATAGTTTGTAAACCATGTATCAGCATATATGTAGACCTTCTAGAAGTACACTTAAAAGTGTATGAAGGAACCTAGTGATGGAAAAATCTCAACAGAATGCTGTAGTAGCAATAGCTCTGATATCCCCCCCCTCCACAATGAATTGTTAATTTTACAATTATGCATAGGCAAAATGTTTTTGTTAGAGTCTGGAAATTGAATCTTTTGGAAAAAAGAATACAAGAAAGGATGTCTTAAACAGGCAGAGATGAACATTTTTGCCTTACCCACGTTATGCCTACCCTGTGCTGCTGAGCCCAGTACCAACAGAGAGACCCTGTGCCTGAGATTTCTCCTCATGAGGGAACATGAGGGTGTAGTGAGCAACTAACTTTCTCTACCCAAGAGCCTCGTTCCCTTGATGCACCCAAAGCACTGAAGAATCCACATGCTTCAGTAATGTGTTAGATAGTTTTATGTCTCTGTCACAAAACACCTAAATAAAGGGTTTAAAGGAGAAACAGTTGCTATCAGAGGTTTCAGTCTATGGTGAACTGGATCCAATGTTTCAGGCCCATAGCAAGTCACAAACACAGCAGAGAATGGCTGAAACATCCGGAAGAGATACAATATATTAAATAAAATGAAAAGTGCAATAGACAGCTTCAGCAGCAGACTGCACAAGAGGAAACAATCTTTGTACTCAAAGACAAGTCATATATTATCCAGTCAAAGGAGAAAAAAGAACAATGAACTAAAAAGAGCTAAGAAACCCTGCAAGATTTAAGGCACAACACCAAGCACACTGATACATGCATCCTGAAAGTATCACAAGGAGAAGGGGAAGACAAAATGGCAAAAGATTATGGACATTCCTCATATACCTCCCTACCTATTTGACAACTCTTTGGACTCACCATCAACTGCTCAGGCTACCTGTCTTTTTGTTTGGTTGTTTGGCTTCATACACTTCTGTACATTTTGTTTATAGAATATCAACATTCTTTTGTACACTACACCTTATTAGTACAAACCTGTCACTTTTACTGATCATACTGTACAGTGTAGAGTTTTATGACCCATCTTTTATTATATTATTACATGGAAAAACTATGCAAATAAAATCAAAGTTATTAAGTTGGAGTTTCCTTTGATCATTTCTTTGTTCCAAATATTGTAATGTGCATGCTATCCACAGTCCCTCATCTAGTGATCAGTGAACTAGCCAGGTTGACAAATGCGGGTGCATGATTTCATTTCTATGTGAAAGCTAAAAGAGTCTAACTCACAGAAACAGAGAACTATGGTTACAACGAGTTGGACCGAGGAATGTGGAAATGGTCACACACTGGTCAAAGAAACAAACATTCAAATAAGTTCTGGAAAATTAATGTTCAGCATGATAATTATAGTTCATATAATGCATTTTATCTTTGCAATTTTCTAGTAGATCTTAAATGTTGCATGCGCGCGCACGCACACACACACACTAACCATGTGAGATGATGGCTATGTTACTAACTTCATTGTAATAATCATTTTAAAATTGGCATATATGAAAATACAATATTGTATACCTAAACATGTGTAATCTTAATTTTCTAGTTGTATTTCCATGAAGTTCAAAGTGGCATATGAAGGATAAAAGTAAATAACATGGTAAAATAAACAAATACATAAATATGGTAAATTTGAAAATTAGAGTTATTTTCTAATAATTCAAAATAATTTAGAATTGATGCACAATTCACTGTATATAAATAAAGTGTACAGCTTTTCTGAAAAGTGTTTCAGTACTGCTATATAGGGAAGGAAATATTGTCTTTTTGTGGGGGCAATCTCACGATTATAGTTTCACCATATAATTAGGGTTACTTTTAGCAACAAAAGTAAAGTTTTTTTTAAAAATAATAATAAGGTGTTATATTTCAAATTGTTATATTTCTTTCTTGACTCTGGAGAAAATGAAAGAAAATGTGAATGAACAAATGAAAGAACGAACGAACGAATGAATGAATGAATGAATATTGCTCTCTTTCATGTGCTTCACATGATTAGAGCATTATTCCTTGATTAATTACAACTTCTAAAATTCAGTCATCATGCTGTACAAATAGGAAATAAATCCAACTTCATATTAAGGTTTTGGAGAAAATACAATAAAATCTCTATATTAAAATAAATGAACCTTCTTATATGATTTTGAGATTGACAACTGACCTAAAGCTATTACATACATTACATGGCATAATAAAAATAACGGTTCTGGCTGTGTCTGAAAGTCTTTGCAGCTGCAGGGGTACTTCTTGGAAATAAAGTTTGTGTTTACACAGGTGCAGCCATATTTAACAAAAAAAATTATGCACTATGCAAACAGCTGCCTGTCTGTTTTCTTTGGCAGAGCCCTTTCCAACTGAAACAATTTGTATCCAGCACATCACTCTGTTATACCTATGTAAACAACCCAGAAAGATTCCTGTACAAGGAAGAGGTTTCTAATAATGTATCTTTTAGATAAACTTTTAAAGCAGAAGCCACCACATTGAATTCTGTTAAGAAACTATGTCCTTAGTGAGACATTTACCAACTTACATTAGGTATGTAATCTGTTACAAAACATTAAATTTTCAGGGTAGTGAATACCAGAGCCTTTATCTAATATTTCTAATTTAAAAGAAATAATGGCTGATGGAAAGAATCATAAAATTGAACTTTTCCATAGGAATTTAGTGCTTCCACTTAATTATAGTACCATTGTATAGTTCATTTTCCAAAATAACTAACTACAATATATGTGTGATTTTATTACTAAAATTTAACTGGGTGGATTGTATTTTAAGAAATGAAAGATGTGTATGATCTGAAGAGAAACCAGAGTATGTATGTTGTGTTTTAAAGTCACATATATTTATAAATTGTAATTAGGCACATACATAAGTTTTGATTGATTTTTCTAATAAAATCAAAAGAGAGTACACATTATACAGTTTATTTTACTGGTCAGAAATTCTTTATAGACCCTATAGAAAAAGTGTTGATTCATTTCCCATTTCAATGTTTACCTTTAATTTAAGTTTATTTTAATTTATATATAAAAATAGAAATTTATGTATCAGTGGGTGCCATGTGATATACTAGTACATGTGTATACCGTGTAGTGATTGAATGAGGCTAACTATGACTCCCCAAACATCATCTCCTTAGGAGAAAATATTCAAAATCATTTCTTGTAGCTTTTCTAAAGTATGCAGTGCATATATGTCATCAGTAGCCTCCACACTATGCAACAGCACGCAAAATATTTTGGTTGTAACTGTAACGTAGAACACATGGACCAGCCTTTCTCTTTCCTTACCCCACATACTCCCCAGCCTCTGGTAACCACCATTGTATTCTCAGCTTCTGCAGCGATTCCTCCTATGAGTGAGAGGCTGTGATATTTATCTTTCTGTACCTGGTTTATTTCACTTAATATAATGATCTTCAGCTATACACATTGCTGCAAATAATAGCATTTCATTCTTTCCATGGTTGAATAGTATTCCAGTGCATATGTGTGTACCACATTTTCTTTGTTCATCAGTTTGTAGGCACATAGGTTGTTCTTACTTCTTGACTATTGTGGACAATGCTGCAGTGAACATGGGAGTGATGATGTCTTTGACATTTTGAATCTATTTCTTAAGGATGTATAGATACCCAGTAGTAGGATTGTTAGATTGTACTCAATTCTGAAGGTTATAATGAATTTTACCCATACATTCAATAGTTCTTCCGATGTTCTAGATACTCACAAGTCTTAAGTACTGAACATAAACAAAACAGACGAAATCTCTTGGTCTAGAAGAACAAAAATGCCTCACAGTGTTAGAAGTTATTGCTATGAACTTTGAGTACATTAGGAAAATTGAGTCTAAAATGTAAATCATCTATAAGATGCAGGAGATGGAACAGCAGTACAAAAGGAAAATCTAAACTACATGTATTTATCATGTAGTTTCCTTGTATAAGTCAGTGTGTTACTCACCTTTAATTTTTCCTAAGCAATTTGAGAGGAATCCAGAAAACAAAACACTCAATTTTCTTTAAAATAAAGCAACCGTAAAAATAATCTTCATCATTTAGGTATTGGAAATGTTTTTAAGGGAACAGCATGCCAAGTAACATCACTAATCTTCTCAGAGACTTCCAGTTGGGGCCAGGTCAGAGCTAAACGGACTCTTCTGTGACTGAAGGATCATGTTTTCAACAGGTACCATGGGTGGAGGCTCAAAATTGTCAAAATACACAGGACAGCATAGATCCCAAAGTTTCTGTACTACAGAGGAGTTTTGGCATGCTGAAATTCTGTGTATGTGTATGTGTGTGTGTGTGTATATTATTTAATAGTAATATATACATATATATATATTACTGAATATTATATATGCATTATAAAGCTAACTACTAAGGCAATACTTTACTTCAAACTTAGTTACTTGAAAGTCTTGATTGAAGTGTCCAGTTGTTGAGTTGTTGTTAGGGTGGGTTTTTTTTTTTGTTGTTTGCTTTTAGTTCATTTTTTGTTTTTTGGTTTTTTATACTAAATTTTAAACAGTTACTGGAAACTACTCCTAGGTTTCAATGTACTTTCTCATAAAGTTCAAAACACTCCAATCCTCCATATAAAATCACCCCCAACATCTCATTGGTTTCTTCCTCTCCTACTATGCCCATAGGTGATGTCTAATCACTCTACCTTAGCTTCACTGAAAAATCTTGCTAGTTTTGTTCTTTTTAACCAGAGTTAATGCTTACCCCAGATGATTACTCTTAGAAACTTTCTCTTTACTGGCTCCCAGCCTGACCCTTGCCTATCAATTCCCTCTAATCCAAGTTTTATTTAGAATTTGTGCTCCGTTTTATGTGATGTCCTTTTTCCCCCACTGTAGCAATCCTGAGTAAAATCTATTTTTTCCACTTTAACTACTGCCCAGTGGTGATGGGTAAGCTTCACTGGGTCAACTTGATTGGGTCTGTAGCCCCCCAAAAGAATTGGAGAAAGAAGCACATGTTTGAATGTGATGGGAGAGGGGAGGATCATGGATGTATGGCTTTAGATATTCTATGTGATCTAGTCCCCCTTCTTTATCTCTGTTCCTCTGGTCTGCTTCCTAGCCACTATCAACTGTGGACTTGGCTATGCCACCATTGATTTTTTTTATTATTTAATGTACTTAGTACCCAGTCTACAGGATCTCACTACACAGATTGGGCTCATAGTGATCCTCCTGTTTTCAGCACTGGGATTACAGGCACATGCCACTACAGCCAGTCTCAATCGCCATCTCAGCATGCCTGGGGCTCAAACCCTGGTCCTTTCCTGCCTAAGCAGATGCTTTAGTCTGCTGAGCTATCTGGCTGGCCCACCACAGTTGATGTTTCTGTCTTAGAGGTTGCCAGCCGTGAATTGAGTCTCCTAAAGCGTGGATAAAATTAACCCTCTTCTCTTCTTACATCTGTGAGTGCAGGATGCTTTAAACCAGCTAGAGAAAAAACTAACTGAAACAGAAAAAATGAAGGAGTAGGGTCGTTGCTGTGACTATACCTGACCATGTGGTTTAGAAACTTTGGAATTAGTTTGCAGGAGGAGTTTCAAAAGGTTTGGAGAGGAAGGCCTGAAAAGCTCTAGAATGCTATAAGAAGAGCTCGTGAGGGATTCTAATAGGAGCTCATAAGACCTGTGTATCAGTCAGGGTTTTACTAGAGGTATAACACAAGATGTACAAATATATAAGAAATTCCAAGATTGGCTTACAATGGTCAGCCAGAGTCAGATGAGGTATCAGGCCAATGGAACTAGGACAGAAGGCTGATGATCTATACCAGAAGGCTGATAGATCCAAGGTAGAAGTCAAGAGTCTGTCCAAGCCAGTGGTGAAGACTGGAGCTCCTCTAAGGAAGAATGGGACCCTCTGTCCTTCCTCATTTTTCTTTAAGTGATGAGTCACTCTAGGGTGGGGCCTCCACACCCTGGGGTGTGGAATTGCTGAGCCAATTTAGTCAAGCTCTTAGCTTCTCAAGTTGACACAATCAATCAACCACTATAACCTGAATGCTGATAGGAATTACAGACAGACCAACCTCAAGGAGTTTCAGATAGCAATAAGAACTCCACTGGCAGCTGAGCTAGAGGCTATGTGTCATACTCTGGCAAGGAATTTGTCTACATTTTGCCCATGTCCTTTTCAGGAAACTGAGCTAAAAGGTGATGGACTAATTTGTCTAGCACAGAAAATTTCAAAGCTACTCAGTGTCAGGCTGTAACATGGACACTACTTGTTGTTTTTCACTATATTTACACTGAGAATCAGGAACATCCAGAGACAAACACTTGAAAAACTTACAGTTTGGGCTGGAAGAAACCATGTGCAAAATTGGAATCCAAGGAGATATGTCCATGGACGAAATTAGAACTACTCAGAAGAAACTATGTACTTTGTACAAGAATGAAAACCAGGTGTCTGGAGGGCACTTTAGGAATCAGCAAGGTCCCACACATTTCAGGCTCAGAGATTCAAAAGTACAAACTTTTCATATGAGAAGAGAGGCCCTGGGCTCCTGCTTGAGAGGAGTCATCCTAGAAATTGGTATCCAGTCATTCATTTCATCACGCTCAGCCATACAAGCACTAAGTTTGCTACAACCAAATTTCAACTAAGACTGGCTACAGCTCCCACTTACTGTAGCAATTGGTGACATCCTTGGGATGCTGATTTGACCAGATGTAGAATGCAAGAGTTATAAGTTCAAGGAGGTTTCCACTTCGATTTCAAGAAAAGTTTAGAAGGACAAGGAAGGAGCTCTTAAGAGGTCGGTGTACGAAGCTATAAATATGAATTCAAAAGTGGAAAACCCAGAAAATCAGAAATACTAGGAATGTGGGATATTTTTGAGGAAAGTTTCAGTTGTGAGTGCATCGAATTCAAAAGAGAGGCTGTGTGGGCTTGGGCCAGCAAGGCCATAGAGGTGGAGCCTCCTAAGAACTGTAGAACTCACATCTTACCACCATGTAATGTACCTTAGATGCTTAACACACAGCTACAGTAAATGTCTGCTCTGCTTGTAGTCTTGCTTTAGTCTGCTTATTTCTTACCCCACTTCATCCCTTCCTTTTGAAGTAGAAATGCTTACTCTGTGAGCATTTGCTTATTTATTGATTGATTGACTGATCTATTTGGTATAGAGTCTCACTATTCAGCTTGGACTCTTAGTCAGTCTGAGCGCTGGGATTACAGGCATACATCACCACACCTGATTTCGGTGCCTAGTATGGCGCTTGTGGACTGACCCGGCATGTGGTACTGGGCATCAAACCCAGGTCCTTGCATTTTCCAGGCAGGTGCTTTAGATTGGCAAGCTATCTGCCTAGCCCATGTGTTTTCATTTTAACACAAGTTCACAGCTAAGAGTTTACTTTGGGTTTCAGGGGAGACTTAACTGAGACATTTATTTATTTATTTACTTATTTGTTTACTTATTTATTTATTTATTTATTGCAGAACCAGGGATTGAACTCAGGCCCTTGCACTTGTCAGGGAAGCTCTTATTCCACTGAGCCATCTCCCCGGTCCCCCTGAGACTTTTTAAAATGCTGGAATTGTCCAGGCTTTATGAAAGGAACTGCATTTCCAGTTGTATGCAGCATACTTATGTTTGGTGAAATTATTTACTTCTTGTTTTATTTTGAGATTAAATGTAGTTTAAGAAGTGTTTGGTGTCAAGATGATGAGAGTCGAAGGCAATGCTGAAGCTTGATTACACCAACCTGACTGGCTTGGGAAACACCAAGAGGATTGGTGAAATACACTTCTGAGGGTGATTGGCTGGCTTGTGGGGGTGATGGTGAGGACTGTAGGTAGACCCTGGGCCCTTACTGTCAGATATTCCCTGGTCTGCTTCTCAGCCAGTAGGAAATAAGGTGCTGTGCACCTTCTGCACGCATTTTCTACTTTTCAGCCTGCAGAGCATGAAGTGAATCTCCTAAGTCATTGATACAAAATCAAACCTCTACTCATTTAGTTTGTTGGTTTTGGAGTTGTGTCCAGGCAATAGGAAAACTGACCAAAGCATCAGTGCTGTTTTTTTCACAGACAGTATAGTGAACTGAAATGTGTATATGTTCATTTTTGTATTTTAATGTAAGTTCTACACAATATTTGATTTCAAAATTATATTATCTTAGGACACATTCAGAATGTGTTTTGTTTAATTACCAGCACAGTCCTCATTAATCCTAAAAAAAAATCAAAATTTGTCTTCAGTATATTAAAGAAGAAAAGATAAATAAACAGAAAGTTGTTTTACTGTGCCATGACTTCATTCAGGGAAGACCCAACTCAAAAGTTCAGCTTCCAGTTGATCTGTTTAAATGAAGTTATTATCAGGATATTGAGACCATTCACTGATCTAACAAAATACCCGAAACATGCAAGCTGTGTCTTAAGGCTAATGTGGGAATTAAGGTAGAAAGTCTAAAACATAAAAAATAATAAATCATCATGAACATTAGCAACGGCATACACACACAACAGACTTACAAAGGTATGACAGTGTTCTCTCGGACCCAAATATAAGGGAAGTTGCTTGAGTGCTTTTCCTCTAAGTTTAAATGAGGAAAAACAAAAATGAAATTATACAAAGAAAATTTCCTCACTACTGCTTCTCCAAGTAATGTACAGTTACACTCTCAGGAATAATTCACAAAATTAGTTCCAGGGGATATGCTATGGTTTTTGTTCAGCTCACACTTTTTCCAAGCATGATTTTTTGACTGAGTCGTACTTTTTCTCAGAAATTTTGACCCTTTACCCATAATGAGAAAATCTCTGATGTGTGAAAATAATGGATAATATTTTAATACTATAAATAGGCTGGTCAAGAAAATCTACCTTGTAATTTTCTTTTACTCTTCTTCCACTTTGTTCTCTTTCTTTTCAATCTTAAATTATTCTTCTTCGAAATAATGTAGCCTCATAGAAAAAATGTATATATACAAAAATGTATAAGAAACATAGTTGAAATCAATCCACAAGAATCCTACAATGTGGTAATGAAGATACTCAAATGTTGGTGTGACTTCTCCCTGTACTGTGTGGTGATTTTTAACATCAATAACATTTTTTCAGCATTCTTAGTGGAACAAAAAGAATGAGATTCTTTAGGATCCTGTACATATAGATGTCTTTTTTCTTTTGTACTTTTTCTCCTTTTTCAGCAGAGACATTGACATATTCCTATCCTCTATAAAACTGTTCATTCCATTGAAGCCTTGCCAGTAATACATAGTTTAAATTTTTCCTCTGTATGTGAAGTTAATTTAAAATTTGAACACAACATTATGCAATATAATAATCATTGT
>NW_004524710.1:4881798-4885420 GCF_000260255.1 Octodon degus | reverse complement strand
GGTCTTTAAATTTTGGGGCCCTAGTGTTTTTTTAGTTCTTTATACATTCTAGAGAGCATTGTCTGCAAATAGATTAGATACTCCTAACTTCTTCTGTATTCCTGGCACATGAAGCATTATTTTCCATTCTTTAATCTTTATGCTGTGGATATCTTTTTGAGTTAAATGTGTTTCTTGTATGAAGTACATTATTGCATCCTATTTCTTGAACCATTCTCTCTTTTAAACAGTGAACGAAGATCATTTATAGTGATGGTTATAACTCATACAAATCAGCTTATCCTGTCAAATCATTTTCCTGCTGTTGGTTCCTTGTCTTTTCTCTCTGTTTAATTGTTTGCCATGCTTGGTGGCTTCTGTCTATTGATTTTCTTCGAATCGTGGTCATTGCTATTCTTTCTAAAATATCCTTCGGGATATTTTGTAGAGTTGCTTTGGTCATCATCAATTCTCCAGTTGTTCTTTGTCATAGAAGCATCTTATTTCTCTTTTGAACGGTAGTTTTGCAGGGTACATCAATCTAGTTTGGAGATTATTTTCTTTTAGGGTTTGAAATATTTCACTCTAACCTCTCTTTGATTTCAGGGTTTCTGTTGAGTAGTCTGCTGTGATTCTGATGGGCATTCCTTTACAGATGATTTGTTTCTTTTGTCTAACAGGTTTTAATAATTCTGTTCATGTGCTGAATGTCTGGGATCTTGATTATTATGCCTTGGTATACATTTACTTTGGTCATGGCTTAA
Organism: Octodon degus; assembly: GCF_000260255.1. Classification (NCBI taxonomy): domain Eukaryota; kingdom Metazoa; phylum Chordata; class Mammalia; order Rodentia; family Octodontidae; genus Octodon; species Octodon degus. Next base: position 4,884,677 of record NW_004524710.1, on the reverse strand, counting down.
TGGGAGTTCTATAGGTCTCCCTTCTTTGCATATCAAAATCTTTTTCTATGTTTGGAAAATTTTCTGCCATTACTTCTGTGAACAGTTTTTTGTGCTGTGTCCTGATTTTCTTTTTCATTGACTCTAATCAATATTATGGTGTTCTTTGCATCATCTTGCAGCATTGCATAGATTTTTCATGTTCCTTTGCTGTTTTTAAGAAATATATATTTTCATAGTCACTAATCACAATCCTGTTATCTAAATATGATATTCTGTCCTTACCTTGGTTTAATCTTCTGCCTATATTTTCGATGGAATTTTTAATTCCATGGATATCTACTTGACTATGTCTCATGGATTCCATTTCTTTCCTATTTTGAGCTTTTGAATTTCCATCATTTTCCTAAACTCCTCTATGTTTTTCCATCTGTGTCTCCTGTACATTTACTGAACAAATTCTTCATTTTGATTGTCATCCTTTTTTTACCCAAGAGATTATTTCTGATATGATTTTCTCTGTAGCCACATTCATTTGTTGTTCTGTTTTGTTTTGTTTTACTTATGCTGTTATCATCTCAGGAAATTCATTTGAGTGGCTTCTGGTTTCCTCTATTTCATTGTCCCTTGGGCTTGTCCTGGGTGGCCTGGAGATCTGGGTTTGTATTTTACTTCTAAATCTTGTCATTTTCAATTTTTGGTTTTAATTTATTTTATGTGTTGATGCTTGTGAATTTCTTATAGCAGGTAGTTTTATCACTGGTGTCAAGGCTTCCCTAGGCATGGCCATTATGCGGAGATGTTGTCTCGGTGAAGCTGGCTCTTGGTCTTTGTGTCTGTCCCAATCATGACTTCCCAGCTTATTAGGGCTGAGGAGCTGCCATTTGTTTGGCTCAGCACCCAGCCCTTTAGTAATGGGCCATCATGACTATGACCTCAAATGATTGCAGTGTTGTCATAAAAGGAAGAACAACTAATTACAACAGGTAGGACATTCTACCTAAGGTAGTATAATTAGAAATAACAGCAGTATCAAGGACAGCCTAGAAACTTGCAAAGTGTGGTAACTATGAAAGTAGTTAATTTTAAGCATAGGAGCAAGATCTACAATTATAGAACAAAATCCAACACAAATCATGAACTTGTATTCAGTGGGTTTCTCCTTAGCAGAGTGATTTTACCTTGTATACATGTTGGGGGTGGGGGAGGCATTTAAGAATAGGGAAGAAACAGAGAGATCATTGAAGAGGAATACAATGGAAGCATGACTGGAGGACAAAGGATAAGCCCCTAAGCTTTGGGAAGCTGTGGAAGAGGACAGCAAACGAAGAGTAAAAGAGAAAGCAAAATAATATTGAAACGAACTAGAAAGACTAAAAATGGTGATCACTCACATGAAAATATTTCAAAATTAAGGAAGAAAGCTGAGAAAAGAGAAAACATGAACAAAAAAAATAATAAAAATAAAAATGTAGGGGCCAGGAGATGGCTCAGTAGAATAAGTGTTTCTCTGGCAAGCACAAGGGCCTGAGTTCAATCCCCGGTTCCGCCAAAATAAATAAATAAATAAATAAATAAATAAATAAATACCTACACAATAACAAAAAAGAAAAAAACAACAACAAAATTAAAATGAAAGAAACAAACAAAATAAATTCCTCCGGTGTCCATAGTTCTGTGGTAGTGTCCAAGACAAAGCTCAAAACTGCTAGGCAGCCGCACAAAGTCTTTGGTAGGGTTAGTAAGGATGATCTTGGCCCCTGGGTTGGGTGTTGAGGTGAGTCTTCAGCCAGCAACTTTCCATACATCCCTTGGCAGACCACCCATGTCTCCTTATCCTGTTTGTTTCTGTGGCTTTCTCTCCTTTGCTGTCATGCCTTCAGACTGAGACAGCACAAGGTTACCCTCCTGGTCCTTGTATTGTTTCCTCTGTTCCACTCTTGATGGTATATCTCAGTCTCCCTTCTCTTGCTGCTGGCACAGGGGAAGGAGAGTGCTGCTGGGAGACTCACTGCTCTTACCACTGCCACAGAAACACCCAAGGCTGCTTGGCCCCGCTTCTCTCTCTGTCCTGCTCTTCTGCAGCGCACTGCTGACTTTCCACTCATTGCCTTTCTCTGGCTTAAAGATGCTCAATCCTCTCTCTCTCTCTCTCTCTCTCTCTCTCTCTCTCTCTCTCTCTCTCCTTCTCTCTCTCTCTGTCCCCCTTCCCCCCCCCACTGGCCACAGAGCAGGAAGGGCTGTGGGGTTTCACTCACTACCTTCACTGCCCCAGCTGTGGTATCTAACCTTGCTGTGGATAGATGTTTCTGGATGAACATTTGTGAGATTTTTTGAGTGGTTAGGTTATGTTTGTCACTTCTAGTTTTATTTGGGTATAATTGAAAAAATTCTTATATTTAGGATAAACCAAATGATATTTCAATATACATTATGAAATAATCAGTGTGACCAAGCTAATGAACACGTCTATTGCCTCACACTGTTACCATTGTTTTATTTCATTTGATTTTTGGTATAATGAGAATTTTAAAGATCTCTTCTCTTGGCAAACTTCAAGTATACAATGCACTATGATTAATGTATGCCGAACATTATTATTAATGTATTACAGTATAATATGCTGTTTGTGATCCTTGTACTGTACATTGCATTGTAGAACTCCCCTGTAATTGAAGTGCAGTATCTTTTGACCAAACCTCTCCATTTTTACCATTTGTTCTGCCCAACCCTCTTTTTCCGGAATTCAACATTTTTAGATTCAATATGTATGTGAAACTTGCCACAAGAAACAAAATTAAGGGCCAGGGAGATGGCTCAGTGGAATAAGCGCTTCCCTGGCAAACACAAGGGCCTGTGTTCAATCCCCGGTTCCGCCAAAATAAATAAATAAATAAATA
>NW_004524710.1:4879288-4880898 GCF_000260255.1 Octodon degus | reverse complement strand
GTTTCACTGTTATGTTTATCTTTTTATCTTTACAGGTAAAGTATTAATATCATGTATAGTTCCAAACTTCTTATAAGGAATGCATCAACAATTTAATTTATTAAGATGCATTTTTAAAAAATATAACAGGGGCTGCGGAGATGGCTCAGTGGAATAAGTGCTTCGCTGGCAAGCTCAAGGATCTGAGTTCAATCCCCGGTTCCACAAAAATAAATAAATAAATAAATAAATAAATAAATAAATAAATATTATCTGGACACAAAATATAAGCTTTTGCTAATAAGAAAACGAATTTCTTTTCTATAATAAATTCTAGTAGGTTTTTTCTAACTGCTGTATATGCATTACTTCTCTTCTTATTTTAAAGCACAGATGTATTCCTGAAAAGAAAGAAAAAAGTATCATTTTTCCTGAAACAAAACTCTGTTATTCCTTTAGATGGGCTGTCAAACAAAATAAAAGGTGTTTATTTGTTGAGACACATAATAGAAAGCACTGTGTGTAGAATAAAAAGATCTGTGTTCTGTTTCAACTTCTGCAGCTATTATTGCTACTGATACCAGTATGTATATTGGGGATTCTTTTTGTTGCTTTTAATATTATTCTGTGTATATTTTGAGTTTATACCATGATGATAGGAGACACATGTAAACAAGTAAATGATTATTAAGAAGTGAATTAACATATCTATCATATCACATAGGTGAATTTTGTGTGTGACAAAAGCGCATAAAATGTACTCCTTTAAAAAGACTTCCAAATGTAATACAATTTTATTAATTCTTTACATGACAGTGACTCTAATAAAGGCTTCACGGACATTCCTTCACTTAATCCAGGAGCCCCTTGTACAGAAAAGTAGTAACCTGAAGGCCCAGAAGTTAAATGACTACTGTGGGGTCACTTCCCTGGTGCTGCATTATTTCTCTTAATATTTCATACATTCAGACCTGACGTCCAGTGTCATGATGCTATGAGGTTGGGCCTTTGAGAGGCCCTCAGGTCACGAGGGTAAAACCCTCATGAATTAAGTGAGCGTCCTTATAAGTGCTGCCCTGGAGAGCTGCCTCACCTCGTGAGAACACAAGAAAGCGCCTCTGTGGATCAGAATATAGTTCTCACCAGATACCAAAGCTAACTCCATGTCCTTAGCTTTCTTAGCCTCTACAGCTATCAGAAATAAGCTTTCTCTTTATACTCTACCTAGTTTATAGTATTTTGTTTGCAGCAGCTCACATTAATTGAGACACTTGGAAGGCAGTAGTGGTGGAATTGGAATTCAGCTCTTTCTGCCACAAACCCAAAATACGGTGCTTAACAAAACCAAAATATTCTCATCAATAAGTGAGAGGGTCAGTTTCTATTTAAGTCTGAGTTTCAGTTGGACCCCAAATTCTTTCTTTAAAAAATATAAAAACATACAGTAAAACCTAAATGTACTATTTGAAACAGAAGTAAGTGTCGCAAAATATTCCCTGTCGATTGCAGTGCCTAGAGGCTCATGAGGACTCCAGTAAGACTCCATGGAACATTACTTGAAAATGCCAGGTATTGTAGTCTGCTATTAAAATAGTTTCCAGCATGACAAGTTACTGGTTAAGTGAAGAAAC
>NW_004524710.1:4876464-4878728 GCF_000260255.1 Octodon degus | reverse complement strand
CTAGGAGGTAAAAGATTATCAGTACAGAATCTATTCTCAGGGGGCCTCTAAATCCAGTGGGAAACAAAGACATGCCACAACAACCACATTAAGTCCAGATAATCAAAGCACCTGACAAGAAGAGGAAGTGGAAGACTGAGAAGTTGATCAGCATAGAATGTGAAAGCACCGAACCTGAGCTGGACTTGAAGAACAAAATGAAAAAGTGGAAAGAGTACCTCCAGGTTAGTGTTTACTAGGCACTCTGGTGTCTTTAACAATAGTGCTGGTTTTCAATGAAGTAGACTTTAACTTTGTTTTCTTTGAAGGAGAATAGAAAACTAATAGGTATGACATAAAAAATGATGCACAATTTCAAAAAATTAAACACGATGATAGATATCCAACAGTGGTTTTATATTGCACATTGTTGTCTTCAATGCAGTTGCTCAGATTACCAGATATAAGCGTATAAAATTGGTCAAAGTAAAAATTTTTAAGTGTTAACTTCAACCTTCAAAAAACTGATAGAAATTGGTAGTACAATCATCTTAACTATCCTGTGTATAAACACACATGATTTTTCCCTTCCTTTTTATTCCTTTCTTTTCTCCTTTTCCTCATCCCAACTTTTTGTTTCTTTTGTTCAATTTGTTTCCCTTCTCCTATAACTATTGTACTTTTCAGATTTCATTTACTCTTTGAACTTCTTATATTAATAAGACAATATGATGTTTATAAATGTGGGTCTCATTTATTTCACTTATGAGGATGGTCTCTACTTGCATCCATTTACCTATAAAAGCCTCAAGTTTGTCTTTCTTTGTGGCTAATGCTCTATTGTATTAAAACACCACATGTTTTTTAATCCATTCCTGTGTTGATGGGCATCGGGGTTGTTTCCAAGATTTAGCTGCCACAAATAGCAGAAAAGTGTAAAAACAAGGTATAAAAAGTAAAGCCATATTAATATGCTGAGCTCTGAAAGGTTCAAATCAACAACTTCTGACATTGCCAGTCGTATGGATAACCCACTACTATTATGGACTACTGGGCTATATTGGATTATTTTGTTGAATTCATGCACCTACAATATTTAAATGGCAATGGAATATCCATCTCTGACAAAGCTAAACAAAGGAAAGACCATTTTGTATGTGTATATACAAAATAGTTAGGCTAGATATACAACTACTTTCTCTTAATTCAATGAGAAGAAAGATTTATACATAATAGTGTTTGGGCAGAATATCATGTATGCATCTTGTACTATGAATAACCACTAAGAAGGTAACAATATGCGATGTATTAATTATTGAAACTGTCCTATTAATTGGTTTTGAAACTGTCTCATTGCTGTTTCTCAATAAAATTAATTTTAAAAAACAAATTATGCTGCTGTAAACATGGGTCCACATATATTGCTGTGGTATGATAATTTCAATTCTTCTAGAAAAATATCGACAAGGGGAATAGCTAGGTTGATTGGGATCTTCAACCCTAGCTTTCTGAGGAATCTCCATTCTGATTTCTACAGTAGTTATACCAGTCTACACTCTCATCAACAGTAGAGGTTTCCTATTTTCCCACAGCCCCTTCAGCATTTGTTATTAATTGATTTCTTTATGATAGTCATCCTCTCTGGAGTGAGACAGAACCTCAGTGTTGTTTTAATTTACATTTCTCAAATGACCAAATGTTGGTGAACATTGTATTCATATATTTATTTGCCATTTGTATTTCTTCCTCTGAGAAGAGTACACTTTAATTTTAAAGCACCCTACAATGTTTTACTTACTGGCTTCAAAAAGTTATGTAATCCTCAAGGGAGATGTGAGTAGCAAGGATCCCAGAGTCACAATATGACGAGGGTGCCTCGGAATCATGTTCATCCTTTACTTCTTGTCCCAGCCCAGCCACACCCATAGATGCATGCCCTTTCCATAGCTCAACTCCTCCCCTGTTTTCTTTCAGAAACTCTAATTCCAACATTATGTTCTCATTTGTTCCCATTTCAACTATTAGGAGTATTGTCATTACTTTTAGATCTTGATATTTATTTCCTAAACTATTTTCCCCAGGGAATATCTACCAAGGCAGCTTACACAGTTGAAAGTATGGTTATTTCATTTGCAATGGCTTTCAGTTGCCTTCATTCAAGAACCAAAATACTGAATGACATAGCTCATCTGGTCTCTACTCAGTTCTTAAATAGCTCTCTGAATGAATTTCTTACAATTCCTCCACTTAAATACTATACTATATAATTGCACTGATTTTTTTTT
>NW_004524710.1:4873956-4875624 GCF_000260255.1 Octodon degus | reverse complement strand
TAGCATTGACAGAGAAAACAGGGTGCTTACAGTGAAAAGAACTTGGAAATTAAAGTAAGATGTCTCCTCAGTAAGACTCAAAGTTCTCATTGGACCATGTGGTATTTTGTTTCTCACTGACATATATGCTCTGTATAGGACTGTATCTGTCAGAGGTGATAATAAGCCATCAAGCAGATATTATTTCAAAAAATAACATTCCTTGACAATATTTGAAGCATCATTTTGCCTCTTATTTCATGGAATGTGCTTAAGTTCTAAAATTGTTTCATTGGTATCTTTTAGCATCTGGGACTACAGTTGTATAATCGCAAGAGATTCTTGATAGCTCTTGGAAGATTTTTTTATGCAATTTTGCTTTAATTACGCATAAGCTTCATGTTGACTACAATCTCAGCAACCTCTCTCTGTCTCAATCGGCATTGCCTTTCATCAAGTAAAAGGGCATCAAAGGAGAAAAAAATGACAAAAAATTAAATGAAATATGTTTTAATTTGAATAAGATATTTTAGTAAGTCAAATTCATGTCACCATCTTGAAAATTTACAGCAGTCAGCAATGTAAACATGCACTTGACAAATGCCAGCAGCTTGCAGACTTCAAAGTTCAACTACTCATTCAGTGAAGCAGATGTTTCATTTAATATTCTTCATGCTATAGATTAGGATTATTTTTTTCCTTCTCTCTCTCGCTCTTCCCCTTTCTCTCTCTTTTTAAGAAAGTCAAGGGGGAAACTTCCCTGACATGCTCCTAATATCATCTCTCACTGTGGACCAGATGGTAAAAAAATGCAAGATTTGCAGCTTGGTTTATGTCCTAGATTGTGTGGGGAAAGAATTTCACAAAGAGCTTCAGCTTGATGATTTGTTTCTGTAATCTAAACATGAGTCAGGGAGTAAAGTAGTACCAGCCAAACTTCAAAAAGGTCTTGAGATTAAGTGCCTTAAAATGAATGCATCTGGAGGATGTGCCTTGTGGCACCCTGACCTACCACATCCAGACAAAACAGGATGGACTCGTGGGTAGCTACTTGAGTGAAGGACCCACAGAATGTTGGCAAAAGATGTTGTAATTCTGTCATTTTTTTAAGCTGAAGATATTTGCTCTATTGTTTTCCATTCTGCTTTTTTACATAGTTTGCAACATTTTCATTTAGGATTATGACCATCTTTCCAGTTACATACATATGTGTTTCATAATTTTAGAAAATAAAACACTGATGAGCTTCTACTCATTAAACATTGTTAGTGTTTGTAAGAAACTCAGGTATCATCTGGCCTCCTCTCATAATCAGTGTGTGAAGCAATAGGTATTCAGGATGGATTAAAAAATAATTTTTAATAGGACAACTTGTTAAAAGTTTTCCCTTTCTGTGGGTTATCTTTTAACTCTGTTGGTGATTTCTTTTTCTGTGCAAAAGCTTTTAATAGGATGAAATAGCAGTTATTGATTTTTGTATTATTTACCATGCGACCAAAATCTTTGCCCACACTTAAGTCTTTAAAGGTTTTGCCTATTCTCTCTTCCAACAGATTTAATGTTTCTGTTTTAATATTTAGATCTTTGATTCATTTTTTATTTTAATTTAGTGCATGGTGGTGGATATGGGCCTAGTTTTAATCTTTGGCATGTGCTGGAAACTCAATTTTTCCAGCATCATTTTTTTTT
>NW_004524710.1:4872177-4873300 GCF_000260255.1 Octodon degus | reverse complement strand
TTTCTTTTCTTTTCTTTTCCTCTTTGGCTCGAACATCAATGTTATGCAGTAATAACATATGATATGTAAGTGCTCAGAAACAATGAAAGCATTTTTCAACTTCAAAATGTTAAAGTCAGTATCAATGTTAACTTTTTAATGAAGCATACATCTTCTGAAATAATTGTGCTGCCTACCTTTAACTTCCATCATTAGATAGACATGCGAGCAAGAATGGCTTCAGTGCTGCTATTGCTTATGTGAAGAGAGCCTCTCAAGTCAGATAAAGGCTTTTATAATCTGTTTATTTTCTAATATTCTACACCATCTGTGTACTTACATAAATTCTACAATGTGAAGACATATAAACCCAAGAAACTTAAAAATTATGACTTCAAGAATCCAGGGCTGCAATGTACTAAACGCTGTCTATAACGTGCAGGCACTCTCTAGTAGAGTAGCAAAACCCCATTCAGCAAACTAAACCTGCATAGATACACAGAGAAGGACCATATTATAAAGAGATGGCACATATCCTCACCAAGGAAACTGCTGCTCTTAGGTATGGGGGCATGCTAAAGAATGGGTTAAGATATTAAAATAATTTATTACCTAGACTGTAGTCTTAAAAACATCTCATTTGACTCTGAATATCTAAAATGTAGCAATGTGTTCTCATTAGTGAATGTTTAGTGAAAGATGAGCAAATGACAATACTTCAAAAAGAAGAGTACTTGTGGAGGTACAGGAAAGATGCAACTTGTATATTTCACCAAGGATTTATGTTTCATTATTTATGCTTAATTATATGTTTAATCATTGTTTAATATATGACCATTTCCTTCTACAAAGAATTCCAGACACTAAAATTTTGTTTCAGGTCCTTAACAGCACCTTTCCTCTCGGGAAGAAACTCTAAAATAATTTTGAAATTTCTGTTTTCTCACCCAACTCACTATCTCATTTTTCTTGAGGACTAACCATTTTTTCTAAAATTAGCATGGAGAATTCTAGGTTTCTACCATTAGAGTCTATTTTAAATTGATATATGTATACATTTGTATTCATACGTATTTATTTCTATTATACGTAAATATATAATATGTAGCATCATTTTACATGCTTTAAAATTTAGCTAAGTAGT
>NW_004524710.1:4870255-4871084 GCF_000260255.1 Octodon degus | reverse complement strand
ATTTATTTATTTATTTATTTATGATACAATATACCAAAGTACTTAAAGGGACAATGAGTTGTTTTCAGATTTAAATAAGCAGAGAATTTTAATGATGATTGCTAAATTTCTATATTTGTAGAAGATAAGAATTCATAAACACAAAATTGTATTATTGGCCAAATGTCCAGTTTTCTACAATGTAAAATATGTGTAGTAATTATCACTCAAACCACTCTCTGAAATTAAGAAGTACTGCCGATAAATAAAGAATAGGAATGCCATTTATTTTTTAACATTCTAAGGGCAAATACATCTACCTATTATCTTTTTCAGCAACCTGACACAATGACAATGGAATAGAAGGTTGTCACACCATAATAATACCTGGCTGAGAAATTAATGCTGAGGTGAAGCCGAAGCATTTATCAAAAATACATGTCGAAGTGAACAAGAAATGGTTATTTTTTTTAAAGTGAGAGACATTGATCCTGTGATAATGTTCTATTACAATGACTTTATTTCTGTTACACCAATTGACTGATTTTGACACAATTATTTTTAAAAATAGAATTTGATGTGCTGTGGTCCAATTCCTTTCGTGAGGGATGTTTTTACCAACTGAGGTCTCCGTTTAGTACTTCACCGCACATCTGCACAGTCTTGAATGAGATGAGAATGCAGAGCTTCTACTCATCTGCTAGCCTTCCTACCCTCCCAGCATCTGAATTCTAGCCTCCTTTTGTGCATATTACAAAGTTAACTGAGAAGCCCTCAAAATGTTATGTTCCATTTTAAGGACTTCATCCTGGGTATTTCCTTTTCTTTTAGGGGCTTGCCTCATCTCTAT
>NW_004524710.1:4868042-4868957 GCF_000260255.1 Octodon degus | reverse complement strand
AAAAAGGGGGATACAGATAAATGTCCATTTTGTATCTGTGTATTCAAAGTGGTTAGGATAGATATATAGTTACATTCTCTTAATGAATAGAGTGATTTTTTCTAATGGTGTTTGCAAATAGGATATCATGTCCACATCTTGTACAGCAGTTAACTACTAGGAAGAATGTATGCAATGTGTTAATTATTGAAACTGTCCTACCAGTTTGTCTTGAAACTGTCTCATTGCTATTTGTTTCTCAAAAAAGTTATGGAAAAAAAAAGATTTGAAAGCCAAAAAAAAGTAAAAATGGATTAACGATATAAATAGTAAAACAAGAGCACTAAATCTACTGGAAGAGAAAGTAGGTGAAAAACTTGAAGATGCGGCAGGAGGCAGGGAGTGTATGAACAAAAACCAAACTGCATGGGAAATACTTCAAAGAATCAACATCTGGGATCTCATCTTATTGAGAAGTTTCTTCATGGCAAAAGAAATCAATAACAGAGTGAAAAGACTACCCACACATAGGGGGAAAAAATTCTTAACTAACAATCATTCAGACAGAGGTCTTCTATCTAGAATACAGAAAGAACTAAAAAAAAATTAGGCCTCTTAAATTTAAAAACACAATCCAAAATTGGGCATCTGAGATGAATACACACTTTTCAGAGGAATAAATACAAATTGCAAATAAATACATGAAAACATGTTCCACAGCACTGGCTGTTCAAAAAATGTAAATTGAAACAGCATTGAGATATAATCTTACCCCAGGAAGGATAGTCATCATAAAGAAACAAACTAATAACAAATTATGGAGAGATTGTGGGGGTAAAAGAACTCTTCTCCACTGTTGGATGGAATGTAGACTATTACAACCACTGTGGAAATCAGTTGTGGAAAGTCCACAAAATACTAGGACTGAAAATCCCA
>NW_004524710.1:4860746-4867099 GCF_000260255.1 Octodon degus | reverse complement strand
ATGAAGGAGAGGTGGTGACTTGGTCGTACAGAAATACAATGGAAGTGCATAGAGTATAGTGTTTAGCATGGCATTTGCTGTGGAATCGCCCACCAGCCTTTTTGTAATATGCACTCAGTGGGTGCCCAATAAATACTAATTGATGATAATGATCATTTGGAAAAACCATTGAACTTGCTTCAAGAAGTAAAACTGCAACTACTATCCAGCACGCGAGCTGTGTTTCACCTGGGAATTGAACTGGTACACAGAGGCAATGCGCATTGCTTACAGGTGATCATCAGTGTTCTCTGGCTTGCAGGATGATTTTCTGCCTTTGTGCCATGGTGTTTTATATCTTGAGCTTCACACGCTGCCCACCTCCTGTGTAAAATTTACACAAGCATTGAAAGATTGTGGAATACCCAAGGAAATCATTTTTCAGTCGATTGAGTTCTTAATGGAAAAAGCTCTCTGAATGCTATCGTACAAATTAGAAGATCCCCTGCTTTCTAAATAGTTCAATTGAAACCAGCTTTGTATTTATCCTTTGGGTCATTCAGGCTGAAATGTTGTTAAGTCCAAAAGTCAGACTTTTAAAGGTAAAATGTCAAGTCTTTTTAGGCTTCAACTGACCTTTTAAACCAGATTAGGGATTTGAAGCATTACACATGGATTTCCACATTTTATATCCCCATATTTAACAAATGATCAAATGTAACTCCCAAGAATACTATTTTTACAAGCTTGACATTTTGGGTCGGAGAAGTGGCTGTCTGACTCCTTTTACATAAATTTATTGGTGGGGGAATTCTGCGAATTTTTTATCTTTCCTGTCCCCATTCATTTAAGGAAAATTTATATGTTTTATACTATATGATAGACTATAATCAACACTTTAATATATTCACTAAAAGACTCAAGAAGTATAAGTCTTTTTCTGAGACAAGTTCTTGCTATTGTAGCTCAGTTCAGGTTGGCCTTGAACTCATTATATAGACCAGGCTGGCCTCAAATTCATAGTGATCCTCCTGCCTCAACCTGTTTAGTACTAAGATTACAGGCCTGTGGCACCATGCCCAGAAATTCAAGTCTTTGTGAGTTTCTAACTCAAGAGCCAATAGCAGTAGCAGGGGTTCGATCCCCCTCTGGCCCTGCCCCCGGGGCACACTGAGATGGAGATTGAGACTGGGTGTGATGGCACACGCCAGTAGTCCCACTTCTTGGGAGGCGGAACACAGGCAGATCACTACAAGTCCTATCTACGCAGTGAGACCCTGTAGACCCTGTAGAACCTTACTAAAATACAAAAAAAAGCCAATAAAGTGAAAGTAGACCAAACAATAGATTTGATATAATGGAGATGATGGTGATCTATTCTGATACTTCTCACAGATTATAAATTGCTTGAGGCTTTTGTTACCTTTGTGTTCATCGTGAGATTTTGCCCTAAATATCTCATAGTGTCAATTTCCCATTTGTCCTGTAACTGTTTGATACTGTTGCTCTTCTGTGTTGCTTTTTAACCCTTGCTGAACATTAGTTATCATATTTTAGGAATTTTTTTTGCAAAATCAAAACACAATGATGAATTCCTGATCAACTAAGCTAGAATCTCTGGAGCTAGATCCTGCCATCAGTGTGTTTTAGATGTCTCTGCATAATTCTCATGTGTGGCTAAGTTTATGCACCATCTCAGAAAAATTAAAAGCTACATAGTAACAGATTTTCATATAAATTTTGGAAATAATGAAAGCAAAGATAAACTGGATTTATCTTAGCACTTTTTAGTATATCTTTAAATATTAGACAGAGAAAAGCTCCTATATCTCTTTGTTTAAAATGTATTGATATGTTCTTATGTGCAGGACAACCAAAGGAAGTGTTATTCTATGCTTTAAGGTAAATAATTCAGTATGAGACATGAGACATAAAGCCTAAACATATATACTGAATGTACAACATGAAGATAGCTCACATATTTCAGATTCAGATGTTTGCATGGCCTGCTGGAGTGATAGGCACATACTTTTTTATTTTTTATTTTTTTTTTTTTGTCTTTTTGAGACAGGGTCTCATTATTTAGTTCAGGCTGGCTTTGTGCTCACTTTGTAGCCCAGGCCGCTCTCAAATTCCCAGCGAACCTCCTGTCACAGTTTCCGAGTGCTGAGATTACAGGCGTGTGCCACCTTGCCCTCTATGCTCACACTTTTAACTAAAGAGAAATATGCTGACTCTGCCCTCTAACCCAGCATACCTCTATGTAACTCTTTGCTGACTTTTGTATCTTTCACTGAAGTCAATACAAGTCCAGCAGCAACTCCCAAATGCATATGTACTTTTAAATCCCTGTGTGACAAAGATATTTCTTTACAAAGCTATCTGTGGACAGAATAATATTTAAGAGCAGGGAATAAGTACCAACAAAGATAAAAATACAGAATTACAAATGGCATTATTCACTGTCAAGAGGAATCAAATGTATCCATTTCAGTATGGGGACTTTAAGTATGGATCATCTAATGTGACAACAGATTTCTAATCAGATGACTGTAGCAATACCAGAAGTCAGCTGTTCAAAAGTCAGAACATCTGAATTTCCTGTGATGCCACATTGAAGGGCTTTAGTTTGCTTGCTGTCCTGCTTTATAGTCTCTAGATCATGAAGTCCTCTGGATTTGTGCGAGAGATATCAGGCTAGCTGGAGAGTTTTCCAGCCATACCTCTTGTGGGGGGGTGTCATTCATGGCCCATTAAATGCAGAAAAGTCAGATATTAGAGTTTTAAAAAGAATATATTTGACCTGCATTTGGATAATAATTATGACTTTAAATAATAATAATAATAATAATAATAGAAAGAAAAAGTTTCTTTACATTTCAGGATATGGCATAAACAAAGATAAAAGTAAAATAGAGGATAAAGTTAAAGAATGCAGAATTGTCCAGAGTTGGAAACGAGCACCACCAACCAATTAAAGTATAGAGAAAAAGTGCTGTTTAATTTTTCTGAACAATGCTGAGTATGCTTGAATTCCTCTTTGCATGTTACAATGATTTCAGAGATGAACAAGGAGGTAATCTGGCTTAACTCCAACACTGTGGATAAAAGAAAAGGTCAAAAGTAATAATAAAGGATATAAAGAAATGCTGGGTGCCAGCCCGACCACCAGGGGCACTCTGACACTTAGATTGGGCATGATGACTCCTGCCTGTAATCATAGCACTTGGGTAATCCCTGTAATCCCTCCTGAAAACAGGAGGATCTCTAGGAGTCCAATCTGTGTAGTGAGACCCTATAGACCCTGTACTAAATACATATATTTAAAAAAAAGAAAAGAAATCCTGAGAACTCTAGATGGTAAATGAATCAGAAACAAAATGCAACTGCAAAACTATCTAGGAAAGCTGAGGTTTACCATTATATGACACCAATTCCTAAATCAAGGCAAAAAAGCAGGTGAAAACTGCATGCATGTCTATAAGCACATAACTTTAAGTAGTCACTTGAAATGAGGATTATTATTAGAAAATATCACCAAGCCTCCCTTTCCACCATAACAAAATGACAATGACTACTCAACCCACATGACTTAGAAAAGTGATTCCAGCTCAATGATCACCACACCTTTTGGAAGCGATTTGCTTACAGCATTAATGGCTTCTCCATGGGGAGTGCAGCCACTTCTCCTTTCTCCAGTGAATGCTCATCTGCATTAACAATAATACTCTCATTTGAACTGTAGAAAAGATATTTTATATAGCTAAATTATATATATATATATATATATATATATATATGTCACATTTTATAAAAATGTAGTATTGTGCTGGGTACACTTACATCAGTTTGAATGGCTTGGGATGCAGTGAGAGGATTATAGGGCATAATGAGTTAGTCATAGGGCATGACCACGGTGCTTCGTGTCTTCTGTCCCTTTCTCTGAGGCACTATTTGCCTGTCCTCATGGCCAGCTGTCATGAAGCAATAAGGCTTGCTTCACCACACCTTTCTACCCTGTTGTTTCCACCTTAAAGCCAACTAACCACTGACTGAGTATTATGTCTCAGCAATGGAAAGCTGACTAACATTTGTATGTACCCAGACTGGAAGTATAGATTATTGCCTACTTCTTATACATACTCAAACCCAAATGTTCAGTCAGCATTCATTTGCCATTTGCCTCCATAAAACAGAAAACATAGGTTAGAGTAAAATGAAAATTTTAAGGAGTTGAAAATGAACAAAATGTCTAAAGAAATTTGTATAATTTCCTCATAAACAAGTGTATTCTCGTGCCTCCAGGACAATTTACCTTCAATTTTTGTCCAATAAAAAAAAACTTAATTATCTCAAAACGAAGTTAAGATAACACATGCTACTATTTGTATAAAATGTCTCTTTTATTTTCTTTGGTCAGCAGTAAAAGACCTCAAAGATGAAAGATGTTTAGATTGCTATAAAGAATTTATAGCATAATATTATTTCAAAATCATTCAAAAGATAAAGAATATCAATATCATACAAAAATAATATTGAGGGTCTCTGTTAACTACTAATTGTCACTGTGAAATTTCCTTCAATACATTGTATATAGCTAATGTCAAAGAGGTAATTTTTTTAGCTCCATACAGTACTTGCATTGAACAGAGTAGTAATCTGATAAACAATTTCCCTTAGTGGCTAAGAATCAGAAAAAAAACAAAGATTAGCCATAAAATGTAATCCATGTTTTTTGGGAAACTATGAGGGTTTTTGTTTATTAGTTTGTCTGTCTTTTGGTGCATAGAATATCCCTTCTCAACACAACATCAAACATAGTCCTTTTTACTTTAAATCAAATTAAGCACAGCAACAGTTTGGTGGGCCACAGCTGAAAAGAGCCAAGCACAGCAGCCAGACTCAAGCAAGGCTACGCAGGTCAAGTTCAAGTTTCGTAGAACTGCACTCAGTGAGCTGAGGCAGAGTGCTAGGCCCAGTGGGGTGTAAACTGAGGCCCAGACTTACAGGAGGATACTCATGGCACAAAGGTGACAAGAGGGAACTTAGGTGAGCGAGTATGGTTTGAACACTCCACGTACATGAAGGGAAGGTGAACAGACAGAACTCAGGGGAACTAATTTAAATACAAATTCGTAATTTAAGATCTGCTTTGTTATAAGCCTGAAATGTTTCATCCTATGGTCTAAAGTACAAACCCATTAGTTACAAAAGTTTGTCAATTTCTGAATTTCACTTGCTGTTCTTAGCCTTGCTAATTGTACTACTGTACATAGGTTACCATATCTACCTTAAGCATATGTTCTCCCTTGGCTAATAATATGGGAAAGTGCTTGGGTAATAAACTTACCAAAGCCCTATACCAAAAGATGGAGGACAGTGCCAAATGGAAACCAATATCTCATTCTCAATCAATACAGAGGCAATATCCCTCTTGAACATAGATACAAAGATCCTCAGTAAAATACTAGTAAATAAAATACAACAAATCATTAAGAAGATTGTACACCAAGACCAGGTAGGATTTATCCCAGGGATGCAAGGATGGTTCAATGTATGCAATTCTATAAATTTAATACACTATATCAATAGAGCCAAAGCCAAAAGCCACATGATCACCCCAATACACACAGAAAAGGCTTTTGAAAAAGTCCAACACTCATTCATGATTAAAGTGCTACAGAAAATTGGAATAGATGGCCCATATCTCAATTCAATAAAAGCAATCTATGACAAACCAACAGTCAACATAATTTAAAATGGAGGAAAACTGAAAGCTTTTATTCTCAAATCAAGTATAAGAGATAACAAACTCACTGAGAGAGAAATTAGAGAAAAAATACTTTTCACAATAGCTTCCAAAAGTAAAATACTTAGGACTTAGTCTAACAAAGGAAGTAAAATATCTATACAATGAAATTTACAAATTTCTTAAAAAAGAAATTTAAAAGGATTTTAAAAAATGGAAAGATATTCCTTGCTCCTGGATAGGAAGAAGCAACATTGTGAACATAGCCATACTCCAAAACCTGTTGTATAGATTTAATGCAATCTCTATTAAAATGCCATCAACATACCTCACAGATCTAGAAAAAAAAAATCCTAAAATTTATTTGGAACCAGAAGAGACCTAGAATAGCAAAGACAATATTGGGCAACAAAGGCAAGGCAGGAGATGCTACAATCCCTGACTTGAAATTATACTGCAAAGCTACTGTGATAAAATCAGCATCATGCTGGCAAAAAGAAAAAAAAAACATGCAAGGATCAATGAGACAGAATAGAAGATGCAGATACCACTACAAACACACTTGGTCAGGTCATCTTATCTTTGACAAAGGGACCAAACATGTACACTGGAAGAAAGATAGCCT
>NW_004524710.1:4818867-4856241 GCF_000260255.1 Octodon degus | reverse complement strand
CATAGCTAAATCTTAGAAACAACCCAAATGCCATCACCTGAGCAATGGATGAAGAAAATGTGGTGTTTTCTTGCTTGCTTGCTTGCTTGCTTGCTTTTTTTTTTTTTTTTTTTTTCTTTTTTGTCATACCGGGGATTGAACTCAGGACCCTGCACTTGCCAGGTAAGCGCTTATCCTACTAAGCTATCTCCTGGAGCCCTAAGTATTTTCATAGAATGGAGTATTATTTAGCTATATAGAAAGGCAAAATTGAGGCCTTTATAGGTAAATGGATGCAACTAGAGGCGGTACTCATAAGTGCAATAAATCAGACCCACATGTATAAATATCATATTGTCTTCTTAGTGTAAGAACCTGAAAGAATAAATAAAACCTGAAAGGTATAATAGATATAGTAAAATGGAAAGAAACTGAACATAAGGATTAAACAACAAAGATAAGGGAAAGGAAAAAAGATAGGAAAAAAAGGAAGGCAAAAATCATGCAAGCATATAGGCTGAGATGATCGTACTAACAATTTTCATTAGTTTTTTGATAATAGCATCAAAATTAATGTTTAGAATTTTCACTTTCACCTACTTTGTAGGCTGATATCTACTATCTAAGTGACTACATTAAGGACAACAATGTGTAATACAAAAACTATGGTTGAATACCTCTCATCTTGGTCTTCTAAATGGGTATCATTTCTATTGTCTTATCAATTATTAGTAATCTCAATTTAAAATAAGTTTAAAAGAAAGCATTTTAAAAAATAGAAGAAAAAAATAAGGTTTATTGAAACAAGTATTAACATTCAATTATTTGCCCCAACTTGCTTAAGTATATCTGTTAATCTGAGCAACAAATTTGACAATAAAAACAGGTAGCATGCTAACCATTGTTAATTTGCTATTCTTGTTTGGAAAATCTGTAACATATATATTGTTGTATGTTACCCTGTTTCTGTCTTTTTTTTCCTGCTATTTGTTTTTGCTTTTGTTTTTGCTCTTCAGAATAAAATTATTAAAAAAAAAATAAACAAGCACTGCAGTATAGTAGCTGTATAGTCCTGAGGAGTAAAGACATAAGGATACACAAACTTGTATTCTGTGTCCCTGAGGGGCTCAAACTTTATAGCAGCCATTGACAATTAGAATTAAGTGTGATATTAGAAAATTAATATTATTAATATCATTACAAGCACAGAATCTATTAGTAACTGCTAACCCTAGAATCTAATAATAACTAACAACTCTAAGATCCAGGGTTAGAGAATAGATTAAAGTGCCGCCATTTCCTTTTACTGTTTGTATGACTTTGGGCAAATCACTTAACATCCTTGATGCTCAGTACTCTCATCTGTATCATACTTAATGCCTATTGAGCCCTTTATCACCTGTCAGACATTTTCCTGAGGCTCCCCGTGAATCAATCACTCAGTCCTCACAATGAGCCTTTTATCACTCTGATTCCTAGGAACCTAAAACATCTGATGTTTAACTCATTCTAGGTATGAAAGCTAGAGAGGAAGCCCCAGAGCTGGCCAGTAAACAGAAGCAGGTTACTTTCTAGCAACAGAATCTGCCTCCTAGATGAGAATAAAAGAAGACAGCAGGAAAATGCTGAAGAGCTTAGCTCGGAGTTTGGCACAATGCAGACACTGATGCTTACTCACTGATAGTATCACTGCTGATCTCGTTGATGTTACCATGAATACTAATTATCACTTAGACCCCAGTCTACCTCAACATGGAAGAAAATTATGAAGGGTAGTTTACAAATTAGTAATGCAACTGACTTCAGGGCTTGGGAGATAACCCAGCAGTCTAAGCCTCTACCTGGCAAGCACAAGGACCCAGGTTCAATCCCTGGTTCCACATGCAGCGCCACCATGCTGGCCACTGAAACTAGGCTGGTTGCACATGCCTGTAATCCTAGCACTGGGGAGGCTGAGACAGGAGGATCACTATGAGACGGGGTCATGTAGTGAGACCCTGTATCAAAAAAAAAAAAAAAAAATTAGTCCACTAAAACCCAATTTTTTTTAATAAATAGAATAATGTTGGTTTCTAGTAACTGGGAAATACGCATTAATTTACTTACTCAGCAAACCCAGAAACATGAAAGGGTTCTCTGATACTTACTAATCACCAGAAGGAAATAAAGAGAAGATATCCATGCTATGAAAAAAAAAATATATATATATAGTCAGGTCAGTGAAGGAAAAGGAATGATCTCTTCTCCAAATCCAAAATTACTCAACTTTTGCCATTTAAACTGAAAATAATTGCTTGTGTCACTTTATAATTTTATTCTTAGCTTGATGAGAAATGGAAAGAAGAAATTTTAAAAAGCAGTGGTGTCTGTTTCCACTTTTAACAATTATATGTGTATGCTCTGTCAAGACAGCCTCCTGAAAAGTAGTTTTTTAATCTATAAAACATAGTAGTTCTTTCCTTTAAATATAGTAGTATGGATTTTAATTAAGTAATTTGGATAAATACCACAAGATCCACAGATGAAGGATGTTTGTGAAAGCTAATAATTATTATTTTTTATTATTATGTCCACCCTGGAAGACCTAAGAGGGCTGATTTCTTCCTGTTAATAATTCCCATTCTTTCCAAATAATTGTTAGTTCAAACATGCTGACACCATAGGGAAATCTTCCAGCCAGCTGGGAACACTGCCGGAATCTTACATCTTTTCTTTCTTTAGTCTATAAGTTTCAGTCTACACATTTCCTGCTGTTTTGGTGTGTGTCTTAGCAATAAGAGTCAAGGATTTTCATTTTCTCTCTCTCTCTTTTTAATTAACACCTTCTTTCTCTTGTTATCATAGGCATTTTTTTAACAGAGAAATCGCAACATAATCAATGCTCATGAAATTTTCAAGAACAGCGAGGACAAAGTTAGTGTTAATTCCAAGTCTGGAGCGAAACATGTGAGTGGAACCACTGAGCAAAGGAGAGCGGAGCCAAGGCCATGGCTTGGGTTGGTGCTGGAGGAGAGAAGCTGAGACATCGGGCTTTGCTGTGCTGGCTCTCTACTCTTCATGACAAGTAGACTGCCATGTCAATTCAGAGTTCAGGCTATTCAATGAATTTTTAGACTATCATTCCTCTGTCAAATAGCCATAAGTTTGAGAAACTTACAAGGAAAAAGGGACAAGCAACAAATCGAAGTTTTGAACAATGCTAGTATTGACTGAAGCATTTCAAGGGGGAAAAAACTTGGTTATATTCTTTTAATGAAATTGAAGGACAAGTATCTTTCACCTGTATATATTCGGCGTTTCTCATGCTCAAAAAATGTCTCTCACAAACTTACTCCTTTGATCCCTGGATGCTGCACCACGACCATACTTTACGTCCATCCCCACTCGATTTTATTCAACTAACATCCAGAATCCTAAGTCTGTCTTTCTTATGGAATGGAAAAGATGAAACACTTTTTCTTCAAACCCAGTGCCCTTCGATGAAAGCTGCTCTGTGGGTCTGCATTTAAAGTCCATTGCCACCAAAAACTAATTTACAACCCATAAACCCTAGTGTGACAAGATATACATTAAAATAAGGAGAAAATTTTCTCATGCAGAAATTGCTGTAAAAAAGAACAAAGTGGTTTTAATAGACCGAGAAAAGAACTTCAGTGACATAGGAAATTTGAATCTCTACTTGCAAGTTTATTGAGTATTTTCACAAATGAATTATGCATTCAGAGAACCGTAGATCCTGGAAATGTCACCACAGACATTTAAGAGTATGATCTGATGAGCCAAGTCTTTGCCCTACCCAATTTTCTATCACAGTGTCATCTTCTTAAGAATTCTGCAAAAACTGAATGCATATGCTTGACCAAAGAACACAAGCCACCTCCCATAATGGGCCATATGCAACACCACGGTGGCTATATGCCATGATACTATTTTTGTACCCTGGAACATTTGCTTTCTGATCTCATGTGAAACCTGAACATTTTCCTGTGCCTTTTTATTCATATGGGGACACTGTTCCTCATTCGAATTTCTCTGTACTACTTGGATAGACAAAGAGAAGAAACTAACCCAAAGTGGCTTTAGTCCTGATAGCAAGAGACTAAAACTTCAAAGACTGTAATGAGGAAACTGCTAAAAGAGCTTCTCCTGCCAAAGCTTCCCTGATATATTTCTTGGTTGGAAGGATGTCTCCTCATCTATGGCAGCAATGACAATAAAGTTTTCAAGGTAGAGTTAACAACTTAGACCAACTCTATTTTCTGTAACTATTGTCAAGGTACTCTGCTTTCCTCAATATAGACTCTTGTTGAGGTAGCTCTCTCTGCTTTTAGGAACACTTAAATGAAATATTTGAGATGATTTCTACCTAGTATTGATTTTGTTGCTTAGTAAAAATAATTGGGATTCATGGTTTACAAAATAAATTAGGGAGGAGTCGGGGTTATAGCTCAGTAGCATAAACATCCACCTGGTGAGAGCAAGGTCCAAGTTCAATCTGCTAAATTAATTAATTAGTTAATGAATTAAATAAATCAGGGAGATGATTTCATATATGCATATCACACAGGAAAGATGTTTAAATGTGAAATAAAACTATTATAAAAATTGACCAACAAAACCCCTAAGTGCTAAAATAACATTAGAACTGTATTATCAAAAGATTATTCTGTATCTTATGTCCACTGGATCAACACATGCCTTTAATCAAGTATTATATTGAGCAAGTAAATCATTTAAGTAATTTTTCAAGTTGAACATACAACTATGGTCTGTGCCAGAAATCTTCATTTTTAAATCTCACTTAACTACATATAAATTCTGAAACATGAAAATGGGTTTTTTTCTCATCATTTTGCATTTTTATACCAATGTTATGAAGGTATGCAAAAACTTTACATATAGCCAGAGGTACTTTAACCGCAAAAATGTCATAAGAAATAATTTATAGGTATTGCCGTGCAATAGTAGTTCTATCAATAATACACCAGCAAAGTACAAATATTAATCAAAAAGGAGATATAGATTCATACTATACAAACTTGCGAATTTATCTTTAGAAGTCTGCCTCATATTAAGTTTTCCTTAATATAGACTTAATTTAAGTATTTCAATCACCCAAACAAATGCAACAAGGTAGGAAAACCAGAATTTATAGAAATAAGGGTACATTACAAATTAACATGCACAGCACAGCTTATAGCAATAACACTAGTAAGATTCAAAGAAGGATGATAGATGATAGATTAGGGGAGATTAGCTGTGAGTTAATGGCTCAATGGGCACAGCAATTTCAGTGAGAGGAGGGAACATGTAAACTCTGTGAACCAAGAATTCTGTCTGCTCTGTCACTGTGCCTCCAGTGCATAGTGGTGCTTAGTAGCTGTTTGCTCATTTTAGTATAAGAAAATGCATGAAACTCAGGCAAACTTTTTGGGGGAGCGTCCATGGGGCTTAAGCTCAGGGCCTTCTCATTGAGCTACATTTCCAATGCTTTTCAGGATCTCTAAGTGACTCTGTGGCCCAGGCTGGACTCCAACTTCTGATCTTCCTGCCCCGGTTCCCAGATTACTGGGATTCTAGGAAAAATTTCTTGTTTCCAATTATGGAATGTTGTAGGGAGCTGCGTATAACCGCGCCCTAAGATGGCGCCGGTTTCCTCCTTCCACCCCCTCAGGGGATGAGTGCTCCTGGTAATCAACAACTCCATATAAGGCCAAGGCTTGGGCTAATGCATTGCTTCCGCATACCTGGACCAATGGACAGTACATACGTGGCACCCCATGATTGGAAGCCCTAAGACTTATAAGCTAAGAGCAGGGGCCTCAGGGGAGAGAAGAGAAATGTAAGAGAGCAATAAAGAGCTGCGCAGACACAACCAGTGGTCGCGTCTTCCTTGCTGGCAAGGTCGCGCGCGACAGAATGTACCAGTGAGTTTTCTATCACTGAGACATAAGACCCAACATCCACGACTTAAAGGAGGACAGGTTTAATTTGGGGGATACAACCCATAGCTTCTAGCCTCTGAAAAGGGAATGGTAGGCCAAAGTTGCTTGACTCAAGGCACCTGGAAAACAGAATGGGGAAACAAAGCCAGAGAGGAACGAGTGAGGAGACATATGCAGCCCTACTCAACTGCTAGGTGTTTCTTAATCCAGTGGAGTGGCACATCAGGATTCACAGCCACATAGATATAAGAGGTCAGGTTAGGGAAGTGAGACTAAAGATTCATAGGCACTCTCTATATTACCTTTGCAACCTAGAACTGATTCAGAGTAAAATGTTTTTGCTATGAAGAATTGAGAGATTGGAGGGCAGCTTGGGCCCCCCTCTGGACCCTTTATGATGGTGACATCATCTCTCCAAGGAAACTCCCCATGCAGCACAAAGGAGCAGCAGGAAGTGAAAGTCACAAGCGCCAACCTCCCATGTTCACGTTTCTAAGGACCTGAACATGAGGGAGAAAGCCTAACTTTTGCAAACAAATTGGATGCTAAATTAAACCCTTTTATTATTTATTAATATGTTTGGATGTTAGTGTAAAGGCTGCTCTGAATAGTTGAGAAAATATAAATATTTCGACCATATTAAAATGTGTTATTTTAGCTCTACCTAATGAAGAGACAGTGTGTAGCTAAAACCTTGACTTATTTATGGTAGGGAGAGAGGATTTATTTAATGAAAACAAAGTGTAATGGGAAAGAAAGAAGAGAGAAAAGAAGGATAGAATGGGAGGGAAAAAACGAAAAATGGAGGGAAATAGACAAATGAAAGTAGATATAAATTCTATGTAATCCCCCCAATAAATGGTATACTCAGGCATTCAATCAGGACCTATGAAGTAAGTAAGCGATTGATCTAAAAAACACAAACTATGAAGATAAAAGAGTTTAAATT
Source organism: Octodon degus (assembly GCF_000260255.1). Taxonomy (NCBI): domain Eukaryota; kingdom Metazoa; phylum Chordata; class Mammalia; order Rodentia; family Octodontidae; genus Octodon; species Octodon degus. The sequence continues at coordinate 4,849,368 of NW_004524710.1, read as the reverse complement.
TTGCTTCAACAGTAATGTTTTAAAAGCAGTTATCTAAAAACCTTTTAATCCAAGCACTCAGAAGGATGAAGCAGAAGGAGGACTGTGAATTTGAGCCCAGCCTGGGCTAAAAAGTGAGTTCAAGGCCAGCCTGAACTGCGTGAGAGACCCTATTTCAAAAAGACTAAATAAATAAATAAATTTTAAAATGCACTTGATCTTAGCTAAAAAGCTGAAAATATTTTTTTTTAAAAACCTTTTAAAATGTATATCACTTTATCAACACAATTGTGGAATAGAGCATTTCTTTTGGAATCAATTGGGTTTCATGCCTGAAATACCACTGAAGAAGAAACTGATTTGCTATTCCATATATTGAGAGCACTAGACTTTGAGCTCTTCATTTTTAAATACATCACAAGTATAGAGCTAATTTAGTATTTGGGAGTTGCTTTATTTGCTATTTATTTTATTTTAATTTTTCATGGTGGTAAGTATCCTTTCTTATAAAACTGAAGGGAAGATATAAACAGCTAAATAACAACAACAAAAAACCATGATGTCATTTTTTGGGCACATAATATCCTGTATTTGTCATCCAATCAATTGATCCTTCCTCTCTTGATGAATGAAAAAGTCCCTTTAGGGCTTGATTACACTGACATTTAGAAGTCAGATTCCAAAGTCAAATTTGCTTCTGCAGAGAGGATTTGAGTTTCCATACTTTCTTCATCCTTCAGTCTGTTTAACATTTGTCACTGCTTTTTACTTTTATTGTGTCCTCAGACCTCTTATGCGTGTAGCAATAAGTTGTGCATGTGTGTATGCTATAAAGTGATTGTAAACGTTAGTCTTCTTATTTAGGATTTGGAGTAGTTACATTGTTTGCTGTTTCCTTTAAACCAGCATCTAATATTCAAGAACTCTGGGCTTCTTTAAAGATATAGAATATCAATCACTGAGAGAAGGATATCAATGTGCAAGACAAGGATGAGTGGAGGATAACCCAAAATAGGAAAGGCTTAGAAGCCCAAAATAAAAACAAGAGACACAGAGCCAGAAAAAAATAAACAGCAGTGTCTCCTCTATGTGGAAGATCAAGCATCATGCAAATGTGGGTGAGGCAGAGAGGACAGCTGAGCATTCCACTGTGGAATGACAATCTCTGAAAAGAAAGATTGCTGAAGAAGAAAATGATTTATTCTTAAAAAAAAGGAACCTAATAAATAAACACATACATAAATACATAAATAATTCTCATTTATTCTTCCATGTTGTATTTCCACATTCTGCTTCCCCCTACCCAGTTGTCATGCAATCTTCCAAATCACAATGTAGATAGTGAAAATTCTGCAACAGAGATACAAATCTTACATCATACAAAAGATGAACAGACCAGAGAAAAAAGCACCTCCTGATAACAGTGATGTTCCCTGGGTTACTCACATCTTACTGTGCAACAAATTCCTCCAAGCTTGATAGTTTAAAACAATAAACATTTATGTTTTCACAGTGTCATGAATCATAGCACAATGTAGACGACTTTAGCTCTGAGCCTCTTGGGATGCCTTCCAAGTATCAGGCAAGGCTTGACTAAGGGATGATCCAAGTCCAAGCTTAGTAATGGGACTGTTGGCCCAATTCACCTCATCTCAACATTATTTGGGCTGGGGATTTCAGTTCAGTGCCATTAATCTTGCTACAAGAGCATCTCCATAGATCAGCTGTCAATGTGACAACTCACTTTATCAGCAAAGGAGGGAGGGAGGAAGGCTAGTAAGAAAGGAGAGAGGGAGAAACAAGCACATAAATCATGGTCTTTATAACTTATTCTCAGATATTACTCCCTATAATTTTCCCACTTTCCATTCATTAGAATCAATCACTAGATACAACCCACATGAGAGAATCAGAATATGAATGAATGTACAAGTAGGAGAGTACTAGAAAAAAAGTTAATGGAACCTCTTTTGGAAGTACCTACCACACATACCATGTATACCCAATCTTCCATCTCTAGCACAAACAGCTTTGGAAGAACCAATACTCAATTTCTCCTACTTACAAAGAACCGAACATGAATTACTTTTTCCATTATACCAAGAGTCACATCCTTTGCTTGGCTCTTAAGACACTGACAGTCTCCTGATCAATGTCATCAGTATTCCTTCACATCCCCTTCACGTCAGGCCAATACGTGGACAGCTCTCTTTATGGCCCACATCCACAAGTGCAGCTGTGCTAGCTTTCTTTTTTTACTTTCCTTTTTTGCTTGGTGATATTTAATGTATATTCTAGTTAAATATAATATGATTTTGTTTATGAGCTTTGACTTTTCAGATCTTCTACAAAGGCTGTTCTTAAAAGACAAAGGTAGAGTCCAGGTTTTATGTTTCTTCCTATTCTCCTATAATTCTAAAAATAGATTTTAAACAAAGTTTGTATTTATCCCATTTTCGGCTGATGTGTTCTAGAGTAAGACCTTCGGAGGAAGTTTAACTGGAACACAGTTAAGATGGGGCCATGGTCCTTCTAGAAGCTCAGAGAAGAGCCATATCTTTGTCTTTCCCACCTTCCAGATGGCATTCTTTGCTTCCCATCTTCCAAGTCAGCAGCATAGCATCATACTCCTGCAGGTGTGTTGCTTTCTTTGGTGTTAAATCTCCCTCTACCTTCCTCTTCAGAAGATAACTGTGATTGCATTTAGAGTCAATCGTATAGAGCCAATGTGCTCAATATTCTTAATCAGGTCTAGTCTGCAACATCCCATACAAGGTCCTATTCACTGGATAAAATGAGAAACTAGATACCATTTGGGGACCATCATTCAACCTATCACAAGCAACAATGGCAGCAACAAAGGAAAGGGGAAGATACTTTTAGATAACAAAAATGTTCAGAATCCTATTCCCAGTGTTTGCAATACTGACTAAAGTACTCTTGGGCTTGTATCTTCCCACAAGTGCTATGGTCTATGAGTATTCAAATACGTTAATATTCCCTAAACTGATAGCATAGCTGTGGTGCTTTGAGGCTCTGATCTATTGTGCATTTCCCTAATAGCCATGATTGAAGCCTTGCTTGCAAATGGCAAATATGTACATTATAATGAAGAGAGTATTACAAAGAGCAAGTGCAGATCTATAAGGAAAATGTCACAGAGGGAGAGAATACTGGCAGACTAAGTGCGACAAAAAGTGAGCAAGCCACTTGCTGTCAGATATTTTAGAATTTGTGACATTGAAGTTAATCAGTCATTCTCTTATTCTCTTCTTTTTACAAGCTGATATTTCTTTTATTCTTAATTTAGGTTCTGTAAATGAGAATTATCAGCTTAGGGACTCTGAAATTTCTCAATAGTGTGAAGACTTGCTCAATAGTTATAAGGTCAGTGTGACTTCTGGGTCTGGGGATTCATACTTTGCAATAAATAAAAAATGGTTTACTTGTTCATTCATCTAATATTTTGTCCCAATTCTCTCTAGTCTCCTTCTGAAGTTCTTAATAACTATCTTACTCTAAAACATTTTTCAAATCTCTAATATTCCTATTTCTTTGTGTGGCCTCTCTTACACTCGATGCATCTAATCTTTAAGCTGCTTGTTTTTCATTTTGCACTGTGATCTATTCCTCAGCAAAATGTTCCTCCACAAATATGGCATTTATTCTGCAAAATCCTCTAAAATTAGTTTTTATGTTCATATATCATCTTGGAGGATATTTAATGTTATAGCTAGTATAGACTTGGAAACCAGAATTTAAAAATACTCAGAGTACACCTATAATTTTCACCTACCACCTAGGCCATGAAAGAGCAGGATTATATTCATCTCTGTGCATGAATATGAAATGGATTCTTTCTGGCTTTTCCTTCCTCAGACCTTTCAGAGCCCAAACTGTCTGTCTGGTTGTTAAATCCAACACCTTGTCTTGCTCCAGCCTTAGGCCTGATTATTCAATTATTCCTACCTTAGTCAGTTGAGTGGCTGTAATAAAACACCAAAGGTAGGGTGGCTTAAATAAACTAACAAAAGCCATTCATTCCTTGCAATTCTGGCAGCAAGGAAGTCCATGATCAAAGTACCAAGCAATGAGATGTCTGATGAAGGCCCATTTTCTGGATAGCAAACAACCATCTTTCACTATATCCTTACATGAAGGAGAAAAAAGAAGCAAGCTCTTGTGTCTCATCCTATAAAGCAACTTTTCTAGAAAAGGCTTTGAAGGGCCAACCAAATAGCTCAGCAGATTAAAGCTCCTGCAAGCAGGTACGGGGGTTGGGTGTTCTATCCCAGGTCCTGCTGTGCTGGCCCTGCTCCCAGGGTGCACTGAGACAGCAATTGAGACTGGGCGTGGTGGTGCTCGCCTGTAATCCCAGCTCTTGGGAGGCTGTAAACAGGTGGATCATTATGAGTCTGATCTAGTAGTGAGACCCTGAACACCGTAGAACTTTCCCTAAAATACATCATCATCATCATCATCATCATCATCATCATCATCATCATCATCGAAAGAAAGAAAAGAAGTCTTTGGACTTAACACACTGAGCTTGCATGTAATTTCCACTTTTTGGTGCCTATTTAATTCATGCCTTGTAATTATGGAGCCTGTATTTTTCTTATCTCACTAAGTAAATTTTTATCAATACTTATCTTTTGTTCAACATTGTTGAATTTTCAGTATTCTAAATGCATATTTTGATGGACCAATCCAAATAAAATCAAATAGAAAGGAGAGATGGCAGGAAAAACAATTAGTTAAATAGAAGTGCAAGCAAGCTATTTATATTTTAAAAAAAAAATGAAGAGTGGAGTTGAGACTGAAATGTTTAAGTAAAAAGATTTCAAAAAGGTAATATTATCAACAGAACAATAGTAAGTTTAGAAGATAGGGAGCTGTGCTAAATATATGAATAACATCCTAGCCAGGTGTGTTGGTGCATACCTGTAATCCCGGTACTCTGAAAGGGTAAGGCAGGACTGCAAGTTAGAGGCCAGTCTGAGCAACTCAAAGACTTAGCAATATTCTGTTTCAAAATACTGTGCATAAAACATTTGAAAAGAGGCTGAGGATGTAGTTCTGTGTGAAGGCTCTGGGTTCGAGTCCTAATATTGTAATAAAAAGTGTAAGATCCCAAATAATTACCCGGGCTATGATTTAATCATTCCAAAATTTACTATACAGGAGGTAAATTATTTGAAGCAGAGGAAAAATCATAACTCACAGCCTCCAAATTTGCAGCAAGTATTAATCCAAACTACTTTGAAGAGAAAAATAATTTTGTCCAAAATGATATTTCACCAAGATTTTTAATCTTGGAGAAAAAGTTCCTTGAGAAATGAAGTAAAGATCTCTTGATTTAATTATCTCGACAGCTAGAAAAATGTCTTCATAAAACAATTCTGTATAAAGCCCAATAGTGGATTAAAGTAGAATGATGCTAATGGAGTTAATGAACTTTTCATTATAAAGCCTAACTTGAGAAATTCAAAATATCTCCCCCATTTTAGCTAAAAAAAAAAAAAAAAAAAAAACACCAATTTTTCAAATCTGAGAGCAGAGGCTCATCCATTTTAGTAACTCACATCATTAACAACTTTCCATTTTGTTACACTTTCTAATTTTGCACTTATTTTTCCAGATGGTTGTAGAATATTTATATCACAAAAGTTTTTCTCTTAATAATAATATGAGCTTGTTATTTTTGTTATAAGGTTTTAAAGCAAGAAATGTGATCAGAAGGAATTTCAAACTTTTAAGACCATTTTGGGGCAAAAAAGCAAAACTTAATGCAGGAAGCTTCTTAAGAAGGATGTTGTCGATGAGCATCCATGTATAAATATGGTTTGGTGTCACCTAAGCAATAAAATTCAATTTGCTTTTGTGTTTAGTACAGCACTGAACATTGGAAGACTTCCCAGACTCACTAGGCTGGAGATGAGTTCTCACCTCCCCCAAACTTCTGTGTTTAACAAGTGCTTTTCCCAATTATAGCTGCGGTTCTGACAGTAACTAACCATTGCCCTGAGTGACAGGCAGAGAAAGCCAAGAACCTTGAAGCTAAAAGACAGAAGTGAATGTGATCTCAAGTCACATACTCAGCCAAAGAGGATGCCCCATGAGTTTATTTTAATGCTTGATGTGTGCAGTCTACACTGATGCATTATCAAGGCTCAGCGGACACATTACGGGGACGTAGTTCCCACTATGCACTGATGGCTAAATTAGCGATCCCTTTTATTTTGTTGTTACATCAAATGAGGAGCATGCCTAACATGAATAGATAAGATACCTTATCATTATTAAGTACGGCAAATTTCTCTGTAAGAGGAAGACACTAATGATTACGAACAAAACGTCAGCTTTCATTTTATTGACAGTTTTCTTTAATATTGATCATTAATCATTTTCTTTCTGAAAAACAGCTGAGGACTTTTAAAGTTGAGCTCACTTTAAGGTTCAGGAAGTGTTGGTATTTGCAAGTGAGCATTTTGTTAGCGGTCAAATCACTATGCATTTTCAAACTGAAAAAACTTCAAAACAAAGTTAAAACAAAAAGTACTTTTTACTGATCCTATGCCCTTGCTTTTAAATATTAAAATCTGTGCTTTCTAATCACAGAGAGAGAGGGAGGGAGAGAGAGAGAGAAATCACCATTAATGAATAACATTTAATTATCTGATCTCTGAATTAATTGAACCATTAATAGATTTTAGAAATATAATTGCCATTTGTCTGCTTTCTGATGTATGAATCTGACCTTTATAATCATTTCTATATCAAATTCTTTTGTATTCATTATTAGTTTTTTAATGACTCAAATTTGAAAGAAACTACAGAAAACCAATCTAAATGAACCGCTTTTCCAATTTCAGCCCCTTGTAAGTTTATTTTCTTAGATAATCATATCTTTTTTCAAGCTTTTTTTTATCATGCGTCTCCACTCACTGATCTGCAGTGTTAAAATCCAACAGGAGAGGACTCTTCTAAACCAGTTTCCCAAAATGTGCTTCAGAGACCACTAGTTGTTCAGAGATGGGATTTTATGTTGTGAATTCAAATACGCATCACAAAAGCTGGATTAAATGATGTTGAATAGGTTATTGTGCTCAATCTCTCTCTAGGATTTTTACTACTATAAATGCTTACTGTGAATGTCTAAGAAGTAAAAACCTTTATATGATGTTTCTCAGGGATACTATTAATGGAAATTTTCAATGAACTTTTTAAAGGATTAGATTACTTTTAATCACTCACTTGTTGCTAGAAATTATTTAACTAGCACTAACTACAACTAGGCCTACATATAGATAATATGAGCAGTAACCAATCACTAGAATAAAGACCACAACTAAGTTAGGGACATAACACATGCAAAATGAAAGGTGTTTGTTGTTGTTGTCTTTTTAATGTATTTAGTATAGGGTCTTGCTACACAGATCGAACTTGTAGTGGTTCTCCTGGTTTCAGCCTCCCAAGCGCTGGGATTATAGGTATGCACCATCACACCCAGTCTCAGTTGCTGTCTCAGTGTGCCCTGGGGGGCGAGGCTGGCATTGCATGCCAGGGATCAAACCCTGGTCCCTGTGCCTGGTAAGCAGGCACTTTAGTCTTCTGAGCTATCTGGGCAGCCCTCAAATGAAAGATTTTTAGATTCTCTCTTCAATTTTAGTATAGCTATTTCAGAAAAGAAACATTCAAACAACAAATGAACATAAAATGTGTAGAAAAAATATACGTCAGGAATAAAATTGAAATAAGTTATGGTATATTGCAATAATGAAATACTACAAATCAAAAAGCAAATCGAATGAAATTTCTTAAAACAATTGGATAAATATTAAAAATTAACACAGCAAAAACATGCAAAATATTATGCATATGTCGCATTCAAACGAGATTCAAATATCAGGAAAAAATTTTCATTTTAAGAGATGCTGATTAAGCAATCAAACCCTAAAACCACAGTGAGGAAAGGTTGCTGTGAAGACAGGACTGTGGTGACTGCAGGGGAAGGGAGGAAGGCAAGAGGACTGGAGGAAGAACCTCAGGGGTCTGAAGATCTAGAACTCTGTCTCCTGCTGGGCTACTGTGTTTGCACTGATAGCCATCTTTAGAGCCGTGCATTTGCATTTTGTCTTTTCTTTCTTTCTTTTTTTTTTTTTTACAAGTGAAAAGGAAGGAGATATTTTGCATTGTTATGAGATCAGTGAGTTTAGAACTAAGCTCCAGTTGTACTTCTACTTTTGGAAAGAAAAATCTGTGATCTCTGTCTATTCATGCTATGGGAGCAAAGGCAAACAATAGCTTCCTCACACATCGAAGTTCAGCCCCTTGGGGCTGGGGAGATGGCTCAGTAGAATAAGTGCTTGCCTTGCAAGCGCAAGGGTCTGAGTTCAACCCCCAGTTCTGAAAATAAATAAATAAATAAATAAATAAATAAATAAAATCAGCCCCTTGATAAAGCATTAATCTATGTGATGATGCTTAGGAAGCTGCAGACCTTACAAATAGGAGTGTTTCCTTACCATCTGCATTTCCTGGGTCTCCTGTCAATGCTTCTTTCTGAGATCTAATGACTGAGAGGTCCTTAAGGGGAGGGTAGCAAATAGTCAGTGTGACTTCCAAAGCAAGCCCAGCGGAAGAGTGGTTACATATTGGGAGAGTATCCACCACTGCACTCTATGGCTTTACCAAACAAACAAACAAAACCGTATAAGTTATCGATAACTAAGTGAAAGAATAAAACTTAAAAGCCAAAACAGCAATAAGACTTCAGGGTTTACTGATTCAATTATATCTAAATACAAATTATCTCTGATGCACAAAGCCAACACTAACAGGGGGACTAGACTCTCTTATTACTAAAATTACTTCCTAGTATACCCTTCTTAGTTACATCTATTCACCATTTCTTCCCTGAGTAATTTTCACAGAATCAAATGGCATGGCATGTCTTGGGTGGGAACCAGGATTTATGACCTTTAATTTAAGTTCAGGTAACCTTAACTACCCATGAGGATAATGGGAACGGGAACTCAGGGAGAGATAGTAAGTTTCTTAAATGCATCTTGGTGACCTGTGTTGATGTGCTACTGATATTTATGGTAATAACGATAAAATAGTTTAACAATAAATGTTTTTAAACTATGTACTTATACAATGCTAAGCAATTACTTATCTCCTGCTTGAATTACTCAATTGTGTTGTCTTTATATGTAGTGGATTTTATATTTTCATTCTACAGGAGAAAAGTTTATGTAACCCAGGTTAAAATATAGAAAACTTCTAAGATGCTAGGCATTATCACTCAGGTTAGCTTTCATGAAGCTCAGTTACCAGAAGTTAAAGAACTATTGAAAGTGCTAACACTGTCTGCAAAACCTCAGATGTGTTGCTTTCCAGCTGTGGTCACTGGGCCATCTGCATTAGAATTGTCCTAAGAATGGGGACTACACATGCATACACGTACACACAGACATACAAAAGCAAAAGTCATAAGAGCAAAACCAAAAGCTCTAAATTTTAGTAAGTTTGCTGGATAGTTTTTATTCAGTTTGAGATTCTTAGACCATTTACTTTTACACAAATTGAGAATGCATGGTTTGCACACAGGTGGCAATGAAACTGTTAAGTAGATAAACCCTAGCTGCTGTGAAGTGGTAAAGCTTTAATATCGCTCCATAGACAGCGTGTAACATGCTCATTGACTGGTTGAAAGATGGTGGCAGTCTTGGTCTAAGAGTTTCTTCTGTTCTAAAGCTCATCTCCACTTCTGCATTGATGTCCAGGAGATTAAAGAAGTCCAGTGCCAGTGCTACCTGACCTCTCAGAGATTAGAACTGGATATTTTCAGAGTTCATTGAAATGGAGTTAATAGAGAGATTTCCATTGATTTCTTTCCACTGGTACCTGGTCTATGAGCAAATATTTACTGCTTTTAAGGTTAAATCATATGAAAACTACCAATATTTCTTCAGTGGGCGTGGGCTATAGATAATTTGTGTTTAGGTAGTTCCCTGTAATACACTTAATAAAATTTTCACCTATTCCAGATGATGAATACGGCAGCAGTGACCCACAGTACATTCTGCTTACTTGATGCCCATAAGTAGATTGAAGTTAAACATTTACTAAATCAAATACAGTTGTAGGGAGGGCTGTGATCATCTATGGTCCTTCTGTTTAGTCTCATAAAGTTCTAAAGACCACTTTTGGTGCTGATGGAGAGGATGAGCAGGCTGTTAGATCCCAACTAATAACTGTTTTCTAGGTCCTGAAGTTCAAGCAAACCTCAGAATGCAACTTTACAAGCTAGATTGTTTTTCCTTTAGGAAAAATTAGTTTGTAGGAGTAACTCCTCCAGTCTTCTTCAAACCTACAGCATAAAAGGCTTCCCCATCTCAGCTTAGATAACTGGACAGAGTATAGAAATGCCTGCACCAGGAGATCTAGTCCAGTTTCATTGCCTTATGACAGGGAAGGGGAGATCTGGCTTCAGGAAGACATGTAACAAGCTGAATGTGTCTGCTCTCCACGGTGTTCCCGCCCCTCTCTGCCTTGCTAGAAGAGGCTCTCACTTACCTGCACACAGAAGCCGGTGGTCTGGGTTCAATGGCCCCACCATCTCCTCAGAGCCAGCTATGAATGTGTCCTTTTTACTTTTTATTAAAATGAATGTCCTCCTTTGATTTGGACAGCGACTAGAGAACAAACCTGAGCCTATGAACCTTAGTGGCAGTCCCAAGGTCGCCATAGAGGACGCTGCTCTCGCCAGTATTATTTCCCCTATACTGCCACCTTGCCAAGATGTCTCTTCAGTGTACAACTTAATAAGATGGTAGAGTAAAAGGAATAACTCTTTTTAAACTTAGTGAGGGATTTGGTGGTTTGATTAGTTCCTATATATTTCTTAAAGTCTTAATTATATTTATAGTACACTTGATTTCCTCCTACCCTAAATGTAATAAAACAGCTGTGTTATAGGCCATAAAAATATCATGCTATTCTGGAACTAGATAGTGGTGATGGTTGGACAACATAGTGAATGTGCTTAATGGCAGTGAATGTACACTTTAAAGCGATTAAATTGGTAAATTTCATGTTATGTCTGTTTTGCCATATTCAAGTACTTGAATCTTTAAAAGCCACATTGTATAACACTCAGACGTGTTAAAGACGCTTTGGAATTTACTTCTGATCTAGTTTGACTCCTGAACATTTCCACTAAGAAATATTACTTAGCTATTTATTGATGTTCTCTCAATTTATGGCAGATAACTTTATAATGATGAATTTAAATGATAATATAATTATGAATGATATATTTTAAATGATACTTGAATCATGCCCAAAAGAAATAAACATATTACTCATTTTTTCTTTCTTTATTTTTTCTTTTTTTCTTTTTCTTTTTGAAACTGGGGATTGAACTCAGGTCCTTGAGCTTACCAGGGCAGTGCTTATTCTACTGAGCCATCTCCCCTGCCCGAACATTTTACTTTTACTTACCAAGTAAGCATCTGTTGAATCCTTGCTATATACTAGACGCTGTACAGCATTTGCTCTAAAGACAAACAAAGATTCCTGTCCTTGGATTTTTCTATCAATGGAGCAATGAAACATTACTTGACTGCTTCTGTATGATTGGCATTACCTGACTGGGATGGAAATATAAGATGCAGTGAGACACAGCCCATGTGCACGGTGCAAGCTCAGAGTCCAAGGCAAGGAGGCAGCGTGAAGCAGACTTCCCTCCCAGGACACGTACTCCGACAGAGGAAGACCACGGCACTTGGAGACTGGGGCAGTGGGGGCCAGAGGTCATGAATGAGGCTGTTTCTATGACATTTGTGACCAGTTGTTTTTCTTTTTTTTAAAAAAGTGTAATTTTTCTCTATTTTTTATAATAGTACATGTTTGCAGTGCAAGATGACACTAGTCATCATAAGTTGGTACATGTACATAACACTTCATAAGTTTCTTATCCTCCAATTCTCTCTTTCCATTGTAATCAATGCTTGGAAGTACATTTTTTTTTTAAATTTTATTTTAAATTTTTTTTTGGTGGAACCAGGGATTGAACTCAGGCCCTTGTGCTTGCCAGGGAAGTGCTTATTCCACTAAGCCATCTCCCTGGTCCCAGAAGTACATTTTTTAAAATGTATTTAGTACAGGGTCTTTAGGGTCTCACTACACAGATCAGACGCATAGTGCTGCTCCTGTTTTTCAGCCTCCCAAGTGCTGGGATTACAGGTGCCCGCCAACACATTCAGTCTCCTTCACCAGGTCAGCGCGCCCCGGGGGCGGGACCAGAACCCCGTAGGAGGCACTGAGCTTTGACTAAGCAAGCGTTTTAATCCACTGAGCTATCTGGCCAACACTTAGAAGTACATTTTGTATGCACACATTCATGGCTTTAGGTGAATGTGGATTCTAGCAGTTTCAGGCATTACTGTGCTCGTAGATCTAGAAGAAAATGCAAGCATATTGCTTAGATTTGATCTTAATCACTATCCTAATTGAGGTAGCACTGCTGCAATTTTCAGGCTTATATACAGGAATAAAACCTCATTTTATTAGGTTAACTTAGGAGATGCACACTCTCAGTTATTAATTGGACTGGCTCTGTGACCTTGGGTGAGTCCTTGCTCCTTCCTGAACTCAGAAAGGATGGTAAGAGATGCCGCAATTATAATGCCTAACTCTGGTATGATTTCATTAGCTTCTACATGACCCAATACTTGAGATATGAGAACTTAGAAAAGTGCTCTATAAAAGCTAAATGCTTCTTTAAGATTAATAAAAAAAAAAATCAGTCCAGCTGCATCTGGAAACTTGAGTGCCAAGGGATAAGTGGTATCTAATAATTAATAAAAAGTGGTTGTGAAGCATTTTGCAAATAAAAAATGCCAGATAATTTATAAATATTTAAATAGTTATTAAATTTAATATGAATATTACATAGATACCATTTTGATTTCCTATGCCATTTTATTGCCTCAGAGTGCTTCACTGATATTAATTATGTTACTGTTGATATTATTGCTGTTAATTGCACAGTTTCTTGAGGGGTATATCCCAGGTAAGGAAGAAATGGGAAAGAGGAGTGAATAATTAGCTGTACAATTTAATTACTAGAAGACAATATTCTTTTCAGTTATAATATATTTGAGGTTTAAGTCAATTAATTGCCTAGAGGGTAGAGTTCAGTAGTCTCTTCAATTCAGTTTTCATGTTGCTTTGCCTGGTCTTATTGTTCACATGAGGAGCTTTTCCAAGCCTGCACATCATTTTGTATGTATTTGCAGTCCTCTAAAGTTTCTTAGGCTAGTGCCTACTCGAGCGTTTAAAAATATCCTTGCTAACCCTTGATGAGAAGCAAAAGCAATGCACTGAATGTATACATATTTCATCGCTCCTCATCACACAGGGCCAGCAGTTCTCGCCCTCTCCCAAGCAGAATAGCAGTCCCAGGTCCCAGCTGAAAGGACAAGCAGGTGAGCACAGGCTAGCTGCGGCACTCGCTCTAACCCCCTCGCAAATGAGGTACCTTGCTCTTGGCCGAAATGCTTGCTGCTCATCCTTGTTATCACTTCCCCACAAACCCTTATGGATTACAAAGCTAGAGCTGATGGAGACAGGAATTTGGAACAAAGTGCTGCACTTAAACAAGAAACAGCAGTCCTTCTTCATTAAGGGTTAAAAACGAGTTCAGAGACATTAAGAAAGGAAAAGAAGAGTAAGGCAGAAGTATGAAAAAAGAAGAGAAGGCAGCAATAAATAGATACCCAAAGTCTGAGAATGTTTAAATAAAAGTAAAGCTGTGGACATTTCTTTGCAGAAAGGAAGGCAAAGCAGAATTCACATCCCACCTCAAGGTAGTAAGTCATGTGGGGCAGGGAGGAGGATCAGCGATAGAATTTACCTAATACCCTGTGGGCTTAGTTGTGGAAGTGCGATGGAGTCTATAAGCAAAACCACAAAGCAAGCACATGAGAAAGTAATTGGCTTCGCTGATAAGAGACCAGGAGGAGAGCTCACTGCAGGTGGGCCCAGTGATAAGCAGAATGTGTGATGCTGGAAACACTTGATTGGAATAGTTTAATAATAGCACGTGACTATTGCCAATTAGAAGCTAAAAGTAAAATATGATTCGGCTGCTAATTTTGCATCCAAGTCAAATTATACTGTGATTAGACTGGTAGAATAGCACTGGCAATCTGTAGGCACTGTACTGGAGACTCACTGTCTAGCAAGCAGCTGAACAGAAGCAGCAAAGCATCACTATCTCCACCTCACCTGGCCCCTGAGATGCTCATGCAGAAACAAGCTTGGGCAGAGGAGCCTGGGTAGGGGGAAGAGAGGCTTCCCAGAGGGATTGGGAAAAAGATGCTAACTTCAAGACCCCAGCCCCAAAGGCTGTTTAGTTTGGTGGGAATTGTGCAACTTGGGGGTGCAGTACTCAGAGAGACTTCTAAGGGAGTCTACTAATAATCTCTCTTCAATGTGCCAAGTGTCTTAACCTGCAGGAATTCTACACTGAGTAGACACAGCATAAGAGAGGAACAGCTAAGAAATACATCTTCTCTGTGAGGCACAGCCCTGTTGTTTTCTTTATTTTGGAAGGTCGTGCTCAAGATTTCTCTAACTTGAGTCATCTTCTGCTTGAACTCTTGCAACTCCAGTGAGTAAGAAAGGAAGACAGGATTTAATAAGTGGAGATAAAGTAGAATCGAGAGTGTGTATAAATGATCCAACATGACTGGAGGAAAAGGACATTCAGTTATATTCTTTGACACATTTTAGTTTTCTTTTTCCCTTGACTCCTGCCACCTCTCTGTTCTTCACCATCCACACTGGGACTTGGATTAAAGGCTGATTTACATCTGTTGTGTGTCCTAATTTCCCAAGAGTGTATGAATGAATTTACAACAAAGACACTCTCTTTTTATTTCCATGAAATGTGATTCACGGTGTCATTCAGCAGTTAGTGACATGTGGGCTGCCAATAATAAGGTCTTGCCTTTTGAAATAATCTGTGAACAATCCATATTTAACTGTTTTTCCTATTCAAATTAATTCAGATATTGAAATCATATTACAGAACATCCCAGTTCTTAAAGCACCATGCCACCTAAAGTGGCAGCACTTCAAAGAAACCACTGTCTTTTTTTGTTTTAACACAACTATATAACTAATACTTAAAGCCAGCATGCTAGGAAACACACCCAACTCATAGTGTGGACCTAAGGTTCCTGTTACCATAGGTGCTTTCTCAGCCATTCTAGGACCATCCTGGTTCCCACTTTGTGTATTTGACCCAAGTAAGTAGCTTAATGCTGCTGATGCTGCTGATCCTACCCTGAAGTAATACTACTTGCATGATTTAGAACTTTAGAGTAAAACCTTCTCACCCATTCAAATTATTGAATTGTTTTTCCACCTTCACGTCTCAAGAATAATGTCTACCTTTGTTTTTCAGAGGATGTGATCACTGGCCCAAGTTTCATTAGTTTAAATTCACTTCCTAAAAACAAAGAAGCATGACATAGAAGACAAATACTCAAACCTTTGCAGGGTTTTGACAAGGAGGTAAAGCTTTGAGTCACTATCACAGTCTGACGTTAGTTTTTCTTTATTGATTCGGTGATCTAATGGAGAAGAAAGCAGATGTGGTTAAACAGGGCAAGTTACCTCCTGAATGAGCGAGTGAATGAGAAATCAAATGGCAATAATGTACGTATATGACTGTCTCACTCTTCTCTTGTTGCTCAAATACATGACACTCAAATTAGGGAAGGAAAGGTTTATTTAGCTCACAGTTACTGGAGGTTGCAGTCCATACTCATTTGGCACACGGCAGAGGGGATCATTTCATGGTGGCAGTAAAGAACAAGAGAGCAAAAAGGAGGAGCAACAGCAACAATGGCTACAGAGAGGAAGTCTGTCTCCCTTAAATTGCATTCAGGCTATCTGCCCCAAGCTGGAGAAAGTACTCACACCCATAGTCCCAGCACCACTAAGACCTATAATCCCAGCCTTGATCATGAATTAATCTTGAACTCTAGAAGTCCCTTCCCCATGACTGTATGAGGCTTTGAGGAGACAACTAGACACAAACCATAACAATGGCAATGTCCAATATTATAAAATTAAATGGATCTTGTCAGCCCTGATTCTCTTTTTTCCACTCATAGAAATAACAGTGGTAGTAGTTATAACCCAATGGCAGGGGCAGTATATGAATCTTCTACTAAATGTTTCCCAATACGTATGATGAACAGAATAACGGTCCCTCAAAGACCTTCATATGCTATTCCTTGCAAAGTGAGAATATGTTACCTTGCTTGTAATAGGGGTTTTGTAAATGTGATGTATGCAAGGATTTTCATACATGGAGATCATCTTAGATTATCTGGGTGGGAAGACTGGATCATAGGGCACCCGTACTGGGTGAATTAGTCGACTGATAAGATGATATAGATAAATGTGCTAGCAGATCCTACCCAGATAATAAACAAAGGTCCTTTAAAATGAGAGAAGGAAAGGGAACTGAAGTCAAAGAGAAATTTAAAGTGCTCTAATTCTGACTTTAAAGAAAAAGAAAGAGACCAGGAGCCAAGGAATGAGGAAAAACTTTAGAAATAAGACAGACAAAAAAATCAATTCCCCCTTAGAGTCTCCAGGAGAAACCCTTCTTTTTTTTTCTTTTTAAATGTGTTTGGTACAGAGTATCACAACACAGCTTGGACTCATAGTGATCTTCCTGTTTTCAGCCTTTCCAGCACTGGGATTACAGGCATGCACCACCACACGTGGTCTCAGTGGCTGGCTCAGTGTGTCTAGTGGACAGTGTCAGTGCAGCATGTGGTACCTGAGATTGAACCCTAGTCCCTGCACTTGCCTAAGCAGGCATTTAGTCCACTGAGCTATCTCACTGGCCCTGATACTATGATTTTGGATCAGTGAGTATAATCAGATTTTTAATCTCAAGGGCAATAAATTTGTGATAATTTTTTTAGTATCAATAGGAAACTATGATGTTCCACATTTAGTGTTCTAAATACTCATCGCAAGGTTCTTTCAATTGACCACCATCCATTCTATGATCAAGCTAATTAAATGCCATAAGAATTGCAGAATGGCAGAAAAGGAGGGTGTGGCTAATAGTGTCTACTATGTGGTATACAACAAGCCTTTCACTGGTGTTAACCAATTTGAGGCTAAACTTCATGCCCACTTTACAGAAAAAGAAAATGAGATATAATAGATGTTATGGTTTATATCTGGATCTTACCCTTAGAGCCTCATTGTGATCAGAAGTAAGGTCTTAGGAGATGATCGGCCCATGAGGCACTATACTTGGTGGATCAGTCCACTGATGTGTTTATGCTTAAATGTGCTATTAGGAGATGAAGACTTGTCAGAAGAGGCTGGCCACTGGGGCACTGGGTGCATGCCCTCATCCAGTTCCTCCCTTCACCCTCTGCTTCCTATCTGTATGAGGTGAGTAGTGTCCCTCCATGAGACACTTACAACATACCACACTATCTTGGAGCCAACCAACCATGGACTAAAATGTGAACCAAAATGAACCTCTTGGGGCCGGGAGATGGCTCAGTAGAATAAGCGCTTCCCTGGCAAGCACAAGGACCTGAGTTCAATCCCCAGTTCCCCCCCAACCAAATAGAGAGAGAGAGAGAGAGAGAGAGAGAGAGAGAGAGAGAGAGAAAAGGTTTAAAGTGAACCTCTTTGCCCTTAAATTATGGCTATTAGGTATGATGTCCCAACAAGGAGAAATTGACTAAAACATTAGGATCAAATGATGTGTCCACATTTTCACAGCCATAGGTACAAGCCCAGATGTCTAGCTTTAGAAATAGCTTCTTTAAGTTGTCACAAAATAAGCCCTTATGTAGGACTTATGATTCCATGGTGCCAATGTTCTTATTAGATGTGGTTAGTTGATCACAATATATTTGGATGACATGTTGATTGCTTCTTTTTTTATGGTTCCTCTTTCTGTCACAAGCTTGTCTTTGAAATTTTCTCAGTATTGAAAATCAGGCTTGACTTAACTACTGTACTAGAGATGGTATATGCAGGGAAAAAAGACAGAATCTTCTCCACACATTATGGATGTCAGACTGTGACACAGAGAAAAATTCATTAAACTCTTAATTCAGGCTGAGTAGAGGGCTATAAGCATAACAGCCAAAGCAAAAATTAGTTTGAACAAAACTAGGTTATAGACGCACATCCCACTTATATAAACATTAAAAAAAAACAACAAAATATGGTAGATTAAAGAAATTAGAATGGATTTTCAGTGAATTCTCATTTGATTATAGAATTCTTCACTGTAGTAACTATGACTATATTCACTTTTGAACCTCAAAATCCATTCATTAAATTTAGTATAAATTGACTAAATCTTCGTTTATTGTCTGTAGCCTCCTGAAAATCATCCTATGAACAGTCTCATTGTTCAGGAAGGTGGACATACCTAAAGATCATAAATTTAAGTGAAACAAATCAGACACATGGGCTAAAATAATGTATAGTTTCTTCTAGATGGAAAATCTAAAAGATAAGTAAATTAAAGAGAAAAATAAAATGTAAATAACAGGAAAGAAAGAGGTTAGTCTTTAGTAAAAGGGAAGAGAACCAAGAGATGGAGGAGTAGGGAGACAAGGAAAAGGGGATGGGAAAGGAAAGTAAGATGTGTTTTGTACACATGCCAGCTCCCCAAGGTGAATGAAATCATTATATGCTGCAAACATGTGCTAATAAAATTTTCAAATAGGAAAAATTATTACCCACAGTGCATACAGGTACTGGCCTAGTATTCAGCAAAACAAACACCTTCAGAATTCTGAACCACAGATGACTAGAAGAATGGCCCTATCATACATTAATAATATAAACTCTTTCTAACAAACATATATCAATAAAAATGACCAGCAGAAAAATAAGAGATCTCTAATATAAAACTTCATTTACATACTATATCTACTTTTCACCTTTAAAACTTGAATGGTAATGGAGATTGAGCAAACAGCCACACTTGATACTGTAATGAGCTGAATTTTATGCCAACTGGGGTACATTTTCTAGGAATGTCTATTAACTATCCCCAACTTGATGGTCAGCAAAGCAATCATGTGATCAGCAGGAAGAGAAAAAACTGAATAAGTGAGACAGGGATCCTACATGGGCTTTCTGGAGAGTCTTCCTGTGTCTGCCTGTGCCAGGAGGAGCTATTCCTGTGGGGCCCAATGCAGGTTAATAGCTGAGTCACTGTCAGCCATGGGAACCTCATGGACATGGAGTTTGGGTCCCAAAGGGAATCAAGCACCTAGGAGTGGGCAAATTTGGAAGCTGGGATCACAGAGCCCAGGGTGATGGCAAGGAGAGCTCTCAGGTCCCACTATCCCTACATACAATCCTGCCTCTTCTAGGATTTGCCATCTCAGTCCAGGTCTTACTGTCTCTTCTGTTGTTGTTCTACTTTCCTGACCCACTGCGTTTGTGTTTCTCCTTTCTCTTTCACCTTCTTCTATTTCCATGGAGAGTAGTGAACCAAGATGTATTTTCTATTTATAGGTAAAACTTGAGATATGTTGCTTTTCATCTAGTCAGGAGGCAAATCAAACAACTTGTCTCTCTTTCTCTCTGAAGTTAGCTCACATTGTGCTCCTAAGTTATCTGTAAGTTGTCCTTCCAAGTCAGCATTGCAGTCCCGGAATTGACAGGCACTGCCATGTGCTGGTTTCCTTCACCTCTTTGATCCACACTAGGAAACACGCGGTCTACTCCAGTGTCTTCCATATTACAGGGGAGAAGCAGAATGAGGGAGAGAGATATTATTTGGAAAAAAAAAAAGCAGTCGTGTTGCTAAAATGCACAGAGGTCAATTGTAAACTTTTGTTTGGAGACTGTGCTTTAATTTTTCACTGGTGCAGCTATGGAGCGTAAGGCTAAGAGGTACTTCACTAGTACATTATTTTTCCTTTCAGTATTTTTGGTGATAGGAAAGCGTGATACACGTTTT
Source organism: Octodon degus (assembly GCF_000260255.1). Lineage (NCBI taxonomy): Eukaryota > Metazoa > Chordata > Mammalia > Rodentia > Octodontidae > Octodon > Octodon degus. Next base: position 4,829,333 of record NW_004524710.1, on the reverse strand, counting down.
CAAATCCACTTAGATTTCTGTGACTGACCAAAATAGGAAACTCGTTGATGCCTGAAAATATCTCTTTGTGATTCAGATAATGGCATGTAGGATAAATCAGTATGAATTTCAAACTCTTGAAAGCATTAAAGACAAAGGTCTCTATTCCAATGGGATGTAGAAAATATGAATAAATCATAATGCTCCAATTTTAAGGTATTATGAGAGGTCAAGTGGACTTCAAGCTACATGACAATTTCTTATTTGGATATTTTAATAGAATTTCCCTGCTCTTAAGAAAGATAATTCCTTTTCATCTTGTATTATTTTCAGAGAAAGGCTACTCATTTGAATTAATATCAAGATGCATCCCACGCAGAATTTTAAAAAATCATCAATCTGCCATCTTATCCACATTATTTTGTACCTTCAGGCTCTTGATGTAGTTTTTATGAACAGGATTCAAATAAATTGGCTCTTTTTCCTTGGTGGTTTCTTTAATTACTTTGTTATTATCCAAGGAACTGGTTTAATTTAAATGAACACTGCGTTCCTGCTACTACTATCCGGAGAAAACACAGACCCAGAACATGCTGTTTTGTAGTTAAAGTGTAGGGCTCTGCACGGGGAGCTAGACTCAGCAGCCCGATGGCCCCTTTCTATTTTATAGAAAGACAAAATCCAAACTATCCTGTGAAGTCACTGCCCCCCCATGTCTATTTATCTCATTAAATACAAAGGACAAATAGTAAATGTATGGTTTGCTTTAAGTAAATCTAAGAACATTTCATTCAAGCCAAGCAACTTGGTAAATTTATGATTCTTTTCTCCCTGAACATCTTCAGAGGAGGAGGCCCATTTAAAAACCTATTGTGGGCTAAAGTTATCCTGACAGATTTAGCCTTCCACCCCAGCCTGCAGGATATTGACAGTACATCAAAATCTTATTAAACACTTATTTGTAACTGAGAAGGGTGTTAAAGCATGGAATTCCCTCTCCCCCAGTTAGAGTCCTTGGAGCAAAAGTATGTTCTAAGTTTCAAAGGAACCTAAAAAGAAAATAAAAAATACATATATAAACATTAGGATGTCATAAAGTATTTTACAGACACCATGAAATAAAAAAAATTGTATTTCATTTCCTGAAATGGTTAGTTTTCAACTTCAGTTCTATATCTTTAACTAAAACCATGTGTGAGGAAAGTGAGTTTAATCTTTGGAAACATTCTATTTAGAGGAGTGACGGAGCCCCTTCAGAAATCATGACATTTCTCTGGTGGCAAACAGAAAAAAAGTCTCTCATATGAGTAAAAACTGCTGTGACTGAGGAAAGGTTCTTTACCTGTGAACAAACAACTGCCTCACACACTAGTCCCTTCTTACACCTTCACAAAGGAATTAATATTCCTGTCATACAAGACTATAGTCTTCGTTGTTTAATGTACAAAGTGGTGAGCTGAATCAAGCCTTTGCCAGAGGTGGCACCAGGAGAAACACTGTCACGATTTATAAAAGAATGTGTATATTTTAAGGTCAAACTTGAAGTATAGTTGTGATTCTTTTTTCTGGAATCAAATGAAACAAGATTTAAATTTCTGTGGCCATGTGCCTCTCTCTCCCATAAACCTCAGTTTCCTTATTTGAAAAATAGGGATGGAGATGGTGTCTCCCTTTTTGGGTTGTGTTTGTGGAATTCAGTGTAAAGAGGCACTGGGACCACTTAGCATGGCTCCCCACATGCAAATGCTCGTCTCAGCATCATTATTAGAGCAGGCTTAGAAAATTCCCTTGATGCCCTGAAACAAACTTTCTCCTCTTACCCCACACATTCTCCTGGACAGCATTTCTTAAACTGTAGTTTTTGGATGACCTGCATGAGGTTCTCTCCAAGAACTTTGAAAAAGTGCAAACTCCTGGGTCCTGCCCCAGACACCGGAGTCTCAGCGTGTGGGGCTCAGAATCTGTGCTTGTAACAAGCTTACTAAGTTGGAAAACCACTGCCCTAAATGAGGTCACCTTTCTGCCCATCCTCCATAGCATCTGACCCTGGCACAAAGCACTCTTGATTCAGAGAGCCCCAGTTCTTGCAGATTCCTGCTGAGACCCTTTTATACGGTGCTTATTCAGGTACAGAGTTAATGAGGAAGTGGTGTTAATGGAACAAACTCTCCTGAGTTTCTGTCTAGAACCCCCATGTGTTCTTCTACCACTGATCTTTTGCTGGGTCATTTTAGGTAGCCACCCCATCTCTTTCCTCCTCCGGCCTGGTAAATCCCACTAATCCTTCTAAACTCACTCAGCCCCCACTTCCTCAGGGAAAACTGCCCAACCACGGTCTTTTCTCCCATTTTTGTATCCCTACACTAAAGAGCATCTGTAAAAGTCCTCTGGCTATTAATCACTCCCGCACCCCTTTGTACTCTTTTCTAAAGAGGGCATTGTTCCTTGTTCATGCCTCATGCTACTCGCTTGTTTCCCAGCCACTCTAATGGGGACATAAATCTCTTGAAGGCCAATGTCCCATGGATGTGGGCTCTCAAGGGCTTCTCAGTTGCCCTCGAATACTCAGAGTAGAGCTTGAAGTTTGTTTTCTGGAAGTATTTGCTGACCATGTGGGTGTGGCCCACACCTCAGTGTTTTGCTGCCAAGGATGACAATTAGAAGTGTGGTGTTTCCCCTGATTAACCTTAGCAGCACTGATGGGCGTAGTCAGATGTTGTGTGCCCCCTAATATCAGAAAGTAGGAAAAAACTGTAATATCATCTGCTAAGCATACTTGCTTAAAATACCAAAGCTGTATCTATAAAAAGCCTCTAGATCTAACAGTTTTAAAAATTATACATGGAGAATGGAACACTGTTAAACACTACCATATAAAGTCATCAGTCAAATTCAGAATGGAAATCAATAACATACAGAAAAGAGGGGGAAGAGCATTGTTAAACAATAAAAAGACTTTAGAGACATAGCTATTCATAATATGTGGAATTTTTGGATAATGGGGAACTTTTAATAGGGACTAAATATTTCAATGAATAATTGCTATTAAAATTTTAGGTATGAAAGTGGTATGGTCATGGTTATATTTTTAAAATGTCCTTATCTGTTCGATACACATTGTGAAATATTTACAGGTTAAATAGACTAATGCACTTTAAAATATTTTAAGAAAATTAAGAAGATAACAAGTGAAACCACTGGTAATGATTTTATACTGTAAAAACTGGATAACGGGTAGATGAGAACTGATTACACTAGCATTAATGCTGTTGTGTGTGTTTGAATAATAAAATCATAAAAATACTTAGGCAGAAAAATTACTAGTCTTTTCTGAAACATATTTAACATTCATCTTTTCAAATGGAGTAAGAATAGCGATACATGTCCATATAAAAGTTTTACTTTCAAAGCAGTGAGAGTATTTAAAAAGCTACCAGTCAGAATATTTCAAATTTATCATTTATGTGTGTATTCATATGCTGACTTGTTCCACAAAGGACTCCAGGAGTAAATTTTTGGAACAGATATAATTGCTATAGAAAACATTGTTTCTGCATTCATTCATTTAGGTCAGTTAGAGAAGGCTGTGGCACCAGAGGTCTCTAGTTACATGTACAAAAAAGGAGATAATAATCTAAGGGACCCCCTCACCTGGATGATTCTCCCATGTCAATCAGGCAAAAGCTTGACTGAACAGATGGGTCTTAAGCTGTACCCCGAAGGCCAACCCACTGTGTCAGAGCAGAGGGTAAAACTCACGGAGTCATTTGCTCTCCCTGCAAGATTCTTTTCTATTTGGCAGAAGCAAGTAAGTGAAGTACAGTCATTAAAGCTTTGGTTGACTGATTAAAAATTGATTCCACTGCTACCTCCAAAGAGGATTTGAAGTGGTGTCACGGAAATATATTCCCAGGGCCTTCTGCCCCAAATTTAGGAGTGAGGATTTGGGGAGGAGCAGTGAGATATATGGCTACAGGAAAGCCTGGATTAATTATGTAAGAACACTGAAAGGTGAGATCTTTCTGTGACTCTAGAGCACCAGAAAATGCTGCAAATGTTGAAAATTAAGACAAGGTTGAGTTGTTTCCTAAAGGGACCAGAACCTAAGTTTCATTAATTTCCTATAAATCCTGGGAGACAGCTGTGAGAGGCTACTGTGCTGGAATGAACCATTTGAAATTGCCACTATTTGTCCATGTTCGACATAAAAGATTGGCAATTTCAAATAGTTCAACTTAATAACTCAATTGTCAGGTGGCAGTACAAAAGGAAAAGAAAAAATGGAGATACAAAGAAGAACTGGGAAAATACAGGTAAAAAGGACTAGGATCAAGTTTTTCTTTGTTTTTGGTTTGTTACCTCTGAGGTCAGGTGCTTGAGAATATTATGAAAGCCTTAATAAAAAATCAGAAGTTAGAAATGGGGTAAAGTGGGATAATAAATTTATCATGAACATGTTGAGTTTGAAATGAAAGGGAGTATTTAGGTAGAAATGTTCATTTGGCAGTTGGATAGATAAAAGACAATAATTTGCAAATAGGATCAGAGCCAGGAATATAGCTAGCTGTCAAGAATACAGATAGCTAAATATGTGTGCATACATAAAAAATCTAATAAAGAGAAGAACAGAGACTAAGAGCTACAACTCAGTGGGCAGAAGAAAAATTTAGAGAAAGAGAACTCAAAAAACAAAACAAAACAAGAAAGGCAACTGAGAGGCTGTGGAGATAGCTCAGTGGTCTAAGCACCTGCCTGGCAAGTGCAAGGGTGTAAGTTCAATCCCCAGTACCACATGCCATGTGGGCCCCATGCTGTGCTAGCCACTGAAACCAGGCATGGTGATACATAATCCCAACACTGGTAAGGCTGAGAAAGGAGGATCATTACAAGTTTGAGTTGCATAGCAAGACTCTGTACCAAATAAATAAATAAATAAATCTTTTTATTTTTTTAAGAAAATGTCTCAGAGAAGCCATAAAATGCCATGTATTATGAGGACCGTGAAACAGTAACTTATAATAAAGAATTTCTATAGACAGTCCAGGTAGTTTGAATAATGCAGTGTGAAATCAGGAATGACCTCTTTGCCTCTTACCCTTTCTCCTTCACAATTAGTTTGTATCTATTGATTCATGTGAAGAAATACCTCCATCATTTCAGTTGTAGCCCTGGAATTCTTCTAGAGCCATTCTTTCTTTTTATTTTAAAGGGAGAAGAGATAAAAATAACAATGAAAGAGAATTTCAAAACAGGTTCATAGGAGAGTTACTATAATTAATACATTGCATGTTGTTGTCTTTGTAGTAGTTATCCAGAGTACAAGATAGAGGCCATGTGGCCTCTGCCACATCCCTCGCAGCCCTCCGCCCCATCCTCGTATCCGGGTGGTGTGATCGCCACAAAGCTTCCACGAGTACTCCTGTTTTCACAGGAAGGTTTCTTTACATTAGCAAGAATAGGGCTGCTGTGTTAGTGCTTTTTTTTTCCAGGACTGGGAACTACTTGAGACCTGGAAAAGATGTACATTTTGAAGATTCTCTAGGGTTTCATGGTGACTTGGAAGGAAGCCATTGTTTAGGTTGTTGCTAATCATCTGAAGTTTTCCTTCGTTGAACTCTAGCTGCCAAGACACCAGAGGAGGAGAGACAGTGGAGGGGGGAGCCTTTACTTTCATTTAACTTGACCTCCAATCACAAAAGGAGCAGTACGCCTTCCTGAACAACTCAAGCTGGTGTTTCATTCCCTCCGACCTCCCAGAAAGCAAGTCTTCCTGCTGAACACCTGGGCTCAGCCCCAGCGATTCTGGGACCAGGCCCAGCCTTGGCATATCTCTCAGCTGCACGTGTTCTTGGTCTCTGCGCTCCTTTACCTAAATATAACCATCCACACTGAAGAGAATGGCCAGAGTCGGAAGCTAATACGCCCTGAAGGCTCTCTGGTCTTTGGGATGCCTGGAGATTGTTTGCTCATTAGTTCTGCCCCACTATCAGTATGGATAAATGGGGAGCATCGTGATTGGCTTGACAGAGTTAATAGAGGGTCCGCTGTGAAAGCTTGATTACTGAGGAGCCAGCCGCAGCTCCAGCTGGAGGCTAGGTCCCAGCTCCAGCCTTTCTGCGTGTCAGCTCACACTTCTTGTGCCTGCATGGTAATCCCTCTTGCAAAAGCTCCAAGCTTCTCTGCTCCACAAAACATAAGCAATCCTCATCTTTTCTCCCTGAGGCTAAAAACCCGTGGCCTGCAGCTGGCTAAATTTGGAACAAGCACCGTATCTGAGAGTGTTCCAAGACCCTGAAAGAAAGCAGTCATTAGACCCCCATGGCCACAGAAGAGAACAGAGAGATAAAACACCATAATTTAGCCATATCTGTGATTTTTGTTCATCATTTCAGTACTCAACACAGTGAGGTATAGTGCTTCCCAGATCAACAGCGCCCCAGCAGCTTGTGAGTAGGGGAACCTTGCAGGTTTATTTCTGTGGATTCTGGACTTTGTTGCATTCTTCCCAGGCCAGTTCCCCTGAAATTGTCTGTGGTTGTGTTCGTGACTGATGAGCATTTCACACAAAAGCACACAGGTCCTGGGCAGCTGAAGGCACTGAGGCTCTGTACAGATGACAGAGAAAAAAACTGAGCAATGTACATCAATGAACAGCACAATTTCAAGAATTTCCTATGTATTCAGTCATACAACATTTATTGAATGAGTACCTGCTCCTTGCCAAGCACTAATCCAGTTTCTGAGGATACAATAGCAAACTAGGTAAATCGCTTTTCCTGAAGGAGGTTTTATGATCTAATGGGGAAAGCAGACCTGTGTCCTAAGCTTTCTGCCATCTCTGTCCTTTATTCCAGACATACCATTTGCGGAAAGTGGAAGCAGCATAAGGAGTGGCTCTGGTTTCTCAAAACACACAAAAGAGAAAAAAAACCTGCTTAGTTTTACTCTAGTTTTATAGTCATCTAGAACATCAGTCCCTAGTATAATTCATCCTCCAGTGACTGTGGCCAGCCTATGACAGTTATCTATAGCCCCACTGTGACTGAATAGGAAGTCCAAGCATAGCATAATAGCTATAAGAAGAGACTGTCACCTTATCCTCCTTCAGTTATGAAGAAAATAGACCTGAAACTGTCAATATTCTGTGGATATCTGATAACCTTATTCACTGACAAAGTTAGGTAGCAAAGTGAAGCTACTGTTAGGCTAAGGGAACTCATATAGTGTCACCAGGACTCAGAGCTGCTCTTTCACGTCTCTTTCACAGTCTTCGGCATTTTAGGCCCACCTTCAGGCAAACTCCATAAACCTTTGGACCAGGATGGCAGCAACTCCTGCTTTCTGTCCTTTCCATGCCAGGTCCAGTGAAAAAGGGAATGTGCCCACACCCATTCCTAGCAATCATTTAAGCAGAAGTTGAGGCTTTCTCCTACTGAACTAAAGTTATCACGTTCTAAAATCTAAGCCAATGACTCTGACTAGGGAACTAGATATGCTAATTGCACTGGGGCACATGACCTCTGTGGAGACAAATATGGTTTCAAAAATCACCCAAAGCCACACAGAATAAACAAAAATTAGGTGGTCTCCAAAACAAAGAAAGAAGGGCAAATGTTAGCTGACTAGGGGTGAAAACCATATATATATATATATATATATATATATTGTACTATGAATTTTTGTTAGTTTGTTGGAAAGAATAGTGTTTATATTGTTTGATCAATCTACTTTGCCTATATCTGGTAATGTGAGCAACTACTTTGAAGACAACATTATGCATTATAACCATTGTTAATTTCCTATCATCCTGTTTTGAAATTCTTTAGCATTTTTATTCTTTTTAAAATTATTTTTAAATAAAATGTTTTTTAAAAGAACTTCAATTAGATTGCATAAGTATTTTGTTGTTCTTGTTTCTTTAAAAATATATGTGGACTATCCGTGTCATTGAGCAAACGTCCTCATGAGAGAAAGTAGGAACAGTGCATGCTGCAAAATTCATGAAAAAGATTCACAAACACAGAACCTGCCCCTAGAAGGACCAAGGCATCCTGGCAGCTTTCCAGTGCAGGTAAAATGTATGGAACTGGCCAGCCGGAATGGTCAAGACTGGATCATAGCTTTGACACTGGTTTAAGCAACAATCTGAAAAGAGATGGAAAAGGGTAAGTTTAGACTTTCTGAAGCTCCACTTTTAAAGGTTAAAATTAGAAGAATTCAAATAACATACATGATGGAAACAGTAACATTAAAAATGGTGATTCTATGCTCATCTATTAGGACCAAAAATATTGCTCTCCAAACATATTTCTTATATTTTTGTTAGTTGTATATCTTCAAGTGGGAGACAGATGTGTAAATTTTCATAATTGTTGAGAAATAGACTGGTAAGTTTGGGTGCAAGCATATGTAATTTTTCTAGAAACACCATTTTGCTTCTCAATACAAATATTAGTAGAAGCAGATATGGATACCAGGATGTCAAGGGTGACCCACGGGCAAGGCAAAAAATGCTGACATCTAGTCCAGATAGGCACTATGTAAGCTGCAAGAATTTCCTGAATGCTCTTTGAATGCTAGACAGTCCGTTCTAAAAATGACAATCGTTTCTGAACATTAACCTCCTAGACATGGGGGCAGCCATCTGTCCCACCTACTTGAGAGCCAAAACCTTTTTGTGCTTGCACATTTTGTAGTACTCCTTGCTTTCTGGTATCTCAGACAACTTCAAACAACATCTAGGCCTTTGACCATACATCCACCCTCTTTGACAGCTCCCCACCACCTCTGAGAAGGCTGAATGAACTCCTCTGTCAAAGGCCCTGTGGCTAAAGGATTTGGCTAACCTTCAAATTCTAGGTAGCACAGGGATTCGAGTGTAAAACAAAATATTCCAATCATCTTGTATATTTATTATGATTCAAGACATATCTATAAGTTAAGTGGTAAGAGAGTAACTTCGGATTATATTAGGGTGTTATAGACACTGAAAGGCATTCAGAAAACATGTTTTCAAGAAGGAGAACATTATCCCCACACATATTGTCTCTTTGTTTTCCCCCGAAAATGTCTACTCTGCAAAGCAGAACTGCAGTTTCCGCTCCCATTTGATTGGCATAGCTTGGACATAGCCTTTGAGGAAAAATGCCACCCACTCAACTCAGAAGCAACACTCCAACTCTCTAGTCTCATGAAATAGAAAGCTGACAGCAAACTTGAACCTGCTTAGTCAGACCAGGTACTGAGCTCTCCATGCGGCTAGTTTCTGAACATTTGATAAAATGTCACATCTATTTTTCTTTTTAAGGTTCATTGCAATGAGTCACCTTGAATGTCCGTCCCCTCCCCAATCCATAGAACCTAAAGTGAAAGCACAAAATACATTTTAGGTCAGCATACCCATGAAACTGGTTTCCTCCATTTATTATTTACAGGAAACACATTTTTCTAAAATTACTTGCAAAAATACTTCGATGGTGAGGGCTATGCCCGTATCATCCTTCCTGGAAATCAAGATCCTTCTGAGTACCTGGAGGAGGAATAAAGGTAAAGTTTCTTCATAGAACCAGGTCAGACATCACTCAAGAAGTTTACCATTAGACTTGAGAAATAATTGATTATGTTTTCATAGTTGAAGAAATTTTAAAAATTTCTGTTGGTTCAGTAGTAGGTAATGAAATTTCAGATTCACTTCTCCAACTTGTATGGTAAAAATAAATACTAGGCTCACTGGGCAGCCCGTCAAATGAGAAGACTGCATCTTTCTTTTACTTTATCAAGAAGTTAGGAAGACAGTATGCAATGTGTTAATTATTGAAACTGTCCTACCAATTTGATTTGAAAGTGTTTCATTGCTATTTGTTTCTCAATAAAATTATGGAAAAAAAGAAAATAAATAAAGTTGTACTAGGTAGTATTTGAAAGAAAAAAAAAAGAAATTACTCAATGGATATTTTCTAGCCCCATTTTCCCTCACATTTGATTGGCATGGAGTATGATTTTTTCCCCTTGGTGAATTAAAAGCATGATTTCACCTACAATTATTTGGTAGAATTATCAAGGGTAAGAATAGACAGGCAGAGTAAACTTGGAATTGTAACCTATTTCTATTTATGTAGGTAGCTAATCTCTTCCATTATGGTTTAGTAATTGTATTCCAAAAAATTAAAATAAAATTGCTTATTTTCTAAAGTAGTAGGAATACCAAATAAAAAGGAGCTTCTAAAATATAACAAAGGACAGAAATTAAAAAGTCTAACACCACTTCTGACACAAAGAAAGGATTCAGCAAATATTTGTGAAATGATAGAATTGGGCAGCAGTAGCCTGGCATGGCCAACCAGAAGTGAAGAGTGGGTGCTTCTCAGAAGGGTGGGTGCTTCACTAAATGGCACTTACCACAGCAGAGGTAAGGCCTAGAAACCATTGAGGAGATTCAGAGGGAGGCCTAGAAACCATTGAGGAGATTCAGAAGTTCATGGACCTAT
>NW_004524710.1:4794123-4818432 GCF_000260255.1 Octodon degus | reverse complement strand
ATTGCTTATCATTTGGAGCATTTAATTTTTTATTTAATTTTTTGACTGAGTCATAAACCTTTGATAAACCAAGTTTTGATTTCAAATCAGCAAGGACTAGACTTTCATCAGTTATTGACATTCCTAGGCTTTAAGTGGCATACTACAAAAAGTAGCTACAGTGCTCTTATAGCCATAAGTGGTCTTCCAGGCTCACAATAGGAACTTAATAGAAATCTAAAGTAAGAAATCAGATGGTTAGATTTATTGGAAATAAAGAGTTCAGAGATAATGTTCTACAAAAGCTCCCATTAAAAAACCTCCCTTAAAGGACCCAAGTCATGGCCATGCACATGTAGATCAATGTTCTAAGCTATAATGCCCCTCTTTCTTGGTCATTTGGTCTATTGGGCTTCCCTCCTTACCAGAAAACGGGTTTCACATACTTCTGCTTAACCTCCCTCAGCAATGAATAATACTAACAACCACAATGAGGATGTCACCTGAAGCTAACTGGAAACTCCTGAGTCTGTTTGAAGGGTAAAGTTGGGGTGATTGGGGATGCAGGCAAGCAGGGCAGGAATGGAAAGTAAATATTCCAGAATGGAACTGTAAGAGTAAAACCCAGGAGGTTTCTATTCCAACCCAGACTGTATCAGAGTAGTGGTATTTAGCTGTAGTGGGATTCAGGGAAGCCACAATAGTATAACATGAAATGTGGGCCACACAGGAATGGTGCAAATGCTATCATCTAATCTCCACAACTGCATAAATGAAACTATGCAACCTTCTGTGATGTTCCTACTACTCTCTAGCAATAGGTCCAGGCAGGAAAGGGCTGACAAAGGACATGCTTGAAAATTATACCATTATTGTAAAGAGAAGATGGAGGACAAGAAATATTAGAGCTGTGGAGAGGAGGGGGCAGAGAAAAGAACATCTGGGGCCATCCATGACACTGCAGCAGATTTATTTCTCACTGAGCCTGCTGTTGTATCATCCTAGCCTTCCAGAAAATGGAGATAAAGTGCTCACTTATTATACCTTACCAAGGGAAGCTTCATACATTAATGTAAAATATTTTGAAAATGTCACATAAAATCTACTATAGAAATACAAGCTGTTACCAGCAATTTTTCTTTAGCAGGATATACCAGACAGGAATCATCTCCCACAGAAGTGGAATTGTAGTTTCTAGCCCCCCTTGCTGGACAACCCATGTAAAAACATCGATTTCTCAGCTTTCCAGCTGCACAGCAGATGTTGGAGAGAGAAGATTGGGGCAGAGCAACTTGTCTGGCCCAGCAGGCAGAATCCTCACCCACAGTTTCACTTCAGGGGACTTGTCTGGGTACCCCCTTTTTAGCAGCATTTCGATGGGAAGACTGACCCTTCTCCCTCCCAAGCAGAGAAAACTAAATAGTAACACTCATTGCGAAACAATATATTCCACCTTTAAAAGAAAGAAACAAAGGTGTGGTATTGCATTTTTATAACTCATCTGTGAAATTTTATAATCAAATTCAAGAAAACCACCTCCACTAGGGTGGCAGCTTTCATACAGTAGAGAAGCAGGAAAGGAAGGTAGTCACATCTAACAAAACCGCATGGAGTCCCAAAGTCAATATACAGGGACCTAGGACACTGTTTTTAGCAGGTGAGTATGAGTACCTCTCCTCTCCTCTCTGCTACCTTCCTGCATGTCTGAAAGAGGTTAGTGAACCGAACCTTTGAAGGACATTTTGAAGGCAGCAGGCGCAGCTTGAATGTTGGGTTGTTGTTTTTTAATGGACTTGTCAGCAGCCATTCTCATTTGCAATAGAATTCCTTTTCTCCCTTACCCTTTCTCGGGTTTGTGTTTTCCCAGTGCTGTGCCAGTGCTGAATAATTTACAAGGGTAGAAAAAGAAAACTGTCACTATCACAGTCCCAGGGCTCTCCACTCACTCATCTGTCACATGGTCAAATGTCATTGGTGCCATTATTTGTGAGGGGTGAGATTAACGCCACAGAGCTTCTTGCCTCCTTTCTTTATCTATTGTTAATGGTACTGAACTCCGATGTATTTTTTAAAAGAGCAGGTTGCCATTTCTGCAACGAAAGTCCCACCTCAGGAAATCCAAGTAACTGACCTCCTCCTTGCATCTCACCCTTTCATCTGTCTTCATCTGTTTCTCCTTATCTGGCATTTCCACCCACAGCATAAAAATACAAATCTAGTTAGAACTGTATTCAGAAGAAATGCCAGTGCTCACAGTGATCTTAGTCATGTCGATTCTGTTCCTTATTAGGAAAGAGAGAGGGGGAAAAAAGGCCATCCTGGTAACAATAATGAGTCACAGAGAACCACAGAGGGAGCTGATAAAAGATCCCTAGCACAGGGACAGCACTCTGCAGAAAGGGAGTCAGGGACACCGCTCTCCAAGGAATGACCAAAGTACAGAAGTGTCAGGATCAACATATCCTTTCCTTACCAAGAGGGTAAAGTGCCAGTATCAGTCATACAAAAATGAGAGAAAACATTTTGAAATGATACCAAACAGCTAATTTTAATGTGACAGGGAGAACATTGCCACACAGTCGGGTGCTTGACGTGAACTCCTGACAATTGATTGTTGTGTTAGAAATGTAGGAGGACCCCCATCTCTGATGGAAGGCCAGGATCCTCAGAGAATGAAGAAAAATATTTAGTTGCTCTTTTTCCTTTACTGTTTTGTGTGTGTGTGTGTGTGTGTGTGTGTGTGTGTGTGTGTGTGTGTTTCCTGTACTGGGGATTGAACTCAGGACCTTGTGCTTGCCAGGCAGGCACTGTGCCACCGAGCTACATCTCCAGCCTAGTTGCTATTTTTCAATGAATACATAAAAATCATACTGCTAGCTAGAATCAAGCAAGTGGTTAGTAGGTGCTTTAAATGTACTATACTTCCTATTCCTTGTAAATATTGTCAATATTATTATCCTCATTTACAGATAAGAGAACCAAGAAGTTTAACCATCCAAGGAAATAATGGAAGATCTGAGAGAAGCAGAAAGGAGGATACCGAACTTCAGTTTGAAAATGAGTGTCTTCATAATCTGGGCAAATCGGGGAAAGACTGAAATATCTAATTTGCTTTTATGAGTTGGGGTCAGGTTAACTACCTCACAGACCACACCATTTGTTTCTGCCTTTCCTTGTTTGAGTACCAATTGACTGAATTAAATGCTTAAGAATTAACTGGCTGCTGGCCTGTTGAGTGCACTAATTTGAAGTGACTACAATTCATTTGCTTGTTCAAGACATATGACTGGATCATGACTCTGGGTAATTAACAGGTAAGCTATAGGCATACTTGTCCTGTTCCAAATTGTCTTCTCATCCTGCAGTGTCTCTCTTTCCTTTTGGTTTGCTTTGGGGAAACCCTGATAACTTATCTCGGGTGATATATTAGAATGGCAGGTGATAACACAGAGCAGCTCTGATTTCATTAGCTGCCTTAGAAGGGCAGAGAGGAACTGAGGGGATCAGCTATCTTATTCACTGTTCAGAGCATAAGTGCTCTCAGAGAGTTTCAGAGGCAAAGTCCCAAAGGAACCTGCAATAAAGACAATTGGGTCACCTCGAGAGATTCGAGCTGCAAAGCCCAGGCTGTTTTTGTGAGCATGTAAAACGAGCTGGAGAATCCAGCTTGACCCCTAAACACACAGATCACTTTTTTCAAATGCCAAAGGAAAATTTGAAATTCAAAGTAAAGCTCTGGAATCTTCTATCTCATCATTACAGGAATAGAGACAGACAGCGATGGAATCATCTGGGCTGTTATCAGGCCACCGTGCCACCGTTGCCCCTGGGAAAGAGGCCTCAGTGAAGAGGGTGCGCACACACACAGGGCCATCTTTAAAGCAGTCATTTGCTCAAGCTGATCTCCATCTTATGCTGCTAGGGGAACAAAGTCACTAAACCTGATGGGAAACGATCACTAGGCACACAAAATTAATGGTAGATGAGACAGCAGTACCTGGAGGTTGAACAAATTCTGGAAAAAAAAAAAAAATCCATGGTAGTTCTTTTATATTTAACCCTAATTCCAGACAGAGGATAGACAGACAGACAGATAGACAGACAGACAGACAGACAGACAGACAGACAGACAGACAGATAAGCAAGCTTGGCAAAAAGCAGTTGTGCAGAATCATGTAGGAAGCTACCAATGGTTACTCTTTAACATTATTAATAAATATAGGTGCTCTCAGGATAATTGGGCGCATCCTCGCAAAGCCAACAACCGCTGAAAACAAAGTATGTAAGTGCTACTGTGATTCCCTGACCTTTGAACAATGAGGAAGAACAAGAGGAAGTTTCATGAGTTCACTCCCTGAAGGACGGTCTGGGCAATGTCAGCTCCATTCTCTCCCTCAGCAGCTGCTCTGCAAGGCCGGGAAGATAAGAATAGGTTGACTGGGCCTGGCGTCTTTGACCTCTAGCTTTCAAGGTTAATTATTTTCCAGCTAGTTATTTTGTGGGGCAAAGTGGGGAGTCACCTAATGGACAAAAACAGTGTGCCTGTATTCATACACACATATGCATAAAGTACATATACATTCACCCCGACCTACCAGTCATAAACATTTCTGTCACACATTTGTTGTCACCATAGATCCTTCAACACAATCTTGATTCTAGATATTCTTTCCTACTGTTATAAGGTGTACCTGCAAATATGTCTGTCTCAGTTACGCTTCTGCCATTGCTAGGACAAATACCCAACACCCAAAATCAAGGAAGGAAAGGTTTATTTAGCTCACATTTATAGGAGATTTCAGTCCATACTCAGCTGGCTCCCAGGCAGGCTGGCACATGGCAGAGAGCAGCCTTTCATGGCAACAGCAAAGAACAGAGAGCAAAATGGAGGAGTAGCAGCAACAATGGCAACAGAGAACAAGTCTGTCTCTCTTAATCTGCATTCAGACTATCCACTCCAAGCTGGGGAAGCACTCACACCTATAATCCCAGCAGTACTAAAACCCATACTCCCAATGAATCATGAGCTAATCTCAAACTCTAGAAGTCCGCACCCCAAACTATATGAGTCTTTGGGGGGACAACTACACACAAACCATAACAGTGTTCAACTTTGCAATACATACCTATCTGTATGCATGCATATATCTTTGTTTTTATAAAATATTGTAGGTTTTTAATCACTGTAGAACAATATACCTTCCAAGAGGACATGGGCATTAAGCAGCAGTAAGATTAACATGGCACAAGATGAAAATTATATATAGCATTGCTAACATATGCTCCTAGGGACTCATTAATGCATGGATTTAGGAACCATTAAAGCAACAACCTGTTTGAACGTTATTATCATCACAGATCAGTGTGGACATTTTCAGGCATTCCAGAAGATGATGTGACAAAATAATAGGAATGAGCGTTACTATTTTCTCCTACTGGAAGATTTCTTTTGTCTGATTAGTAAAGTGGATACTGTGAGTTTCTGAATGGAAATTTCTTTCCAAACAGATGGAATTCATTTAAATAAGAAAGGTAAGAGGAATACAGACAGAAGTGCAGTGACTCCTGATATTATCTCATGAAAGTACTGTCTGGATCATACAATGAGTGGCCCAGCAAGTCAGAGCCAAGCAAGTCAGCTATGATGGCTTCTATTTTAATAATCCACTGCTGAACATTTCATAAAGGCCATGTATGGGGCTTTACAATCTTTCTGGTTTTTATTAAAAGCTATAATGCTCTTACTGGTGTTGTTATAGTTATCACCTTCATAGAGTGCTTCTTTTGACAAACTCTAAGCCAGCATACTGTTAATCTGCACAACTCCACACAGAGGTGTGCCACATACTCAGGAAACGAGCTCCATGTGTTTAAGACTTCAACACAACTTCTTTTCTTTAACCAGAAACTATCATTCAGTAGTACAGCTAGCCACCTATTATGGTTTGTGTCTAGTTGTCCCCCCAAAGCCTCATGCAGTCATGGGGGGAGGGGCTTGTAGAGTTCTAGAATATGTGATTAACTCATGATCCAAGGCTGGGATTATGGGTCTGAGTACTGCTGGGATTATGGGTGTGAGTGTTACAGCCAGCCTGGGGCAAATGGCCTGAATATAACATAAGAGAAACAGAGAGATAGACTTGCCCTCTGTTGCCATTGCTGCTGCTCCTCCTCCCTTGGTCTCTTGCTCTTTGCTGCTACCATGAAACATTGCTTTCTGCCACGTTCCACTCTGCCTTGGAGCCAGTGGAGTAAGGACTGAAACCTCCAGCAACTGTGAGCTAAATAAACCTTTCCTTCCTTCATTTTGAGTGTTGGGTATTTTCCCAGCAACAAGAGAAGAGTAACTGAGACACCATCTCTGTGTGTGTGTGTGTGTGTGTGTGTGTGTGTGTGTGTAAAAT
Source organism: Octodon degus (assembly GCF_000260255.1). Taxonomy (NCBI): domain Eukaryota; kingdom Metazoa; phylum Chordata; class Mammalia; order Rodentia; family Octodontidae; genus Octodon; species Octodon degus. The sequence continues at coordinate 4,812,049 of NW_004524710.1, read as the reverse complement.
AATATATTAGGATTCTTTCATTGCAGCAAAGCAGGAATCAACATTATTTAAGTTAAAAGAGAGAGTATGCACAAGTGGTGGCATACACCTATTATCCCAGCACTCTGGGAAGCCGAGGCAGTTGGAGTTCAGCCTGGGAAATACAGTGACTTAGTGAGACCTTGTCTCAAAAATAAACAAGGGCTGGGGTGTAGCTCATAGTTAATGCTTTGGGTCAATCACCAGTACTGCAAAATAAAAGAGGAAACAATTAAGATAGACATAATTAAGCCACAGAAGTGGCAAAGAAAACTGGGCCCAAAATCCACAATTCACCCTAATTCCAGCAGATTTTTTTCTGCAAATATGCTGCATTGTCTGGCTGTTGACTTGCTTTGCTTTGCAGTTCGTAGTTCTAGGCCTTTATCATTCAAAAGGCCAATTTATTCTGATTGATAGTTTTTTTAAACCCAATGCTAAAATCTCTGGATGAATAGCCCAGTAGGCGGAGCGCAGGTGAGCTGTCCCTCCCTAGTACTGTGAGACTAAGAGAGTAGGATCCACAAGCACACACATGACTCCAGAGGCTTCCAGGTAGGAGGATGAGCGATACACTTACAGGTGGAAAGGCATGGTGATAAGTTAGATGAGCACTTCAACGTGACAGAAATAACTCATCACCTACAGTACATTACTTTACATAAACTTGGCTTATAAATTTCAAAGTGTTCTCATCTGACCCTCGCGACACCCTTCAGGAGATAGCAGTAATTAATCCTGTGCTGTTGGTGACAAAGTAGACATTGCAACAATTACATGAATTGCCTTATGCTCTACAGCTAGGATGTGAAAGAGCTACCACTAAAGCAGTGATTTTCTGATTCTTATTTTTCCTAGTCTAGAAGAATGGTAGTTTCCAAATTTGTCAGCGTACAGAATAAACTTGGAGACATGTTCCTGTTCTTCATGTTTTCTGAAGATAAGACCTCCACTTGGATAATTATACTGCCAATTTCTGCTGGTCTACTGAAAGGAAAAGTTAACATTTAAATTTTTTTCTCTCTCTCCTTTTGAACTCTTTATAACTTCTGAAAACATTTGTATGCTTATATCTAGTAATCTCAACAACTAATTTGCAGAACAATTTGCAATATAACAGCTATTGTTGAATTCCTACCATTGTGTTAGTGGAATTCTGTATCATTTCTAATGTTAATTTTACTATTTTTAAATTTTATTTAAATAATAAAAAAAATAAAATCTTAGGTCCTGTTTATAAAAAGAAACAAACAAACAAACAGGACTTCCAGTCTCCTACCTACCCACCTCCTTACCAGGTATATTTGGTCCTCTTGTGACTGCCCCACATACGCATGCTCTCCACAAAGTGCCTGCTTTATTCAACCTTTTCTTCTTTTGCTTCTCCTGTCAATTTCCATTCCTTGTAAACAGACCTCATGATGCTCATTTCCTCCATAGGCGGAGCCCATTCTCAGGAACCTGGTGTTCTCAGCATAAGCACTGCCTCTGGTGCTTCCTAAGTGGCCCCTCTTTGAAGTTGCCTCTCCCTGTGAGGTGAGACGGTGTCCTTCTCACCAGTTCACCTGAGCCACAAAACAACCCTACTGGAGACGAGTCCCACAAATTGTCGAATATGATTTTCTTCTTCTAATCCTAATCTCTATTAATGGCTCCAGTAGAGTCAAAGGGGACACACTGTGGTAAGGCACGTGATCCTGTATATCCTAGCAACTCTCTGCCACTCTGATACACTACTTCTTTTGCATTCACTCACCCATCTATCTATCTATTCACTCATCCTAAAGATATTTACTTATGGCCAGGAACTTAGTTCAATGGCTTAGCACCTGCCTGGCAAGCATGAGGTCCTGAGTTCAAGCCCCAATACTGCCCTCTCCCCAAAAAGGTATTTAGTTAGTGCTTACGATGGGACAAGCAGGTGAATTGACTATTGGAGACAGGAATCAGCTGGGAAGTCAGGGTGTCTGCACTCATTCGCTCATGTCTACTCAAAGAAGGGAGGAAGAAAACAAATAGACAATAACTTCTGACAGAAGAAAAAACACATAAGAGTATTAGGCAAAGTAGCAATGGGTGAGAAGAAGAGCAAGCTTCGAGGGACTTCTGTGAAGAATTGGCATAGTCTATCAACCTGATTCATATAAAACATCTCATCTTTTTTTTGAAAGGCAGAAAACTCCAGGCAAAGAGAAGAGTAAGGACAAGCTTTGAAGAAGAAACAGCTCAGTTTCTTTGAGGAAAAATTAGAAAAATTAGCCTCTAGAGAATGAAAAGAGAGTTAAACAGGAGCATTTTTGTATAAGAAAGTTTAATTTTATTCTGTGTGAAATGCAAAACCAATGAAAGTTTCTCAGCAGAAAACATAATAGTTTTAAATGTTCATCTTGGCTATTATAGGAAAAATAAAACAATATCAAAACACATGCCCTTTCCTTCCTGCCTGATACCATAAATAAATAAATAAACAAACAAATAACTGACTGCATATATCAAGTCTTACCAGTGCTTCCTTGTGGGGATGGGGAAGGGTTTTTAGCCTAAATCACAGTGCTGGATGATGCAGGATTGTTCCCCATGTATGTATTACCTCGACACAATTTTTGAGACTAACACAGGTCAAATGCTGGGCAGAGCACTAAGAAGTGGCAACAGTGGAGGATATGTCCTCCAGAAGACTTCAGTCCAAAGGAAGGAACAGTCAAGAACAGAGTTCCAATGCAGTGTCATGTAAGCGATCTACTGCTCGGCTACAAATCTCCCCACACTTAGTCGCTAAAATAAATAGCTCTCATTTCACAGTATCTGCGGGGCAGGAATTTAGCAGTAGTTTAGTAAAGTATTTCTGGCTCAGGGCCTCCTAGGAGATTGCAAACAAGATGTTGGACAGAGATGCTACAGTTATCTGAATGCTTGGTTAGAGGGTAACAATCTGCTTCCGAGTTGAGTCCTCACAGAGTTCTGGGCCGAAGGCGACAGGTGCTCATTGGAGCTCTCTTTGTAAAGGTGTTTGAGTTCCCTTATGACCTGGAAGCCCTGGAGAGCTATCCAAAGGACAGAAAGACAGTGTCCTTTTAGGATCTGAACTTGAAAATGACACAGGGAGACTTCTACAACAATCTATTGTTAAGAAGTGAGTTGCTAAGATCCTACACTCCAGGGAAGATGACTTGGACTTCAAGGAAGATGAAAGAGAAAGCAGAAGAAATGATGAACACACTTCAAGCCAGTCATCTACAAATGTAATGAGGTAAAGGGGTAGAGTAGAAAAGTGGCATCTTTAAATAGGGTTTGTGAAATTTAAAAGGACTTTCCATAGGAAAACTGAGACTGGGAATGGTAGTTGAAGGGGTGCTAAAGGGAAGAACAAAGAAAATATCTCTTCAAAAGAAATAACTGGGGAACATTAGAGAGTTGGCCATATGCACCTTAACTGAATGCATGCATTTAATAATTGCAAGGTGGACTTTTACTTTATAACCACTAAGAAACAAAAAGTACTGCCTCTTAAGGATGATGAACTGGTGATGGTGAAACACATCTTAATCTCAGAAATGTGAAATTTTTTAATGAAATAAAAACACACCTTAGAATCGATGGATTTTGTAGTTTGATATGGATAAAGCTCCCAGTGAGGTAAGAACATGTGAAGTTTGAAGCTGCAACATGTTAAGAGCCAGAGAGCAAGTTCATATTTTTGCCCTTTGGCTTATTGTCTATCGTAAGTCTTAGAGGTTTTAAAGTGATCTTCAGAAAGCAACAAAATTTGTAGTTTAAAAAGATCACCACAGCTTCAACACAGGGAATGAAAGAAGGCCAGACTGCAGTTAGCCATTGATTGTAGCAAAAACTCCAGAGCATATAAGGAGATAATTTTAACAATAGTTGGTGACAGTAGATGGATTGTAGTGATATTAAGGGGAAAAAAAATCAGCCAGAGTTAGTGATTAATTGGATGTGGGGGAGGCAGGCGAGAGAGTGGGCTCTCTAGTATTAAAATAGTGCACTGCTATAAATTTCATGCAATGACAATATGTAGAGTTTTAATACCATTCTGATTGTTATTAATTACCATTATTGGCATCATTATTCTTATCACTTCATATTTTATTATCTTGCTGGGACTCGCTGGATTCACATTATTTAGAGAGACAACATGATACAGTGAAAAGTACAGCAACGTGGGAGACAAAAGGGGGTGGTTGTGTAGTGCTGTCTCTATCCTGTAGTAGAGGTGAATTTGGGAAGATGTATGTCTTCTCAAGAACATGTTCTCATGCTTCAAGTGAAGGCACCAATGCCTCCCCAACTGGCGGCACAGGGAAAGTGTACGCTAAGTGCCTAGCTTGAGGTTCACTTCCTGACATACATTGAGTGTTCAATTAATGGTCGCTATTGCTACTGCATTCATATAGCATTTAATTTGACAAGCTGGATGACAATCTAGGTCGTTATTTTTCACAGCAATTTTATGAAATAATGGAGACTATAATGAAAATGGATGAAGCCATTAAAGCAGGTGAGGGTTAGAAAGCCTTCAATTGTTTCTTCTGCCATAGTCTACCAAGGGCATTATATGGAAATGTTCATATATGTTAAAGTTCAAGAGTTTATTGCAGAATATCCTGCCCTTAGGAAAGGAACAAGTTGGCACAGGATATAAGCTCAAATTTCCTCACAAGGAAGCAACACACTAGTGGGAATTCTATGCAATTTTAAAGATAAGTTGTACCATAAGCTAAGTTTAAGAAATGCTCGGTTGTGTTAAACTAGTGTCTTTTCTGCAGAATTTACCAGAGTTTTAAGTATTCTGAAGTGTGCTGTGAGTCTTCCAGAGGAAGATTAAGATGCAGCAGCTCTCAAACTTATTTGATGATAGAACTCTTTTGAGACCAGTTTTCTGCAGAACATTCATTTGTGAAATTTTGCATCAGACTATATTTTCTTGAATACATGCATCTCATAGGCACCCTGTCCTTACCCTACTTTAGAAGTAGTCACCATATCTGAGAGACACATGAAAACATTTTTTTCATGACTCAGGAAATGTGAATTTTCAAAGTACCCAAATATAAGGAACTTTTATTTTTATTCCTCAACATTAACTGCTAGATGAAAAATAGAAGGGATAAAACATTCACAGAAAGTATAGAAAAATTAGCCATTCTTTTTATAAATTTATGGAAAGAAAGAAGTAATTCCTGTGGGTAATAAGATTATACGTACACATTCATGTAAAAATTCAAGAAACTTTTCTGCGTGTAGTGCTTAAATCTTTAGAACTAGGAAGGCATGAAAACAGTGAACAATTGTCTTTTAAAATGTGCATCTGTCTTTCTTTTGTATTTGGAATACTTTAAATAGGCAGGGATACCTTCTTAGATGTTACCGCCAATTACTGCTAGTCCATAGAAGCCATTGGAATGTCACAGAAATTGGAGAAAGCTGGACAACTATATTCAGAAAATAATAATCGGCTATTTATTTTTGTTTTCAAATAGCATCGATATAACAGCAAATCCACTATCTGTCACAATAAAAGGATCTTTTGAAAGGAGTAGTTAATGCTTAATTTATTTTTTTACTTTTATTTTTTCCTGTTTTGAATTTATTATGACTTCTTGATTATTATTTTCTTTTATTGCTTTTTTTCTTTAAATGAACCTTGCATGTTGATATGTGGTAATCTGTTAATTTACAGATAACATCATACAATGCAGCAACCATTGGGGAATTCCTATTATTTTGTTTAGTGAAATTTTGTATCATTTCTAGTGCTGTTTTTTATCACTATTTTGTATTCTTTAAAAATGAAAATAGATGTGTTACACACACACACACACACACACACACACACACACACACACACACAAAAGGATTGAAAACCTAGCTACTTGGAACTCAACTCACCCCTCATCCTGTAATACCTCTGACAGTCTGACAAGGCCAAATGGCCTTAATTTTAATATTCAGTGCATTATCATGTGGCTTGCTAGGGATTTTGTGCTTTTTTTTTTTTTGTAGCCCACCAGGTATCACATCTTTTCTTTGGTACTTCTGTGTATGGCCAGGATATTTTCCATTGATGTTTTTATATTCCTTGTGGAATTAATCTTCCCAGAAACAGTTTTATAATGAACCTCACAATGCTCCAAAATTATGCCTCTGGTCTTACCAGGTTATCTACATATTTCTAGAGAGATATTGGTCCCAGGCAGCCTGATCATCTTCTTTTTTCCTCTTGGAACAAATATTTGTGTCCATTTTTAAAAGTGTATCTATTGTACATTAGATTCTGTCCAACAACCTTTCCTTGTGCAGTGATCCCTTGTATCATTGCTACAAATTGTCAGTGCCCCAGTGAAATGAAGATATTGATTTCACCATAACTCCTTTCACCACCTCCATAGGAGGCTCTTTCTGTGGATGCAGAAAACGCATTAAAACCCCATGCTGTCATGACGCAGATTAATGCCCTGTGTCACAGCTCTCCTTGGAAACTGCATCAAACACCAAGCATTAGAACAAGCTTATAAGCCACTGAGACTTTCGAATACCTCAAGATTGCCACTCTGTCTCTCCCAATTGAACAATGGTTCCATTTGCAAATGGTCATGAAAATTAAAATGCCTAGGGACAGGAATAAGCAGATGTCCTTGGGTCAGTTCCTCACACACAGAAAGGCAGAGACCTGAAGATGTCATATTACTGAAAGTACTTTGGAAATAAAAGACAATAAAAAGATACCTAGGGAAAAAAAGGACTTACCTGAGTAACTTCTTCTTGACCCATCAACCCATCAACTTGAAGCTCTATCCAACACCTGCTTCCTCATCTCAGTTTTTGGGATGACGCTCTTCCTACTTCCTGGTTAAAACTTCACTATTTCTTGCTATCTCTTGGAACAAATCATCATTCGTTGCTTTCTGCTATGCCTCCCCAGTAAGTGTAGTACCAGCTTCTGCACTCCATTATCCAGTTTAGGATTCTTCTAGTTACAGTTTATTCCCAGAACCCTTTAAGCAAGCCTGGCATCTCTGCCACTGTGTAAACCATTTCATTCTCTTCTTGTAATGAACAATGTAGTTCCGGGCCCTATGAGCAAATGAAACAGTTTAATGAAAATTCCTGAGTTACCATTTTTTGACTAATCACCTTCAAAAAGGCACAAGGCATACAGAAGTCCACAGACGAAAGCCAGTGAGTAGTAATAAGGTCCCCACATGTAGGACTGCAAGCAGTGCACATACAATTCCAGAGAATACTATGCATAGATGCTGTAACATGATTGGTGTCTCTGTAGTCCCTAATTCCTATATAGCAGCCCAACTTATAGCCAGCTTCATGATTTGTAATAGATTGAGTAGATACTCCAGGTAAAGTCTACTTTGGATAATGTCTTTTTACTCATTGCTGGAACAGAATATCTGACACCTAAAATTAAGGAAGGAAAGATATATTTAGCTCATGGTTGTGGAGGCTTCAGTTCATACTCCACTGGATCCAAGGCAAATGGCAGCAGTTTGTGGTGGCAGAAAACAATGAAGAGCAGAGGAGGAGCAGCAGCTGCAGCATCTATCACGACTCTCTCTTCCTTCTACGCTGACAATCATAGCTCCTCCGAAGTGGCACAGCTGGGAAGATCAAACTCCTCCAAAGACTGAGACTTCTCCAAGGAATTGGGGCAGGGCCACAGGCAGCCTTCCTCAATTCCTTCATATACACTTTTTGTGTTGTGTCACTCTAGGGAGGTCCATGGCCCTAGGGTGGAACCAATCGCACCGCAGGGCAGGCCAAAAAGCACCCCAGAGTGGAACCAATCATGCCCAGATTGGGCCCTTCCCACTTGCAGGGCAGAGGGCCACCACACAGCGTATCTGATTCAGCCAAGTTGACACAATGTATCAACTACCACCGATGAATATAAAAATGATTAGGTATTGTAGGAGATATTAATTAAAATAAGAACTTCTGGTCATCCATAGTATTTACACTTTAGGATAAGGTGAAACACATTACTAATCTGTAAATTTCATTCTATAATACAACCTGAAGCACAGTTGAATCTGATTCCCACATCTCTTTCATGTGGCTCAGGTGATCCAGTTTGGGATGAGCTGATGTGCAGCATTGTGTTGGACAGCTCCCAGGCTCACCACTCTCTTCCACTGCCTGCTGCAGACATAGATTTCAGTGTTTGGAGTTAATCCTCAGGAGCAATTTGGATGGTGAAAGACAGATATACAGAATAGGTCAAGAGGATCAATTCACAGAAGGTAATTTTAATATTATTAAACAGTGTAATCCCAGCACTTGGGAGGCTGAAAACAGGAGAATCACTATGAGTCTGACCCACATAGTGAGACCCTGTAGCCTCTGTACCAAATACAAAAATAAAAAAATCTAACTAACTTTTGGGCCAGGGCAATGGCTCAGTAGAATAAGCACTTCCTTGGCAAGCACAAGGGCCTGAGTTCAAGCCCTGGTTCCGCCAATATATTATTAAATGTATTATTAAATGGCTGATCTGGGAAGGGCAAGTGATCATACCTATAGTTTTAGGTCAAGTGCCATGAGATGTTTCTCTATGTTCGGGACTGAGATGGCAGCTTTTGTAGCAAAATGTTCATACTCTGGTGTTTCAATGAACTTCTTATACCAAGTTCCAGCTTAGAGCTACTTGCCACCCCCACGAAATTGATCACCTGTCAACCGGTTTACCTCTGGGCACTGCCTCTCAGCAGAGTTATTAATACTGGGTAACACAGACCTTTAACCCTGACAGCTGGAAAAGCATAACATATTTTCTCTTTGTAGGGATTATCTGATTTGAGAAGGTAAGAAGTAAGCCAATTGGAAATTGTCTCAGTTACTCTTCTCTTGTTGTTGGGACAAATACCCGACACCTAAAATGAAGGAAAGAAAGCTTTATTTAGCTCACAGTCAGTGGAGGTTTCAGTTCATTCTCAGCTGGCTCCAAGGCAGAGGGGCATGTGGCAGAGGGCAGGGATTCATGGCAGCAAAGAGCAAGAGAGCAAAAGGAGTGGCCTCAGGTGGGAAGCTAGCTAGCCTCTCTCCCCTTCTTACACTGTAATGCAAATTACCTGCCCCAGGGTAGGTGCAGCATCCGTGTATACAATAATCAGTCATGAACTCCAGAATCTACACAGGACTGCACAAGGCTTGGGGGGACACCTATGCACAAACCATAACAGAAATATACTGCAAAAACAGTCAAGAAGTGACAAGGCCAGAGCTAGAACAACGGTGGCTAGAAAAATAAAAGGGGAAAAATGAGAAGAATTAAGGGCTAATTTAAATGACAGAATGTAAATAAATAAATCAGATACACAAGCTTAACTATCGCATGGATTCTCTTATATGAGAAACTCAAACTATAGATAAAGAGCAAAATAAAAGATAAATAATAGGAAAAAGGGAGATAGATCTTCATCTCAGGAGAAAGCAAGGGAAAGGGTGTAAGGGAGAGAGCAGGAGAGGAGGGAATAGAAAAAGGAAGGAACTTAGATGTGTTGTGTGCAGGTACCAATGCCATGTGAGGAATGTGCACATTAGATACTGAAACATGTAGAAAAAAAGAAAGAACAAAGAAAGAAAGAAAGAAAGAAAGAAAGAAAGAAAGAAAGAAAGAAAGAAAGAAAGAAAGAAAGAAAGAAAAGAAAGAAGAGAGAAGGAGAGAGAAGGAGAAGGAGAAGGGAATCAAAACATGGATGGGGTGGAGGAGGCAAATTTAAAAAGAAATTAATATATTGTGCATAGGTACCAGATCCCCACAAACAATGCAAACTTTATGTATTATAAATATGTACAAATAGAAAAAATGATGTAGGGGGAGGGGATAAAGGAAGAGGAAAATCCGCATGGACTTGGAGATTCCTAACTTGGGATAATTACACAGTAGTATCATTCACCAACATAAGGAAAATTTAAATAGGTGCACTTGTGGGGTCAGAATAATAAAATAAGACAATTGCCAGACTGTCCAGGCAGAGATACGTGGCCAGCAGTTGACCATGGGCGCCTATAAATTAGTAGAGATCTACTACACAACTCTGTCAACCACTCACACAGGTCTGGTAGTTACAAATTTGCTAGAGTTGCTGTAAGAAGCCACTATAGACTGCATGAGGAAAACAACAGCTTTCTAAAGCTAGAGGTCTAAGACCTAGGGTGCAGGGTGGTTGGTTCTCTCTGTGCTCCCCCAGCACAGGCTCTGCTCCAGGGCTCTCTCCCTGTGCCATCACATTTTCTTCCCTCTGTGGGCATGTCTGTGTCTAATTTTTTTTTTCTTTTTATGTAGACATCCATCATACAGCTCTTGGACTAACCCTAATTAACTTATTTTTATGATCTCTATAAAGACTGCCCATGAGTAAGGCCATACCTGAGGTACTAAGGATTAAGATTCAATCATCTGAACTTTGTGAAAAGAAATAGGTTAGCTTACAATACTGGGCAAAGGCATAGGAGTGGAAATCCTTCAGTCATGAAGAAGAAAGAGCAAGAACAGAACCCATGAAAATAGTCATATTTGGGTGGGAAGAGAAAAGGCTGATATTTCAGTTACTTTTCCCTCATTGCTAGGACAAAATACCTGACACTCAAAATTAAGAAAGGAATGGTTTACTTAGCTCACAATGATGCAGATTTCAATCTACACTCTGCTGGCTCCAAAGAAGAGTGGCACATGACAGAGGGCAGCAACTGATGGAGGTGCAAAGCAGCAAAAGCAAAGGGAGGAGCAGTGGCTGTGGCTAGCAAGCCTCTCTCCCTTCCTTATCTTGCATTCAGGCTATTGGCCCCAGGGCAAGTGTATCACTCACAGCCATAATCCCAGCATTGGATTATGAATTAATCCCAAACTCTAGAAGCTGCTCCACAACTGCAGGAGATTTTAGGGGACCACCTAAACACAAACCATAACAGCTGGCCATTGAGCATCCTGGTTAAACATTTCAAAAGGAACCAGCAGCATACAACCTTGCAGATGCCAGGAAAGTCCCAAGAAAGAGTACTTTCAGAGTTAAAGACCTCCAAGGAGACATGCAAAGCAAAATTAACTGGTGGTCTAGGTTTTTCTTCCAAGAAAGTCAGACTCAACCCATCCATTTGTTTTCAAACTGCAGTTTCTGGGTGTGAAATTAGGCTTTAAGGGCATCTTTAAAAAGAGAATAACATTAGAAACCACCATATTTGAGTGGAATGAAGACTATGAAAATCTAAATTTATTTAATCTCTTCCTTAACATAAAACTGAAATGATTTTAATTGAAAGAACATTAAGCTGTGGATTCTTGTTATTTATAGTACTACTTTTTTAGACAATATGATCACACAGTGAAAAATCAAGTAGGGTAGAACATATCAGAATGAAAAGCTAGTAGTAGCACTATTATCGCCTGTCAATCCCATCCTGACGAGTCTCCTCCAGAGAGAGTCACATACAATTGTTTATTTATTTTCAGTTCCATTTATAGTTTTGCTAATCCTTTTAGATGACGGAGCCCATCTGCAATTCCCTTATTATCAATTCCAGGGTTTACCTACTGAGCACATGCTATGACAACCAGGGGGTACCTATGAATGCCACATCACCCCTTTTCCATTTTGTATACCAAAGATACAACTATTCCCAGTCCCTCCAAGGTTAACTCTAGTTCTATCTGTGGTGACGGATTTCACATAGCATGATGACAAATTTCTTTAAATTTCCAAGTGTGACAGGTAAAATATTTTTTCTTATTTCTCTATACTTGATTTAGAACAGAACTTTATTTTTGGCAGTTGCAACATTTGGTGACAACTTTTGAAGCCTACCTATAATTGCATTACAACATGAAATGTGAGTAAATAAAATTGAAGCTTGATTAAAATGAGGGCTGGAATGCAAAAGTTAAATAAAGAGCTTAAATGGTGAAAGATCCAAATTGGATTTCCAAGCTTACTTTCACTTTCATCATCAGAGGTGTTATATATTGCGTTTTGATAGCTCGGAGAATGACTGAAGTGGTAAATTTATAGAGTATCATTCCATTTAAATGAACAGCAGGATGTATTTGCAGAAACGGATTAATGTTTCTTAGAAATTTATTAACACCTGCCTGTTTTTCTGTGCTCCTGTTGCTATGTGGATTTGCTATCTATCGTATGTAAATTCCATTCTTATATTTAAAAACAAAAGGCAACAAAACTGAGAGATCTGTTTCACATGTTGCAGTGAATACACTGGAAGGCAACCGAGTGGTAGATGCGCTGTTGTCAGGAAAGCAGGAGAAGCACTGCAAAACTGAGAAGACAGCAGAAAAGGGTGAGGTTTTATCTATCTTTGTTCTTCCTCTCACTCACTAGGAAAGAGAGGTACCCTGCCTAAGTGCCTAAATTCGAAAGGAAAATTCTCCCATGGCATTTACAGAGTCTACCTCTGCTGACAAGTAAGTTTTCTGCAATGGTCTAAAATCAGTGTGGTTTTGAGTGTTGGAAATGGTGAAAAGGCATTTCCCTTCAAAGTACTTTAATGACTCAGCATTTCCCCTAGGAATAGAAAACAGGCTGTACTGGACTCCAATTTCACATCTATCTTAGTGACTTGCAAGTTCTCAGAGGCATGTGTCTGCTGGGGACAGAGCCCCACTCCAGCTGATAGATGGCCTTATTGACTCTCAGGACGCTTAGGATGGCTGCTTGGAAACTTTAAAAGTTCTCAAATCAAGGACAGGAAGTAGTTCAAGATTTCTCTTGCTTGACACCTCACACTCTTTAACATCAGAAGTAGAATTCAGAAATTCATTCCTCTATATTTTATGTTACCCCTGAATTTAACTGTCCTGGGATCCCTTCTTTCCTTCTTATAATGAGATTTAGTGAATAATTTAGAGTTAGAGACTCCTTTAAGATTTAAATCTAAAGAAGTGGCTATGTAATTTAGGACAAGCACTGTTTGCATTTACACGTGTGTGTTTGCTTGTTGTTGCTTATATATGTTTCTTATTTTGGAAAGCAGGTGTTACACTTAAACCCAAACACATGTATCATATTGTGTGGTACACAGAGTAATGGCAGTCTATCACATAAAGCCAAACAAAGAAGGCTGAACTCCGTAGCGCTTCTATTATTCTATGTCATAATTCCTTCAGGCTGGACATAGAAAGATGACTTTGCAACCAAAATAGCCACTCTGTAACTGTAATGGCTGATACACTGTCAACTTGAGAAGTTCAGAAGTTTAAGGGACACAGCAGAAGGCCAAGGTGCCTGCTTTGTAAACATCTTCTTCTTGTGCAAGAGGAGGGCATGGAGATGCTGGGAGTGCTATGCCCACCCTACAGGATAGTAGCCAGCTTACTATATAAGGGAATGTCTCAGTCACTCTTCTCTCATGGTTGGGACAAATACCCAACACCCAAAATGAAAAAAGGAAAGGTTTATTTAGCTCAGAGTTACTGGAGGTTTCAGTACGTACTCGGCTGGCTCCAAGGCAGAGCAGCACACAGCAGAGGGCAGCAGTTCATGGTGGCAGCAAAAAGAAAGAAAGTAAAATGGAGGAGCAACAGCAACCATGGCAACAAAGAGGAACTCTATCTCTCTTAAATTGCATTCAGGCTATCAGCTCCAGGGAGGGGGAAGCACTCACACCCATAATCCCAGCAGTACTAAAACTCATAATCCCACGGATTATGAGTTAATCTCAAACTCTAGAAGTCCCTGCCCCATGACTGCATGAGGCTTTGGGGGGACAACCAGACACAAATCATAATAGGGAGGGAAAAAGCCTTGCTCTCCCCCCACTTTTGCCCTTGCTGCTTTTGCTGTCCTCTGCCACCTTGGACTGTTGCCCTTGTGCCATACCACCCTGCTTTGGAGCCAGCTGAGTATGGACTGAAACCTCTACAAACTGTGAACTAAATAAACCAGTGTAGGGTGTTCTGTCTCAGGAAGGAGAGGGAAGTAACCAACACAGTAACCAAATCTGTGGATCAAAGTTTTGGGGTCTTAGAGGCTCAACTGGTGATTCAGAGCAAGCACCAGATGCCAAAATAAAGCCCAAATAGGTACCAGATAAATCAAGTGGCAGGAAACAGGTGGTCAAGGCACTTCAGGCAGGAGTGCAGCAGTGCAATTAAATGATAACCCTGATGTCATCATGGGACAGGATGAGGTTGGTCATAAGACAAGCAAAATCTAGAATACGCTGCTTTGAAAGGGAATTTGGGAAGTCCTTCAGCAAGAGAGACAGAGATGGAGATGGAGACAGAGACGGAGACACAGATAGCTACAGAGACAGAGAAAGAGAGAGAAAGAGAGAACCAGCGACAAAGACAAAGACAGAGAGACAGAGAGACACAGACGTATTTGGCTAATTAAAATAGTATGATTTCAAAAACTTCAGAAGATATTGATGAAGAGAATTTTAAGATTATTTTTTCTATTTATTATTAAGGAAACTGTGAGGTATAAGGAGATTGTTTTGTAGTGTCCAGGCTATTTGAATTGCTTTTAAAATCCTTTTGGATATTGAGGTTGTTCTTTTCTTTTCGGAATGTGACAATATAAGTGCCAGTTTCGTAGAAGTTTCATTTAAATTGTTACGTTTAATGGAGATTTATAAATGTGGAAATGTCTCACAGACATTTAAAGATATATGACTTAAATTTAGATCAGTGAAGTCTTGGAGAGATTTATAAATTCTTGACACAACTGTGGCAGCTGACTTTGTGGAAAGGAAAGAGTTCTTTGAGTTATGTTGCACAGGAGTGAGGAACATGGAGTTGAGAGTCTCACGGAACGCAAATGTCTAAACCAAGACTTAGTCCAGAATACAGGGGGCACTGACTTTCCAGGAACAAAGGACATGGAGCACTATGATTGGCTGAGTAGAAATTTAAATGAAATAAGCTTAAAAAGAGTGACTAAAAAAAAAAAACAAAACACAGTCTCCACAGGATAGACTGAACATTTGGAGTTTGCTATCAAAGAAGCAGAA
Source organism: Octodon degus (assembly GCF_000260255.1). Classification (NCBI taxonomy): domain Eukaryota; kingdom Metazoa; phylum Chordata; class Mammalia; order Rodentia; family Octodontidae; genus Octodon; species Octodon degus. Next base: position 4,797,031 of record NW_004524710.1, on the reverse strand, counting down.
TGTGATCAAAGAAAGAGAAATTGTGAGAAAAAAACTAGGAGAGTCTCCAAAGAAGAGAGCCGGTCTACCAGAATAGGGCCATCAGCTATTCCTTTGAGCAGAGCAGCTCTGGCAAGATTGAGGTCAAGCTGACTATGGAATATTTCTAAGTGGCAAGTTGTTAGGTTGGGGTACGTCTAGTGACCTTTCTTTTGTTGCTCAGAGAGAATACCTGATGCCCAAAGTAAAGAGGGAAAGGTTTGTTTAGCTCATAGTTTGTAGAGGTTTCAGTCCATAATCAGCTGGCTCTAAGGCAGGGTGTCGTGGTGAGAGATGATAGTTCAAGGCAGCAGAAGACCACAAAAGCAACAAGTGCTAGGAAGGGAGAAATAAACCTCTTTTCCTCCCTTACATTGTAAGCAGACCACCAGACCACCCTTAGACGAGTGTAGCACTCACGTGATCTCAGGGCCCGCCTCTTGCACAGGCTCAGGATGTTTACAAAGTGAGGACCCTGACCCCTGCTCGGTCAGCTACACTTCAAAACTTCTTAAGTTGACACAGTGAGTAACATCCTACATGCTAAGGGCATGACCTCTATTCCCAGGACATACAACTGCTGAGTTACTTAGTTAAGCTTCTAGACTTCTCAAGTTGACAAAGTGCATCAACCGTTACAGGGTAGAAAAGGAGGAGACTATTTCAGGATTGGAGACATGAAAGCTATGTCAGTAGAAATGGCGACTTACCAGCCACTGCAAACCCAGCTCTCCATAAAAAGCAATGAGAACGTTAAAAAAAAAAAAAAATGAGTCACAATCAACTTTTGCAAAACTCTAGATGCTGGCCAAAGACTTGCAAAACCCCCCAAAAGTGTCTGCTTAAGGAACTGGGGAGAAATGTGTGCTGTTCAACAGAATAATTTTCTGGGGGTGCTGTAGCATTCTGCGCCACACATGATTGCAACAAAATCTTTTGATTCTTCCAGTAAGTCCCTGAGACTTCCCTGCAAGTTTTACCTGGGTTCAGCTCAAGGGGCTCAGGAAACAATAGATTATATAGAACTCTGATAGTGGAATTTAAAATAAAGAAGTGGCAGCAGAAAGGTGGAATATTTTGCTGTACCCGATTTTAAAATTGGTAGAAATCTACCTCATAGCATTTTTAAAAAATTTTATTTATTTGTTTTTTTTAAATCTTTATTTATTTAGTGTGTGTGTGTGTGTGTGTGTGTGGCCAGCTCAGCCCACCAGGGGGGCGGGGCTGGCTGGCATGTGGTGCTGGGGGATTGAACCCCGGTCCCTGTGCTTTGCTTAGCCTAGCTTGTTCTAAGTAGGTGCTTTAGACCACTGAGCCATCTCACCAGCCCAAATTTTATTTATTTATTTGTGTGTGTGTGTGTGTGTGTGTGTGTGTGGCCAGCTCAGTCTACCAGGGGGCAGGGCTGGCTGGCATGTGGTGCTGGGGGATTGAACCGCGGTCCCTGTGCTTTGCTAAGCTTGTTCTAAGTAGGTGCTTTAGACCACTGAGCCACCTCACCAGCCCCCTCATAGCATTTTGATTTTGATATTTTCTCCTACATCACTTGTACCCTAAAAATTTTCTAATGATCATGCTGCATAATCCTTGAAGATCCATCCAATCCTGAGATTTTTCATAGATGATTATGAAATTGCATTAGATCTTAATGTAATTATAGTTTTCCAAATTCTATAAGGTACTTCATATTTCAGTGTATCCTGGCACATAACAAATCTCATTATTCTCATGCAAGTTTTGTGAGGAAAGTTGCATTCATTTTCAAGGTGGTCAAAATAAGGTGTAAAGAGGTAGAGCCACCTGTTGAAGGTGACCAGGTGAGAGAAAGGTGATCAGTCCCACTTGCCTTTTGTGCTCTCTCTCTTTCTTCCTCTTTTCTCTATTTAAATGTTTTAAGACAAGATTTAAGGAAGATAAAAATAAAGCCATCACCATGATCAAGACAGAAGCCATTGTCAGAGCCTCAGGAGCCTCACCAGTGTCACCTCTCTTTGTTATCCTCTTTCTCCTATGAAAGGTCACTGATACGTTTATCTATGTGTCACAATACATCCTTCACTCTGTATTTTACCATACGCACATTCATTCCCCAGACTCTGATTGAGTTTGTTCTTCATATACATAGACTCACTGTGTGTGTCTCTCACAGGCACAAACACACAGAGACAGATGATTTCCACTTATAAAATCTCAACCTAACAATCCTTGATTTAATGATGGTGTGAAAGTAACATGCGTTGAGTAGAAACTGCATTTTGAATTTTGAGTTTGCATCTTTTCCTGGGCTAGCATTATGGAGTAGGTCCGGCTCCTGTGATCCTGAGCAGCAGCTGTGAGCCCCAACTCCTTCAGCCACCTGACCATTCAGGAGACAATGCTGTTCCCATGCTCTGGGATGCTAAGCTCAGAAGTGAGTAAATCCAGTGTGCTGAATGCATTTGTGACTTGCTGTATTTTTAGTTTGATGGGTGTGTGGAGAGGAGGGTGCCATAGCACTTTATAAGTCTAGTAATCTTTATTTACACATAAATGTATATATGTGTGTTTGTACACATAGATTTAGGTTGATTGATTTTTCCCATTTAAACTGTTTTTTACTGCATTTGAGGTGCATCTGAGCAGTGTACATTTCTCTTGCTAGATATTGTGTAGTAATATACATAGTATGTAAATAGACAGCTTAAGTGTCTATTCTGTTACTAATGGATATTTGGTTTGTTTCTAATTTTTTCTAATAATGAGGATGAAAATACATTTATATATGTCTCACGGTGCATCTATGCAGACATTTATATAGAATGTACACTTAGAACACGGAGACATTAGATATGCATATCTTTAACTTGGTTAAAAAATACCAATCCATTTGTATATCCACTTCTGTGAAATG
>NW_004524710.1:4782643-4793813 GCF_000260255.1 Octodon degus | reverse complement strand
AGAGAGAGACAGAGAGAGACAGAGACAGAGACAGAGTAGCGCTGGGCCAGCGATTTAGATCAGCAGACTAAGCACCTGCTTAGGCAAGCACAGGGACCAAGGTTGGATCCCCGGCAGCACATGCCGCACTGGCTCTGCCCCCAGGAGCACTGAGTCAGCCACCCAGACCAGGTGTGGTATCACACACCTATATTCCCAGGGCTGGGAGCCTGAAAACAGTAGGATCACTAAGAGTCTGTCTGAGCTGTGTAGTGAGACTCTGTGCCAAAAACATAGGGGAGAGAGAGAGAGAGAGTGTGTGTGTGAGTGTAGGGCTAATAAGCCTATTTTGCCAACTTTTAGACTGATACACCCTGTGAGAAAGGATGGCTGCTGCTGCTGGACCAGGGAGGGCCCCACAGGACAGAGGCTTTGTCCTGTCCAGGGATCTATCTTCCTCTTATAAAGTCACTAATTCCATCTTGAAGACTTTATCTTCATGAACTCACCTAAATCCATTACCTGTCAGTCGACAAGGGAGTAGACTGGCCCATCCACCAAAAGGAGCAGAAGATCAGTTTCGGAGGATTTTGGAGGCAGGGCAGGGTCTGGCCGAGTGTCCACTCAGTTCTAGTTTCATAAGTCGGGTTGAATCTTTCATTACTTGAGCAGCAATTTGGCTCCCAGGGAAGAATTTCTCATGACTTGAGAGGCAACGTTAGCCATGGGCGGCTCTGCTGGAATCCAAGGCAACCGTTGGTTAGGGCTAAATGTCTCTGGATAAAGCTCTTATCCTCAGTCTTATAGGATAATGAGATAGCCCAGGTGAGCATGGGGTTAATCAACCTGTTCTGCTGACTTGTAGACAGACTCTTTCTGAATTAGTCACCTACCGATAAGCAGAGCTAAGAAGGATTGGACTCAGAGTGTTGTAAATTGAAGCGCAGATTCTGTTGTACATTTAGTCACTATAACCTGTTTGTAGGCCCAAGTGAAGACTTGCAATTTTCAGCGAAGGCCACTTTTAAGAAGAAAAAACAAATCACACTTTATGATGAATAACAGACTAAAGACCCGGGAGTCCGCTTGTTCTTTGTCCCTATGGTGGTCTCTGAATATGTCACTTGGCCTTTTCATCTGTTCACTGTCTTCCTCTTTTATGACACAGTGCCTGCCATTGTGAGCTTTCATTACGCTAGTGAGACACACCGTGTGGCCGCTGAGCAGCCTAGATACCTAGTGATTAAATGAATGATACTGACATCAAGTGTTTCAGAAATCAAGGAAAGGTACAAACCTGTGATAGGTTTTTATAGCAAAGAGGACATAGAAGACTCAGAAAAGCAGATGGGTGTGGTGTGTAGGCCTGTAATTCCAGCACCCTGGAAGGCTGACAGGAGTATCATGAGTTTGAGACTAGCCTCGGAAACTTAGCAAAACCTTTTCTCAAAATAGAAAATTTTAAAAATGTTAGGGAAGTAGTTCAATATGAAGTTTCTAGATTCAGTCCTGATTACCAGGAGCTGGGAGACAGCTCAGTGGTCCAAGTGCCTACTGGCAAGTGCAAAGACCTGAGTTTTATCCCCAGTGCTTTATGCTGTGCTGGCCCCAGAACTGGACGTAATCCCAGTACTACAGAGGCTGACACAAGAGGATCACTAGCAGTCCAAACTGTGTAGCAAGACCCTGTATCAAATAAATAAAAATTTAAAACAAAATCTGATTAATGAAAAAAAAACCCACAATAATTTTCAGAAAAGCTCCACTGGAGAGAAGGAGGTGAGATGTCTGAGTTAGAATAAACATGAATCCAAGACCAAGAGGGAGAATGAGGGTGGATAACTGCTGAACTAAGTTGGGTTTTGGGAGTAGAGGCTTTGGCATCTCTGAGGAGAAGAAAAATGTGACTTAGAGTTGGAGCTTCAGAGTAGCAAAAAACAAAAAATCCTTGAAGGTTAAGAGGAGGAACTCTGGGCTTCATTTTCAAACAATGAAGCTTATGAGAAGTATTTGGCAGGACCAGGGAGATGCTGATACAAGTGGTCTCAAAGCCAAGTGATGGGGCACATTACACCTTAACCCAGGCATGCAGAGTAGAAGGTGATTGGGACTTCCAGATTTAATACATGAAAATATAAGTTGCCCAGTTAAATTGGAATTCAATAATCAATGACATACTATGTGTATTCAGTCATAGTTGAGACATGCTTACCTAACATGACATTCTTTTTTTTTTTTTTTTGAAACTCAGATCTAGGTTTGAGTCTTACATTTTTTCTTATAGGGAGAGATGGTGGTTCTATAAAGAAAAATGATGCTGCCACAACTAGTGGGATAGACTATAGTTAAAAGATGAAAATGTCTACAAGAGCAGGTGGCAGAAGGAACCAGTAGAGTCATCCTTCAGTATCCAAGCACAATTGGTTCCCCCATTGGTAGCAACATCTGTGGGTGCTCAAGTCCCTTCTATACAATGGTGTGGTACCTGCATAGAAACAGGATTCATCCCCCACTATACTTTACATCATGCTTTGTAGGTTTTTATATTAGCTAGTTCAATACAAATGCTATGTAAAAAATTATGATATTATATTAAGTAATGATAACACCAAAAAAACCTGTCCATGTTCAGTACTAAAACACATTTTTTCAAATATTTTCAGTCCAAGGCTTATCAGATCCAAAGATGTGCAACCAGTGTTTTGCAGTACCTATGGATAATAAGCAACATTAATATATCATTTTGTCCTTTCCAAACTGCTGCCTGAGGTACTGCCAACAGTCTAAAACTTCCTTCTTGCCAAAATAATATATGTATAATTCGCTCTTGGTATCCACCGGTGCTGAAAAATACTGGTTGTATATCCACAGATTCAACAATACCTGGATTTAAAATGTCTTTTAAATGTTACATTTTGGGGCTGGGAAGATAGCTCAGCTGTCTAAGCACCTGCCTGGCAAACACAAGGAACCCAGTACCTCATGCTGTGCCGGCCAGGCCCTGGGTCCCAGCCAGCCCCTGAAACTGGGCATGGTGGTGCACAACCATAATCCCAGCCTTGGGGAGACTGAAACAGAGGATCATTATGAGTCCCAGCTATAAGGGTCCCTATGAGTATGAGCTGCATAGCAAGACCCTGTACCAAATACATACAATAAAATAATAAAATCAAATTTAAAACATTGTATCAAAGGATCCAACCTGCAAAGTTAAATCCTGGCTCGCATCATGATTGAAAAGAAAAAAAAATTCACAAGATTTGCGAACATAGTACGCCTTCCCACTGTGTTCTACAACAAAGGTATTTTACAGAAGGACAAAATGTGCCAAGTGAAATAAACTATAAAGTAAATATGCGTCCATATGTGTGTATATATAAATTCTTTACAGAAATATTTATTCTCGCTTATTTCCTATGGGAATATAAATGTGATTTTTAGGAAGAGGTAATTTTACAAATTATAAATCTTCCATTTGGCCGATTCCTGGCCTCAACTAAAAATGCATTTTCTTCAGTACTCAAACCCCTCCCTGGAGTAATTTCTTTCTCAGTTCCCAAGACACAGCTGTCTCCATCCAAGCTGAAGTGTGTGCTTCAGAAATCCGAGGGGACCAACCAAGAAGAGGGTGCAAGATGCCCCACATGGTAGCAAGCATCTATTCTCTATGTGCTCCTGGTGGCTGTCACTTTTCCACCCCCTCTTCCCCTTCTCCTCTCCTCCTCTCTTCGTTCTCACACCTGTGTTTGTGAAACAGGCTTCAGATCTTTTCACAAAAGCAAAGCATAGCAGCTGGGGGTTGTTTGTTCCCATACCTTCTGGCGAATGCCTCTCCACAAATGTCCAATTCACGCTTCCCCTGGGCCTGTCTACTGGGAACTTCTTGCTGCTTGTTGCCACATCTTTGGGCATTTCTTGATGATATGTGAGTGTGATGGGGGAGTATGTTGCGAAGGACGATGTGCTCTTTGGCTTCCAAGTGTAGCCCACATCACCTTGTGACAGAAAGAACCCTTGTAGATACAGTGGAAACACCCAGCCTTCCTATCAAAAGGACAGCAAGGTGCATATTAGAAACAGTCATTTGCTATGAGGGAAACAGCCAACATCTTATTTGCATCTGTGCATATCAACAATGCAATTAGGATAAACTTCTTAGAGAATTAAATTGAGATGGTAATCAAAGAATTGTGCTATGCATTTTAATGTGATTGTGGAGAAGTAAATGATTCGGTATTGCTCCAGTCACCCACTTTAGAAAAAAATGCCCTGGGACTTTTAAGTGATAAATCCCTCAAATTTCACTGGTACTAGGGAATTGATGAAAGCAGAGAGTACTTGCTTAAGATTCAAGTAGCTCAGAGGCACAGCATATTAAATTCCCCACCACAGTGTATGGGAAAGCAGGCTGCACAGTGAGGTTTTGCCTCATAGGAGAGAATCATAGCTTAGGCCTCAAAGCGAGGGTAATTAGAAAGGAGCACTTCTCTCTTCCAAACAGAAGTCATAGGTAGCCACGTGCTGGATTTGCTCGAGGCTAACAGATCTCAGGTTAAATAGTCAGCCTTTGTTATTCCCACCATTCACCTCCGTTCAAAGGAGAGTGGAAAGGCCATCCAACGTTACAAGCCCCACAGTTACACATCTCCCCTCACCCCAGCCGAATCTAAGCTATGAGAGTTGGACAGACATTAGGAGATCCACACAAAGGTAAATAAGAAGCCACTTGTCTGGCTGAGCCCGCATCAGCCAGATGATTCTTCAAGAAAGTGAATGGGAGTTGGGACCTCTGAATGCTGACTGAACAACCCAGAGCCACACTCTCTCACTCCTGCCTTTCTGGGACTCTCACACTCCAGACCTACCCCGCTTCCTGCCTTAATCACAGTGGCTGATTCCAGGAACCATTGCCCCTCTGGTCCAGAGACCTCTGAAATTCCAAGTAGCCTCAGTCTGTTTACACTTTGTCATTCCAGTATCTTTGTATGGAAAAGGAAGTAAAGGCTCTTGTTCAGCCAAGCATGCTATAATCCCAGCATCTCGGAAGGCTGAGGCAGGAGGATCCTAAATTCAATCCTCAGCATGGGCTATTTAATGAATTTCAAGAGACCATGTCCTGAAAGAAAAAATAAGAGGGCTAGAGATGCAGCTCAGAGTGAAGGACCTAGGTTCAGTCCTCAGCCCGCATAGCTGTCACCACCAGCCAAACAAGAATTGTGAGCCCTCAAGTACAGGGGCTGGTGCTCACTTTCAAGGGCTGGTGAGTTGAAGAGATCTGAGATTGGCTGAAGCTACCTGAGAAATCAAGGGCTACAATAGGGAGAATTCTGCCTGGTGCCAGTTGGCCAATGGAGGGTGCCTGTCACTCTGGCTCAAGAAGGAGGTCGGGAAGTGCTAGCTCATAGTAGCTCAAGGTTGAGAAACAGGAGCTTCCAGTGGTCCCCAGGGAGGGCATCATCCCCATTGGAGTGTTTTAAGGGTGTCTGGGATATGGTTTACTTACAAAAGAGAAGGCACAGAGACATGCGCATTTCTCGCATTAGGAAAAGCATTTATTATACTAACAAATTCCTAGGAACAGAAAATAGAGCTGCCATGCAGTGGAGGATGCACAGGCATTTGCCAGGAGGCAGGCAGAGCCAGGGCATTCAAGCAAGGGTGTGTGTGTGTGTGTGTGTGTGTGTGTGTGTGTGTGTTTGTGTGTGTGTGTGTTGCTGAGGACTGAACCTAGGTCTTTCACTCTGAGCTGCATCTCTAGCCCTCTTATTTTTTCTTTCAGGACATGGTCTCTTGAAATTCCTTAAATCGCCCATGCTGAGACTTGGATTTAGGATTCTCCTGCCTCAGCCTTCCGAGATGCTGGGATTATAGCATGCTTGGTTGAACAAGAGCCTTCACTTCAGTTTCCATACAAAGATACAGGAATGACAAAGTGTAAACAGACTGAGGCTACTTGGAATTTCAGAGGTCTCTGGACCAGAGGGGCGATGGTTAGTTGCCTGGAATCAGCCATGTGATTAAGGCAAGAAGCGGGGTAGGTCTGGAGTGTGAGTCTCAGAGAGGCAGGAGTGAGAGAGTGTGGCTCTGGGTTGCTTAGTCAGCATTCAGAAGCCCCAACTACTGTTCACTTTCTTGAGGAATCAGCAGAACCTGCGAGAAGAAACCCTTCCAAGGTGAGCAAGGCCCTGGGCGTCAAGGTATCAGCATATACAACATAAATGAGAGACATGGGTGATGCACTGTATTAATTTTACCTTCATAGACCCCATGTTTCAGCCCCAAAAGCAAGATGGCATTTTGATGCCTGCCACACTGGGAGTTATGAGGTGAACCATGATTAACCAAGAGTAACTGCAGCAGCAGCACCAGGGAAGAACACAGCGAGAGACAGACTCCTCAAATGACTCTCCACAGCTAAGTAGAGGTGACCAGGATAGCAAATGTATGACAAAATATAAAGGGTATAAGAGCTTCTGCTCTGGAAATTGCAGCTGGAACAGCAATTTTCAAACTTACTGAAGTTATTTATTTAAAACCAAAATAATGTACTCAAAACTTTCTAGTAGTCTTCACAAATCTGCTTCATTTAAAGAGACATAGAGAATGATCTGTCATTCTAGTTCTTTCTATGTTGTACTTATCATTTTAATTCTCTTTGTTTAGTACCTAATGTCTTGCTAAACAGTTTTTCCTTCAGTAATGGTGTGAGGAAGGTTCTTCTCTCTGAGATTTTTGCATGTGCATATATCTTTGTCTTCACAGGCAAAATTTTGCCTGGGTTTTGATTTGAATCAGGGATGTTAACATAACCGTCCATAGAGCTACATTTGTTCTGCAATTTAATCCCACAAAGATGGAAGACAAGAGACTATACTTAATGTTTATTACTTTTTATATAATCTGCTTTTCTCATTGGACTTGTGGAGGTTTTTTTCTTTATCCTTTTAATTAAAAAAAAAACTCAGTTATTTTTGAAGTGAGTCAATGCTTATTGATTCTGTCTGACACCTGATGAAACATTTGAACAGCTTGTTCATATTTCTTTCATCAGGCAAGTTTTCTTCCATTATAATTTATTGTTGCTTTTCCCCCTCTTGTTCTTAATTGAAAAATTCCGATACGCTTTAGATGACCTTCTTTCTATTTTGATCTACCTCTTCTTGCAGGTTTTAGGTTTTTTTTAGTTTTTATCAGTTGGATGTGTTCAGATACAGATAACAGAATATTTAGCAAACAGATTAAACGGTAGGATTATTTGTTTCGTACAAGAAGAAAGCCAGAGATTGGCAAACCAGGACTAGCATAATAATTATAAGATAACATCGAAATATTCGGTTCCTTCTCTCTCTTTTTTCCTCTATCTCTGCCAGCCTGAGTATGTTCGATTGTTGCTAGTTAGTTTTAAAAACTAGTTGTTTTCTGGGTATAAAACATGCCTGGAATAAGGAAGCTGAGACAAGAGGATCTCCACTAATTCAAAGCCAGCCTGAGCTATACAGTACAGTGAGTTCAAGGCCAGCCTAACCACACAACAAGGTGCTATCTCAAGAAAACAATACAAAAGGTTGCTGCTGTAACTCCACGTATAACTGCATTCCAGAAAAAAAGCAAAGTATACAGAGAAAAAAGGAGAAGTAGGGTTTCATTTAGTGAAGTTTTGCCTTTCTGTTTGGAAAGGAGGTAATCAAAGAGTCATCTCTGTACTGCACTGGCCAGAAGGAGTGGGCCACTGGACCCCGGAGCTGGCAGAGGGCCAGAAAGGGGTGGTGGTCATCCAGCCTGGAGTCCAGCATAGTGCTGGCAGGGTGTTCACCTTCATCCTGGAAGGAGTGTCCAGTTTGCTGGTTGTAGAATTATTTCCTAAAACCCACTCTATACATTTGTGTTTCTGCTTTATTGATTTTAATTGCGCGATGCTTCAGTTTGGTTTCTATTATTTTTAATTTGAATTCTTAGCCATAGTTGTGTTGGTATTTCAAACATCTTATTTTATTCCATATGCCAGCCTCACTTTTACTTCAGTTTGCCCTCTCATTATGATTTCTTGTGTGTTGTTACCTTTCTACAGCACAACAAGTTTGTAATGCATTTGCTGGAAACAGAACATCTTTCTAGGGCCTGCCAAATAGCTCAGTGGGTTAAAGCGCCTGCAAGCAGGCACAGGGACCAGGGGTTCGATTCCCAGGGCCTGCTGTGCCAACCCCACCCCTGAGGTGCACTGAGATGTCAATTGAGACTGGGTGTGGTGGCACTCGCATGTAATCTTAGTTCTTGGGAGGCTTTAAACAAGTGGATCACTATGAGTCTGATCCAGTAGTGAGACCCCGAACACCCTGTAGACCCTTCCCTAAAATACGAAAAAAAAAAATAAGTCTTTCTATTTCTTATACTAAGCCATTCATAACTCACTTACAGTACTTTTCTCTGAGGCTTGCATATCACATTCCACTTTTCTGTAGGCCAGGACAGTTTTACCCCAAAGACCCTACATTATTATTTTGTATTCTTGTTAACTCAGCCTTTATGTAGACCTTGTTTGTCTTTGTCCTAGCTCCTAAAGTTGGACTGCTTTCTACTGTGTTGGCTTAATCCTCCAGAAGAATTCCCCAAAAATCCAAAAGCAGCCCCAGGCTCACACTCTATCAGATGTCCCGCCCTGACAAAAAGCTTTCTACACGAACAAAAAGCAGTTTCAACACAAGTCCCAGAAATCAGATCTTTTTGCCTAAATGGATCAACTGCATTTTTCCAAATGATTTGCTGCGACTGGAGGGATGAAACACCCCTGGTGACTAGATCCGGACCCTATGTCTCACCTGAGGAAATGACTGATTGAAAGGAAGGAGGGTTCTTCCAAGGTAAACTAGACAGACTGTTGCTGAAGGGAGAAGTGGGTCATGGTAGGCAAAGCAGTGTCTATAATGTCTGTAGGAGTAAAACCTCAATACGGAGGACACGGCACAGGCGGAGCAGCAAAGAACACTGAGTTACGTCTGTGTGCATTCAGGGCCTTCAGTGTATTTTCACCTGGGGGTGTGATCACTGTGTGGTTGAAAAAGATGTGTCCAGTCTGGTGATCTTGGTGTACCCTGGAAAGTTCACAGTGTCATTTATACCCTCCCCATGTCTTTAAGGCAGGACAATGAGGGGAAGCCCTTCTTGTGCAGTACCCATCCAGGTTTGTGGTTTCATTGCAGGGAGTATAATGTCCATGGGACATTATCAAATCAGTTCAAAAAGGCAGAGAGAGAGAGAGAGAGAGAGAGAGAGAGAGAGAGAGAGAGACAGACAGACAGACAGACAGACAGACTGACAGAGACTAATTCTGTAACTAAGGCATTTTCTTCCAGACTCTAATAAATTGCTGACTGTAAGCTTCAGTTTCTAATGTGACAAAGTTTTTTGGGTCCCCCCCCCCCCCGCCCCGTTGTGAACATGTGGATTGAGACCTATGAGAGTCTCTTATTTTTCTTCAGGAAGTGGGAAATGCAGTCTGCGAGCCTCTCCTCCCCGATGGATTTATCCCTGATGGCTACACACACTAATCGGTCAACTCTCAGTGAGGGCCACTGAGAGTGAGGGCCGCTGTAGTGGATCTGCATGATGCTGGTGAAATAAGGGAAATAGACGCGACCCCCAACTTGTGAGATGTCAACTATGCCGAGTACGCATGCTTCAAAATCAAAGAATGAATTCTAAGAAACCACAGAGATTAAGAGTAGGAAAATTTTACTGAGCGAGATAACCCCTGAGAGATAGGAGAGGAACCAATAAGACCACTTCCAAAAACAAGCTTCATAGGACAAAATTACAAGATGGGTACAATGTAGGTCATAGCTATGATAAAGCAATAAGATTACAAATGTAGCCACGTAGGTAATATTGATCCAATGAGGCAGCAGGTCATGAAGTATCCATGGAAAGATCTTCTTTAGGAAAGGATGGGTCAGGGGATCTCAGTCACCCACGAGGGTAACTGATGTCTATCTAGACTTTATTGGATCAAGTGATACAAGCTACGCTATCCTCTAGGGAGGTGTGGAGGCCTGCTCATTGCATCAAACAATAAGAAAGAATAGAGAAAACTTTCTGCTCATGGTAATTCCTAATTTTTCAGAAAGGCACAGCATGCATTTAAAAGACAGAGAGCCCTTCCAAGAGGGGCTTGCAACATCTTTCAGATCCAAGAAACTACCTAAGGGAAGGCACTAAAGAACCACAGTTCAAGGTGTGCTGCATGAACAATGAATGATGCTATTTGATATCAAGAAGAAAGGCTCAAGGCATGGAGAAATGGTGGATTTAATGGCAAGTCTGGTCGTTTAGCTGGACTTAATAGCAGATCTGCATGAGAGACAGTGTGCAAACCCCTGGCATCTGCTGGCCTGAGGGGGCGCTATAGAAACTGTGATAGTCTGCTATCTCTTTCCATCCATTTTACAATACTGGTGAAAGTGCAGTTGCTGCAGCAGTGCAAACTGAAGAGGGACACTAAGGATCACTGAATGTGAACAACTGTGTCTGCATGCCAGACACTGGCCAAAAGAATATGTGTATCTACCTATATATGAGACAAAAATATCTGGAGAGATGCCACTATACCTTTCTTTTTAAAATATATTTGGTACAAGGTCTCACTATGCAGCTCCAATTCAAAGTGATCCTCCTGTTTTCAGCCTCCCCCCACTGCTACCATGCCCAGACTGGGTCACTGGCTCAGCATACCTGGGAATGGGCCAGGCCCAGCAAGTGGTGTAAGGAATTGAACCTTAGTCTCTGCACTTGCCTAAGCAGGCGCTTAGTCCACTGAGCTACCTTGCCAGCCTTATCATACCTGTTATACAGGGAGATGAAAATAACATGACAAACTCAAAGAATGTCACTAGTTTTCCCTCAAATATCTAGATAGGTAGGTAAATAGATATACATGGATAGATACAAGACAAATGCATAGATAGACATAAAAACATAGACAGGATGAATAAATGAAATTGTATGTTTGCCAATTACAATGGAAAAAATGAACATAATGCTAGTAAAAATTTAGAACCAAAGAAACTATGAATGAACATGTTGTAAAGTACTACCATGGCAGATTTATTAGAAACTCACATTAGACCCAAGGTTTTAAAGGTTTTAAAATTCTCTCTCCCTCTCCCTCTCTCTCTCTCTCTCTCTCTCTCTCTCTCTC